>NC_062545.1:268994322-269295988 GCF_016906955.1 Phacochoerus africanus | reverse complement strand
GATCTCACACAAATGAATGACTATGATAGAAGGTCCCTCCCCTCGAGGCACTGAAAATCTAGACACATGTAGTGTTCTGTCTCAAAGGCTTACTGTTTCATTGTAGAGCTCAAACCTCCTGTGACAAAAAAAACAAATATTCACAATCCAGTAAGTCTCAAATAAGTGAAGTACGTATTTCAAATGCAAAAGATATGCCATAGGGAGAATGCCTTTTCAGTGCAGGAGTCAAGGAACTCTTCTTGGAGGAACTGCAATTTCAAGGATCATTAGGAAGCAGGAAATACAGAAGGGTACACAATTCATTTAAGGGTATGGGGGTAGAGGGAATAACGGACACAAAACTTTGGGATCCAAAGGACCTTTTTTTGGTCTTTTTAGGGCTGCACCCGCAACGCATGGAAGTTCCCAGGCTAGGGGTCAAATTGGAGCTGTCGCTGCCGGCCTACGCAACAGCAGCACAGGATCCTAGCCGCATCTGTGACCTATGCCAAAGCTCACGGCAACACTGGATCCTTAAGCCACCAAGCAAGGCCAGGTATTGAACCCACATCCTCATGGATATTAGTTGGATTCATTACCACTGAGCCACAATGGGAACTCCCAGGATCATTTGATATCAGTTAGAACCATCCATCCATTTCTTAATTGGAAAAACTAATTTTCCAGACTCTGGTCTCACTAAGTTGCCTCATTCATTCTAAAAATATAATTTAGGGAGCTCCTGTTGTGGCTCAGTGGGTTTAGAGCCCAGCTACTATCCATGAGGTTACTTACCAAATCCTGGCCCTGCTCAGCGGGTTAAGAATCCTCCATTGCCACAAGCTGTGGCATAGGTTGAGGATGCAGTTCGGATCTGGTGTGGCTGTGGCTGTGGCATAGGCTGGTGACCATAGCTCCAGTTCGACCCCTGGCCTGGGACTTCCATATGCCATGAGTATGGCCCTAAAAAGACTATAAATGAATGAATAAATCAATAATTTAAGCTTTATTATATGTCAAGTTCTGTGCTTGGTGTCAGAAACACTAGAGTGAGGGAGTTCCCATTGTGGCTCGGTGGATTAAGAACCCAACTAACATCCATGAGGATGTGGGTTCGATTCCTGGCCTTACTCAGTGGGTTAAGTATCCAGTGTTGCCGAGAGCTGCAGTGTAGGTTGCAGACACCTCTTGGATCTGGCATTACCATGGCCGTGGCAGAGTCCAGTAGCTGCAGTTCTGATTCTACCCCTCTGGGAAATTCCATATGCCATGCTTGCAAGGTGCTACTAAAAAGAAAAAGTAAAGAAATGCTAGGGTGAGCAAAACAGCTATCACCTTGCCTTTGTGGAAATTAGTCTAGAGGGGAAGTCAGACATTAATCAATAAACATACACTGTATAGCACAGGGAGATCTACTCAGTACTGTGTAATAACCCATATGGAAAAGGAATCTGAAAAAGAATGGATGTATGTACACGTATAACTGATTTACTTTGCTGTACACCTGAAACTAACACACTTCGTAAGTCAACTTATACTCCAATAAAATTAAAATTAAAAATCCATAGTCACCTAGATATACAATTACAGATATTGTGATGTGCTGTGAAGGAAAACTACAGGATGCTGTGAGATCCTGTAAGAGGGCATCAGATCAGATCTAGTGTTGGCGTCATAGAACGCTTCCTTTGAAGAAAGTGATCAGAGATGAGATGAGGAACTTGAACCGAGATGAACTGCTGAGCTGGGGCGTAGGGGAAGGGAGTACTGGCAGAAAATCTGAAATAGGGAATAGCATGGACAATAAACCCAGAATGTCTAAGGCAGTAAAAGGAGTAGCACCTTCAAGGAACTGGAAGAAGCCTGGAGGGGTAACAGAATAATGAAGAGGATTCCTCTGGCTCTTAAAGGTTGACAGGATCTCCGGTTAGGAGGTTCTTACAGTTGTCCAGGCATCGGATGGTGGCTTTGACAGAGTGGTGGTGAGGATAGTTGGGGAGCAGGCAAAGGTAGGAAACGGAGGCGAGGAGTTCCCATCATCGGAAGCGAATCCGACTGGGAACCATGAGGTTGTGAGTTCGATCCCTGGCCTCACTCAGTGGGTTAAGGATCCGGTGTTGCGGTGAGCCATGGTGTGGGTCACAGGCGCGGCTTGGATCCTGCATTGCTGTGGCTGTGGTGTAGGTCAGCAGCTGTAGCTCCGATTGGACCCCTAGACTAGGAAACTTCCATATGCCGTGAATGCAGCCCTAAAAAGCAAAAAAAAAAAAAGAAAGAAAGGAAAAAAGAAAAAAAGAGTGAGGAAGTAGTCCCACTTGGTAGTGTGAGAAATATAGGAGAGCAACAGGAATAAAGAAGCTGTTAGGGGAGTTCCCGTCGTGGCGCAGTGGTTAATGAATCCGACTGGGAACCATGAGGTTGCAGGTTCGGTCCCTGCCCTTGCTCAGTGGGTTAAGGATCTGGTGTTGCCGGGAGCTGTGGTGTAGGTCGCAGACGCGGCTCGGATCCCAAGTTACTGTGGCTCTGGCGTAGGCCGGTGGCTACAGCTCCAATTAGACCCCTAGCCTGGAACCTCCATATGCCGCGGGAGCGGCCCAAGAAATGGCAAAAAGACAAAAAAAAAAAAAAAAGCTGTTAGGAGTGATTGCTGGGTTTCTGGTGTAATCAACTGTTAGTCATCAGGCTAAGAGAGCACTGGAGGAAGGACAGGTATCTCATGAAGATGATGGGTTTGGAGTCAGTTTCTTTGTTGTCCTTATTGGGTAGATTTTTAAAAATTGGGTATATTTTTAAAACATAAGTAAGACAAAGAGTGTAACAAGCTAATAAACCACCATGTAGCCACTACCCCCCAGGTTAAGAAATGGTCTTTACTATTCCATCCCATTCTTTTTGCTATCCAGAAATTATTCCATTCCCTTGCTTTGCTTTATAATAGTATCCCTAGGCAGTATCTGCTTCCATTTCTCATGTGTGTTAGCATTACTTAAATGAAATACTGCAGGTATTTTTCTAAAACTAGCTTTTTGTGCTCAAGGTTGTATTCCTGAGACATATTCATATGAATACAGACCGCTGTAATTTAATCTTTTCTTAAAGTATGGTATGAATTTACTAGAATTTATTTATCCATCCTTTTGACAGAGGACATTAGGGTGTTTTTGGTTTTTTTACTTTTACAAATAAGGCTACTGTAAGTTTTTGTCTTCCTACACAAAAATATAACTCTAGCATATATTTGAGATGTGAACAGTTTGGGTCAAAAGATTTGTACTTTTCCTAGATGTGGCAAAATTTTCTCATAATAGTGTAGTAATTTATATACCCTTACCAGCATCATATAAGAATTTGGGTTTGCTCTGCTTCCTTGACAGTGTGGGATATTGTCAAACTTAATTTTTGCCAGTTTGATTTTAATTTGCTTTTCCCAGATTACTTATGCAGTTGGGCATCTTTTCATATGTTTATCAGTCATTCACGCTCTTCCGTGAGGTGCTGGTTCAGATCCTCTGCCCATTTTCTGTTGCATTTTCTGTCTTTTTCTCATTAATTGTAGGAGTTTTTTTTTAAGTAGAGTTGATATACAGTGTTGTGCCAATTTCAGCTGTACAGCAAAGTGACTCAGGGATCCTTCTACCTTCTTTTTTTTTGTTCTTTTTCCATGTTCCCAGGAGATTGGATTATAGTTCCCTGTGCTATTCAGTAGGACCTTGTTGTTTTCCCTTCTAAATGTAATAGTTTGTATCTGTTAACCCCAAACCCCCATCTGACACCTCCTCCTTGACAGTCACAAGTCTGTTCTCTACATCTGTGAGTGTTTCTGTTCTGTACATAGGTTCCTTTGTGCAATATTCTAGATTCCACATGTAAGTTATATCATACGGTAATTGTCTTTCTACAGTACTTCACTTAGTCTGAGAATCTCTAGTTGCATCCATGTTGCTATTTCGTTCTTTTTTTATGGCTAATATTCCATTGTATATATATACCACATCTTCTTAAGCCGTTCATCTGTCAGTGGACATTGAGGTTTCTTCTACGTCTTGGCTATTGTGACTAGTGTTGCTGTGAACATAGGGGTGCATGTCTTTTGCTTTTGTCTTTCTAAACAAATCTCTCCTTACTCAGAATCATAACATTATTCTCCTATATTATTATCTGAAAGTTTTATTGTCTTGTCTTTTATATTCAGTTCTTTAATATACCTGAAATGTGGAGTTCCCATCATAGCTCAGTGGAAATAAATCTGACTAGCATCCATGAGGACACAGGTTTGATCCCTGGCCTCGTTCAGTGGGTTAAGGATCTGGCCTTGCCATGAGCTGTGGTGTAAGTTGCAGATGCGGCTTGGATCCTGCGTTGCTGTGGCTGTCGTGTACACCAGTGGCTAAAGCTCAGATTTGACGCATAGCCTGGGAACCTCCATATGTGGGTGTGGCCCTAAAAAGATTATATATATTTAGGTTATATTTACCTAAAATATGATTTTGTTGTTAGGAATTTGTATTCTGTTTTTTAAAATTGTTTTATTACAGTTTATGGAAAAATCTGTTCTTCTCTCATTGATCTGCAACACCAGCTTTGTAACAATTCAGTTTTCCTTAATGTACATGGAAACACTCCTAGACTTTGGGGTGTATGCACTGTGATATTTGTGATATTTACCTTACTGATTATAATATTAGGATAAGTCCTGGTGTCTGATAAGTCTCCCCACCTGGGTTTTTTTTAGGGGTATCTTGAATATCCTTGGCCTGTTGCACTTCCACAGAAGAGCTCGTAAGTCTCCTTAAAAAAAAAGCCCGGTGGGGAAGTTCCCTTGTGGTGCAGCAGGTTAAGGACCCAGCATTGCCACTGCAGCGGCTTTTTGGGTTGCTAATGTGGCACAGGTTCAGTCCCTGACCCAGGAACTCCCATATGCTGCAGGCATAGCCAAGGAAAAAAAAAAAAAAGCCTGGTGGGATATTGATTAGAATTGCATTGAATCTGTAGATGCATTTGGAGAGCATTGATTATCATGTGAGTTTTTAAATCTGGGAACATGGTCTCAGTCTTTCTAGATATTCAGCATTGCTGTGGTTTTGGTTTTTTTGTTTGTTTTTTGGGTTTGTTTTTTTTAACTTATGACTCCACCCAGCACAATGACTTATATAAGACTTGTTTGTTCTTTTGGTTTTCACTGGAAAGGGTCACTTATATCTCTCAAGTTCATATTGATATATAGTAGAAGCAGTTGAGGCTTTAGATAAAGAAGGTTCAGACTTGGGTTTGAGCCCCTAATCTCTCACCAAGATGTGTGCTAGTCCCTAAGCTAGTCCCTAAGCTTGGGTTTGAGCCCCTAATCTCTCACCAAGATGTGTGCTAGTCCCTTAGCTAGTCCCTGAGCTTCAGTTTCCCTGTAACTGGACATGGCGCAGGCTGGGTGTAAGGACCAGCAGTAGTGGGAAGAACTTGCACATGCTCTGCATTCTGTAGCTGCTCCTCTACCGTGCTGTGCAGTTATTGCTGTTACCAACATTATTGGTAAGAGACCCATTAAGATGGGCCAGCATGATGAAAATGGTTTGCTTTTCTTTCCTCTCAAACTCCCTGTCCCTCCTGCATTCTCTGCCTTGCATCATGTTACCATTCACTTAGGCACAGACTTGAGGGTCGTCTTCACTTCTTCTTTCCTCTTTCCCCAGCCTCCTGGCCATGTTGAACTTTTCTCTTTACCCCTTTACTCATGCTGCCCTTTCCCCAGAGGGCTGGTTCCTCTCCCTCACCTTCCACCTGGACCTGTGCTTAGGAGGCCTGATCTCATTGCTCCAAACAATGAACTCCTTCTGCCTCTGACATCTCATATCCCTCTGTTGCAGCATGATTGCTTTGTTTTATGATTAATTGTGTATGTATCGATCTCTCCCGCTAGCCCCAGTGCTTCTTTGGGTCAGTAACTATAGCTGATTATATCCCGAGAAGACAGTACACAGCATATAGGTTTGATAAAAGTTGATTGAATTCTGAGACCTTTAATCCATTCTTCAAATTTTCCCTCTATTACATTTCTTGTCACCCCTGTGCAAATGCAGAATGGCGAGTGCTTCTTCCCAAAACCTTCGGCCCAAGTAGCTACATCTTATTCTGAGGAGAAAATTGACCAGGTTGCAAGCTAAACCTGAATGCCTGTGCCTTGAGATGGAGCAGTAGAGCATAAGGCAAGGGAATCTGAGGAAGCAGAGTATGCGTGAGGAGGTTCGGGCTTCACAGCGAGATGATGCCGTATGACCTTGTTTTGGAGTGGAGAATGTGCATCCTCGGTGGATGTGAGGACCACTAAGAAACTAAGCAAGAGTGCGTTGAAAGCTTCCTGAATCTGCAGCTTTGACATTGAGCAGCATTTGAAGGTTGGCAGTAGTGAAAGGAACAAAGTTAGTCCAAACCCACCGCCATCTCCACTACCGTCTTTGCTAAAGGGATAGGCGGAAATGAATAGTGGGCAGCTGTTGATCTGGGGCCATGGTGTAAAGTGCTGCTGTGGTTCAGCTGTTGTCCCTGTGCCGGGAGCCAAGGTGAATGTCATTGGTTGTTTCAAAAGCTCTCTCTTTGGCCTTAAGGCAGCTACATTGGCATCATGACTGCTTTGTCCAGCCCCTCGTTTCTGGGCAAATTGTTCTGTAGGTCATCGTAGGGCTGTCTGGGAGCTTCCTGAGTGGACTTACTTCTGGTTTTTGGCATCTGGGATAAAGCTGTAGGTCCTGTTGGACTTTGGCTTCATAGGATTAAGCTTCTGCTTGTTGAGAGTGGGAGGAGGAGCATTCTTTTAGCTAGTAGGTCATGACGATGTAGTGGTTATTTTAGGTTATTTTAAAAGGGAGGAGCATCTTCTCAGGGTCCCAGCTAGATTCCACAGAGGCAACAGTATTCTTCCTTCCCAGATTGTCGCTTGCTTAAATTGGGAGCATTTGCCACTTGCTGCACTAAGTCTGAAACAGATACCCAAATCCTGTTGGGTTCAGATCTTGTATCTTCCACGTTCCGTCTTCAGGGAAGATTGCCTGGCTGCTTGTTCTGCTAGGATGTAATTGGAAAGAGAATTTCATGGAGACATGATGATCCTCGAGGAAACAGAAAGGAAGGGATGGAGACAGTGAAATGTCACTGCTTTCACCTGCAGGTCACTGCTGAAACTCAGGAGAAAGAACAGCTCATCACGCATTTGCAGGAGAAGGTTGCATCCCTGGAGAAGAAACTGGAGCAGAACTTGTCAGGGGAAGAACATGTGCAGGAACTTCTAAAAGAGGTAACCAGCTCTCCTCAGGCCACCTGGCATTGGAAGGGCAGTGTGAACACTGGAGGGCTTCTAAAATCCTAGAGTTTCAGCCAGTCTTCACCAGCTTGATGAAAAGATCACTCCCATCAACTTTTTTTTTTTTTTTTGTCTTTTCAGGGCCACACCCGTGGCTTACGGAGGTTCCCAGGCTAGGGGTCAAATCAGATCTGTAACCGCTGGCCTACACCACAGCAACTCGGGATCTGAGCCACGTCTGTGACCTACACCACAGCTCACAGCAACGCTGGATCCTTAACCCACTGAGCAAGGCCAGGGATCGAACCTGCATCCTCATGGTTCCTAGTCAGTTTCGTTAACCACTGCACCACGACGGGAACTCCCCTTTCAACTTTTGATTGTTCTATTTACAGTAAAGATAGCCTCGGTGTCACCTGTGTGTGACGATGTCTCCCTGAGGGGAAGGGGGCACTTTGTTCAGAGATGCATGTGAGCAAATGACATCCTGATCCCCAGTCACTGCAGTAGTCATTTATTTACACCACTTGGGACATCTTGTCATCCCAAGAGACCACCTTTTTGTACTTTCCATTCACCGAAGCCAATAGTTCCCACCTGCCCTTGGTGTGAGCAGGAATTGCTTTGGGCAGCAAGTGGACTCTCCTTAGCTGAAGGAGGTGGGTGAGCCCACCGGTCTCCAGCCCAGGGGTGTAGGTGAACTTGGTTGTTGTCTGCCCATGTTCTGCTCCTTCTTCTCCTTGTTACTAGGACAAAGTTGACACAGCCAAAGCCTTGGGTCTAGATTAGCCCCTCACTTTCTGTCTTCAATCAGTTTCAACTAAATATGTCCATCTCCAGTGCCACTGCTGTCCTTTGGGCTTCCAGGCGTTCTGGCCTGGTTTATGTTAGATGTTTCCAGACTGGCCCACACAACTTCAGTCTCTCCTCCTGACACAGTCTTCCGTGTTCACCGCCAAACTGGTCTTTCCCAACCATCTTTCTGACTGCATCGCTCCCTTAAAGATCTTCCCCGGCTACCCAACAGTCAATAGTGAATACCGTGTGGGTTCTAGAGGGTAGATTGATTTCTAGAACAAGGCTACCTAGGTTTGCATTTCATCTCTTCTACTTACTAGTTTGTGACTTTGAGCAAGTAACCTAATCTTTTTGTGTTTTTCTAACCTCTGTGAAATAGGGCTAATAATTGTACCAAACACATAGAATTGTTAGTAGGAAGCGATTAGAATGAGCCTAAAAACATTGTATGGTCTCAATATATTTTTTCAGCTATCATATTGTAACTATTATTGTGCCATCATCATTATTACAAAGTTCAGTGTGCATAGGACTTACTTGGGGAGTTTGTTTAAAGTATGTATTTCAGCCCTACCCTCAGAAGTTCTGGTTTCAGTAGGCCTGGAATAAGGCCTCAAGCTTAACAACCTCCCCATCCACCCAGGAAAGTCTAATGCCAGTGTTTATACAGGCCCGCTTTGAAAAATATTGTGCACAGAATTAAGTTCAGACATCTTTCTGCAGCATCAAGAGCTTTTCTCATGATCTGGGGCTTTGCCTGACTTTCCACTCTTATTTCATGACCTGAACCCGCCATCCCTATAACTTTGGCAAGGTGGAGCTCCCCAAATGTCCCAGCTGTTTCACACCTCTGGTGGTCATCCCCCTGCCTCGGTGCTTCTTCAGGCCCTGGCCACCTGTGAAGAATGAAGCCTCCAACTTTCCTGAGGCAGAGAGAATCTGCTCTATGCTGCTTTTTTATGGGCACTCTTGCACTCCATTATATACTTTTTTTGTTAGTCTTTATCCCAGCCGCAAGGTCAAAAGACTGTCAAGTTTATCTATGTATACTTTATAATATGTGAATTTTACCTCACTTAACTGTTTTGGCTTTTTAAAAAATGTATTTCTATTCCTGGTGCCTCACACAAATCATAGCATGATGTATATATCAGTAAATATTGATTCAGTGGAGAAATGAATATTTTTTTTCAATCTTCTTTCAACTTACAGAAAACACTCGCTGAGCAGAATTTAGAGGATACTAGACAGCAGCTCTTGGCAGCCAGAAGCAGCCAGGCCAAGGCCATTGCCAACCTGGAGACTCAGGTACTGACCTCACTCCCAGTGATTCCTGTGTCTGGGTGGTACCCTGGTTGGATGATGTGGTTGTGGCTGAGAACTCCCTTGGGTCAGAGGCTTCCCTTCAAAGGGATTCTCTTCTGGAGTTCCCGTCATGGCTCAGGGGAAACGAATCCGATTAGGGTTGCATCCCTGGCCTCGTTTAGTGGGTTAAGGATCTGGCATTGCTGCGGCTGTGGTGTAGGCTAGCAGCTGTAGCTCCGATTGGACCCTAGCCTGGAAATCTCCATATGCCTCGAGTGTGGCTCTAAACAGCAAAAAAACCAAACCAAACCAAACCAAAACAAAGGGATTCTCTTCTGGATCTTCCTTGTAGAGAATTCAGACAGTTATTTTCTTCATTCTTTCGACAGTCCCATCCTGGTTCCACAGGACGTTGTTCTCTGTTTATTCCCTTTTATCCCTGTTCCCCTCCCTCTCTTAGGAAACCATACTAGTGTGGTTAGTAGAGACTCTTTTATTGTTGTGTTACCTTAAAATGGGCGACATTGTTTTGTGTGAATGTGTGTTCATTTAGGTCAATGATACAGATGCACATGTCTTCTTTGTTACTATCAAGTGCTCCAGCTCCTATTTGTTTCCGCTTTGTGATCTTACCTTCTCTATAGTTATCTGCTAGATGCTAGATATCCAGATTACCTTCTTCTTTCTGTCGCCACTGCGGTGTACATCCTTGTCCCTGGTGCCGTGAGGAGGATGGCGAGTGCGTATGACTTAATGTGACTCAGAGGACAAGAATGTCCCCAGAAGGGCTGCCCCTGGCTCTGTCCTCCCAGCATGCATGAGGGTTCCTGTAGCTGCATCTCTGCATTTTCTAACATTGGCATTTTCCAGCCTTTTACTATTCTTGCTAGTTTCATGACCGTGAAGTGGTAGAGGCCACAGGGGATCTCTCTGGGGCCTTTTATAAGAACACTAGTCCCACTCACGAGGGCTGCACCCTCACCACCTAAGTACCTCCCAGACACCTCACATCCTAATACCATCATGTCAGACATTAGGATTCAACATATGAATTTGAAACATACACAGATATTCAGACCATAGCAAATGCTTAGCTCATTTTTAAAATCTTTCTTCTTTCTTGATAAACATATGTAAAGCAGTGTTTTTCTCTAAATACAGCTTTGTCCTATTATCATTCAGTTCTATTTATGGATTTTCTTTTAAGGGTTGCATCTGCGGCATATGGGAGTTCTCAGGCTAGTGGTTGAATTGGAGCTACAGCTGCTGACCTATGCCACAGCCACAATAGTGGATCCGATCCATGCCTGTGACCTACACCATAGCTCTAGGCAACGCCGGATCCTTAACCCACTGAGTGGGGCCAGGGATTGAACCCACATCCTCATGGATACTAGTTGGGTTCTTAACCCACTGAGCCACAACAGGAATTCTCCTGAATATTTTCTTAATTGTGGTAAAATATGCGTAACACAAAATGTACCATCTCAGCCATTTCTAGGTGTACAGTGGCATTAAGTACATTCACGTTATTGTGCAGCCGTCACCACCATTCATCTCTAGAACCTTTTCATCTTCTGAGACGGAAACTCTGTACCCATTAAAGCAATAACTCCCCATTCTCTCCTCCCCTAGCACCTGGCAACCATCATTGTACTTTCTGTCTTTATGAATTTGATGATTCTAGGTACCGCATCTTAGTGGAATCATATGGTATTTGTCCTTTTGTGTCTCGCTTATTTTACTGAGCATAATGTCTTCAAGATTCATTCATATTGTAGCATGTTTCAGAATTTTTTAAGGCTGAATAAGCCTTTTTAAGACTTTTGTTCCGTTAT
This sequence comes from Phacochoerus africanus, assembly GCF_016906955.1. Classification (NCBI taxonomy): domain Eukaryota; kingdom Metazoa; phylum Chordata; class Mammalia; order Artiodactyla; family Suidae; genus Phacochoerus; species Phacochoerus africanus. The sequence goes on along the minus strand of NC_062545.1, from coordinate 269,284,777 downwards.
GTACATATCACATTTTGTTTGTCCATTCGTCAATGGACGTTTGAGTTGTTTCCACCTTGTGGCTATTGCGCATGCTGCTGCAGTGAACATAGTATATGTGTGGGCTTACACTTTAATTTCTCTTGGGTACCTTGCCAGATCATGTGATAACTCTGTCTATAACTTTTCGAGGATCTGAATCTTGAGCTCTGCTTGCAAACTGAGTCTTGCATAGGTATTTTCTGAACCCAGGAGTTTAAAAAGCTAGATTTCAGTCCTGGCTCTACCACTAATAAAATTTGTGATCATAGGCAAGTAACATTACTATTCTCCTCTGTGGAAGCGCTCACACTGTTCTCATGGGGCTGTTTCAGTTAAATCTTACATGTGAACAGGCCTTCCACGTTGTTACTATGGCGCAACGGGATCAGTAGCATCTTGGGAACACTGGACACAAGTTTGGTCCCTGGCCTGGCACAGTGGGTTAAGGATCCAGTGTTGTCACAGCTACGACTTAGGTTGCACCTGTGCCTCGGATCCCATCTCTGATCCAGGAACTCCATATGCCACGGGGTGGCCAAAAAGGAAAAGAATCTTACATGTGAACATGTATGAGGAACCATGAGACCCTAAAAATACTCTTTTCTCATTTGGTACAAACTTCTCATTGACAAAGCTACACCCTTCCATGTGCTTATGTTTTTTGTCTTTGGGGTTTTTGTTTTTGTTTTGTTTTGTTTTACCTCATAGGATTTTTTTTTAATTCACTGAGTTTTATTATATTTATAGTTGTAACACCATCATCTGAGCTGCCACAATGTCGCTGCTCTGTTTCAGCTTCTTCTCAGATGCCTGCAGGCTCTGCTCTAGTTCCTTCACCTGAGGGAGAAACAGAAGCATCCTTATGTTTTAATAATAAAGTTCCTCCAGAGCAGGCTGTACTCAGCAAACATGAGGACTTTATAAGAGAAGTTAGCAAAGTTAGCTTGAGTCAGATGAAAAGGCCACGTTGGAGCCCCAAGTTAGCTCTGTGCTGGGCACTGTGCCATCCTGTCCATGTGCTGGCCTGGTGTCCTAGAGCAGTGCCAGGTGCACAGTCAGACTGGGTCAGTATTTGTGGAATAAATGAAATCCAAGTATGTATCGTGAGCAGCAATCCCACTTCTGGGGATCTATTCCTAAGCAGGTAATTCAAACCAGATAAACAATTTTTGTTCGAAGATGTCAACTACTGCATTATTTGATGTGCAAAATGGAAAACAGCCTAAGTGCCAGCAGTTAAGGAAATTATGTAACATCCTTTGAGGCAGTAATCTGAGGTCTGAAGACTACATGGAAACACAGAAGGAAGTTTGAACAAGGAGGAAAAAATACAACGTTTTACTGGAATTTTATACAAAATTTTAAAAAAAGAATGAAAAGTCATAACAATGGCCTATATGAAAATGTAATAGAATGATGGTGTTTTGTAATGGTAGACTTATGGGCGTCTTTTTTTTTCCTAATTAAAGTTTTTTCATTGGAGTTCTCTTGTGGTGCAGCAGGTTAAGGATCTGGTGTTGCTGCTGCAGCAGCTTGGCTTGCTGCTATGGCACAGGTTCAGTCCATATTGCCACCAGGTGTAGCCTAAATAAATAAAAATAAATTTTTTTCTTTAATGTACGTGTTTTATGATTTAAGTAGATTTGATTTTAAAAGCTTTTTGTTACTACTCAGCTTCTTTTGAACAAAAGGATGCTTCTGTTTCCCCCTCAGGTGAAGGAACTAGAGCAGAGCCTGCAGGCATCTGAGAAGAAGCTGAAACAGAGCAGCGACATCGTGGCAGCTCAGGCAGCTCAGATTCAGGAGCTTGTAAGTGGTTATTGTGGCTGCTGTGTTCTAGGCCCTTGATGCCTTCCTTTATGCTTTTGCAAGTGCCTCAAACTCACCCCCTACTTCTGGAATGGTATCTGGACCTGACCTCAGGTGCAGTTGTGAGCCGCCGAGCAGCTGCGGGTAGGGGGAGTGGGGACCTGCTGCAGGGTTGAGTTACCCAGAGAGGTAGTGACTGGCCAGTTCCCACCTGAGAGCGGGGGGCCGCAGGGCCCAGCCTAGTTCTGGGACTGTTAGAAGTGGTATCTCCACGGCAGTCAAACCCCACCCTGCAGCAAGGGCTGTGGAGAACAACTTCAGGCTCTAGAGAGAGGATGGCAAGGGCTTGGCCAGTAGTCACAGCCTCAGGTCAGGTGTTGAGCTAGAAACTAGAGTCATGAAAACAGCATTTGTTGCCCGTTTGCTGTGTTTTGGGCTGTCTGTGAAGTATTCTCCATGTGTTTTTGTTTAGCCCTTGCAGCAGACCTAAGAGCTCCGTACTGTTGTCCTCATTCTCTAGAGGAAGCAGGCTCAGAAAGGCGACCGGGTCCTAGGCCACGGTCTCCCACCGGGTAAATGGCAGAACCCTCATCCTCCCCACATCAAAGCCCTTGCTCTTCCTCACTGTATTGTGAGCATCCCCAGGGAAGAGCCTCAGCAGTAGAGGGCAGCGCTGAATAGAGTGTAGGAGGGCTGTACCTTAGGACTGGCCGGTGCCTGGAGCTGTCCCCTCAGCACGAAGACCAGTCCCAGCTCCTGAGCAGGCCAGGGGACCTCAGTGGCACCCAGGCTGGAGAATGTCAGGAAGGAGAGTTATTTCTCTTGGACACTCATCTTTGGGTCACTGAGGGACGGAAAAGGCCCCCATTGTCGCCATGAATAACTGTCCTCTGGTAACCCCTCAGGCCGCCACAAACAAGGAGAGCAGCCGGGCCCGGCAGCAGGCGCTGGCTCTGGAGCAGCAGCGCACAGAGCGCATCCTCGCGCTGGAGGCCCAGCTCGCCTCCCTGGAGAGAGCACGGGCGGCCGACCAGACAGCCGCTGAGCAGGAAGTGGTGAGTGAGGAGAGGAGGGGAGAGGCCGGGCGGGAGCACCACGCTCATGGGTAGCGAGGCCGGCGAGTCATCTGACAGGAAGAAGACCAGCCCTCCTCGGAACGAGGGAACCGCTTGTTGGAGCAGTTTTCATCTTTCTTTCAGCAGGACGCTTGCTTGAGACTGGCTGTAAAAAGGCTGCTTTTTTACAGACACGTGGGTTTTCCTTTTCCTTGTGCTGCACATGGATTTCCTGGTGCTTCCTCACCAGTCAGTCCCATCAGCTTCTTCCCACTCTCTTTGTAAAATGCATACTCTTCATCCCTAATGGCTTCCCCCTTTCCCTGGTCCCTTCCTTGTTCCGCCTGCTTTGGAATCAGGTGCCCTTAGTACTTCCTGTGAGGAGTGTCAGGTGACGCTCCCTTTCTGACCCCAGCCCCCGTTGTCATTTCCCACCCCTGCAGTGACAAAAAAGGAAGGCAGGCCTTTTTTAAGGTTCCATGTCAAAGCAATAGGACCGTGCCCAGGAAACATATTTATTGTGTATATGCTCTCCTCAATTTGCAGAGACAGCTGGAGCAAGAAAATGCAGCCCTTCAAGAAAGTAAGCATGAATTTGAATGTTCTTTACAACATCACCAACTTGAACTAAAGAAGCTGAAGGTATTTATCTGATTGAATGTTTCACAAAAGCGTCATGTCTTTCGTGTGTGTCTTTGTAGAGTTCTGTGCTTAGAACTCTACAGGAATATAAGTAGGATTTGTTCGAAGTTTTGCCAGGCATTTGCTGGGAATTGTCACCTCATTAAGTCCTGTCCGTGATCAAGAACGTAGGGAGGGAGTTCCCGTCGTGGCGCAGTGGTTAACGAATCCGACTAGGAACCATGAGGTGGCGGGTTCGGTCCCTGCCCCTGCTCAGTGGGTTAACGATCCGGCGTTGCCGTGAGCTGTGGTGTAGGTTGCAGACGCGGCTCGGATCCCGCGTTGCTGTGGCCCTGGCGTAGGCCGGTGGCTACAGCTCCGATTCGACCCCTAGCCTGGGAACCTCCATATGCCGCAGGAGCGGCCCAAGAAATAGCAAAAAAAAAAAAAGAACTTAGGGAGGGTTGTGCTCATTTTGCAATTAATGTCATTGAGGTTCCAAGTGTAAGTAACTTGTCCAGGTTCTGCAGTTAGAGATGGTGCCGATTTCACCCCACCATAGAGGCCCAGCCCTTCTTCCTCTCTGTCATTGTCAGCAGCTGCCTGAAAGTAATGCTCTCAAGGCCCCACTGTCACTGATTTGTCGTGAGACCAATAAAGCAAGGCCTTAAAATATCATAAGGACCTGATTTATTTGTTTACATCAAGGAGCAGGTACAGAAATGAAGAAACAACCTGCTGGTGTTCGTTCGTGCATTCCTTCAGCAAACCCCAGAGTACCTGTAGGCACCACTGCAGGTGCGGGGATGTGGCAAAGAGCAAAAGAAACAAAATTTCCCCCTGTGGAGCTCGTAACTAGAGACAGTGAACGAGTGATAAATAGGCATAAATACTGTGAGATGATAAAGCAGGGTGAGGGACAGAGAGGAGGAAGGAGAGGTCCGTTTTAAAGACGGAGGTGAGAGAGGGTATCAGTGCTATTTGCACAAAAGGTCTGAATCAATGAGAAGGGGACAGTAATGCGCGTGTTTGGGGAAGGAATATTCCAGACAGAAATAGAAAAGCTCTGACACAGAAAAAAGATGGGTTCAGAGAACAGCACCAAGGCTGGATTTAGTGGCCTGGGCGAGCGCGGTGGATGATGGAGGTAGTCAGGGGAGCAACTGGAAGTTTTAAGCAGAGAAGTGATGTGAGAAGTTTTGTTTTAAAAGGATTATTCTGGATTATTCTGGCTTTGTGTGGAGAGTGTGCTATAAAGGAGGCAAGTACAGAAGCAGGAAGACCTTTTAGGAGGCTCAGATATTAATGTGCTTACTGTGTTTAAGGATATAGAAGATGAAATTGAAAATTTCAACAGAGATTTAAAAGTTATAATAAAAGACAGTAGTTTTGAAAAGGAATCAAATTAGAATTTCAAAAGGGAAAAATATAGTAACTAAAAGTTAAAATGTAATAGATTACAAAGGGGCATGAGGCAACTTCTGGGATATTTTTAGTGTGTTTATTTTGGTGATGGTTTCACCAAAATTCATCAATTGCATACTTTAAATATGTACAGTGTAGTATTCATTAGTTATTCTTCAGTAAAGCTATTTTTAAAAACAATGAATGAGGGAGTTCCCTTTGTAGCTCAATGGTAACAAACCTGACTATCATCCATGAGGACACAGGATCGATCCCGGCCTTGCTTAGTGGGTTAAGGATCTGGTGTGGCTGTGGCGTAGGCCAGCAGCTACAGCTCTGATTTGACCCCTAGCCTGGGAACTTCCTTATGCCACAGGTGCGGCCCTCAAAAGCAAATAAATAAATAAAAATAAAAAGTAAAAACAATGAATGAGCTTAACAGAAGATTAGAACTAAAGAGAGAAGTAGTGAAATGGGAGAAAGAGCAGAATGAAATGCAGAAAAGAAATGATAAAAGACATCCAGGGTTGGAGTTCCCACGGTGGTACAGTGGATTAAGGATCTGGCATCGTCTCTGATGAAGCACTAGTTTGATTCCCAGCCTGGCGCAGTGGGTTAAGAATCTGCTGTTACTGCAGCCATGGTGTAGGTCACAGCAGCAGCTCAGATTTGATCCCTTACCTGGGAATGTCCATGTGCCATGGGTTTGGCTGAAAAAGAAAAAAAAATAGGGTACTGTGAGATGTTTATTATGTGTCAAAGGAGGTCCAGAAAAAACAATCATTGAAGAGCTGATGGCTGAAAATTTTTCAGACTGATCAAAGCTATCAAGTCATAGATATAGTTATAACAATCCTTACAAATCCAATGAGGATAAGTTTTAAAATCCATAACCTCCCCCACCCCCCCAAAAAGTCATTGTAGTATCACTAAAGAAAACCTATAAAACACAAAGAATTAATTACCAAAAGACTTACCCCAAAGGAAGTACTAAAAAGCGTCTTTCAAATAAAGGAGAATTCTAGATGGAATCATGGAAGATGTAAAGAGGCAAGAATGAATGAAGAGCAGTGATTACTGCAAGTGTGTACACAAGAAGAAACAGAGAATTTGACCCATGGCATGTTATTCATGGTCCAAACAGGAGAAAGGAACTACTCCAGTTATTTAAATGTCAATTTGTATTTTAATGTAAAGTGTTTTTTTGTTTGTTTTGTGGCTGCATGTGCAGCATGCGGAAGTTCCCAGGCCAGGGATCAAACCCATACCACAGCAGTGACCAGAGCCGCTGTGGTGACAATGCCAGATCCTTAACACACTGCCGCACAAGAGAGCTCTTCTAATGCGAAGGTTTTAATCCAGCACTGAAACAGTTAAATGGAGGTAGCAACTGCAGGACACAGCTTCCAATCCTAAGACCAAGGGAACAAAGTGGAAAAGTTGAAATTATTAAATTTAGGAATTAAGGGGAGCCCCATGCTCCTCTGTACAGCTGGGTGGGTGTGGGTGTGTGGGTGTGTGTGTGTGTGTGTGTGTGTGTGTGTTGGGGGATGGGGCAGTGAAGGAATTTAGCTGCAAGTGTCAGAAAAACTGCAAAGTGGAGCAGCTGCTGCTTCAGAAAGGAGTTGCTGCTGCCAGGGCTGAGCATCACTGCTCATAGAAACTAGAAGCTGATAGAAAGGAACTGTCTTTTACTTGTCCTCCTGCCTTCCAGTCTTCCTGGAGCGCCCCCTATAGGCAGAGATGAGTATTATGTAAATATGGAGCCAGCTGGATGAGAAGTATGAATTGCAGAGTATGGGATCATAGGTGCAGGATCACAAAACAGAACAGGAGAGGGTAGGTGTGGGCTGAGGCAGTAACTTAAGAACCAGCACACATTGGCTGTTTGGAAGTGTGGTTAATTTTCAAATGTTTGGGGGAATTTTCTTGATACCTTGGAATTCTAGTTTAATACCATTAGGGTCAGATAATACTGTGAATGATTTCAGTTCTTTGACATTTATTTAGACTTGGTTTATGACCCAACGTATAATCTATCTTGGTAAATATTTCAGTGCACTTGAAAACAGTGTATATTCTGTTGCTGTCAGGGAGAGCATTCTATAAATGCTAATTAGATCAAGTTGGTTGGTAGTATTTGTTCAACTCTTCTGTAGGTTCTTCTCTCTCTCTCTCTCTTTTTTTTTTTTTTGTTCTTCTGGTGCCATCATTTACTGAGGTGTGTGCTAAATCTTTAGCTATGATCAGGGATTTGTCTCTCCTTTTAGTTCTTTCAATCTTTGCTTCAGGCATTTTGAAGCACTATTTTTAGGTGCACACATTTTTTTTTTTGTATTGTTCATCTCCATATTTTTCAAAACAGCTCTCTGGGTAAATGGTCCAGGTCCTTCTGGCTCCTACAGGGAACCTAAGCTGTGGTATCAGCCTCAAATCCTGTATCATGTGTGATTCTGGCAGTAGCACAGACTTAAGAACCACCTAGACTCAGTTCTGGGTGCCACCCTAGCCCCTCACTAGCTGATTCTTGAGGGAATCCAGTTTCCCTGTTTTAGTCTGAAGGTGATAACCCTTGACCTCAGGAGGACTAAGGATCAAGCATGACCATGGATGAAAAGTACCAAGAGCAGTTCCTGGCATGGAGGTATTTTGGACCTCTGCTCCCTGCCCCGACATGCTTTCCAGTCTTCTCACTCACAGTTGGCCTCCTCTCCTCTTTTTTTTTTTTTTTTTTTTGTCTTTTTAGGGCCGAACCCCCAGCATATGGAGTTTCCCACGCTAGGAGTCAAATCAGAGCTGCAGCTGCTGGCCTGTGCCACAGCCACAGCACGCAGGATGCAAGCCGTGTCTGTGGCCTATACCACAGCTCACAGCAACCCCGGGTCCTTAACCCACTGAGCAAGGCCAAGGATCGAATCTGTGTCCTATGGATACTAGTCAGATTCATTTCCGCTGAGCCATGATGGGAACTCCATTTTTTTTTTTTTTTTTGGCCTCCTGTCCTCTTAAGACATCAGCAGTCATAGCATCTCTTCTGAACTTCCACAGAAAAGGCTCCTGTGGAGGCCTGGCATTCCTCTCACCTTCCCCACCTGGGCTTGCAGGGCCGGGCTTTCATAGCTCCACTTAGCCTCTTGCTTTTCCTGTATCAGCAGAGCTTCCCCTGATAAAGGGTATTGTCTGGGGTGGTTCAGGGTCCTACTGTCAGCCTCTTAAGCTTAGGCACCAACTTTCCTTGTCTGCTAGAGGTGAACTCATGGCAGGTCAATTCTGACAACTCCTCAGCAGGAGCCAGTATGGCACTGGCCGTGCAACGTCTCCATCCATTAACCCACTTGCGTAAGTTGGAAAGGAGGAGTTGGGTAGCCCACAGAACCAGAAAGACTTGTCCAACTAGCACCTGGGGCCTCGGGTCCCCTCTCTGCCTGCATCATGCTGTTTCTTGCCCTGTCAGTCAGCCAGCTCTTGTCCTTGCTTTTGTCCATGATGTAGCCTGCATCCTGCAGGTTGGGAGGGCATGGCCACAGCAGCTGTGACCTGGTGCCATCCCAAATGAGTAACCCCAGGGGAGAGAGGACATCTCTCTGTATACAAAATAGGTTTTTGATATAAAAAGGGATTTGAGTGGTTTCTGTCGTGGCTCAGGGGTTAACGAATCCGACTAGGAACCATGAGGGTGCAGGTTCAATCCCTGCCCTCGCTCAGTGGGTTAAGTATCTGGCATTGCCGTGAGCTGTGGTGTAGGCCACAGACACAGCTTGGATCCCATGTTGCTGTGGCCCTGGCGTAGGCTGGCGACTACAGCTCCGATTAGACCCCTAGCCTGGAAACTCCATATGCCGTGGAAGCGGCCCTAGAAAAGGCAAAAAGACAAAAATAATAATAATAATAATAAATAAAATAAAAAGGTCTTTGAGCGGTTCATCTGGGGTGACAGAGCCACTGTTTGGACAGATTGCCTTAGTCAAGGGCATGAGGTGCTGTGATTGGTGAGGCCCGAATCACATGCTTATCCTTGTAGCCACAAAATGAGGGCATGATCAGCCCTAATCAGAACCATGTGGAATTGAAGGGTGGGAGTGGGGAGGAGCAATGATGATGCTCTTATCCTCCCAAAAGGGGTGATTCTGGGTAGACAGAAATAGCAGGCATCCCTGACCCGTATGCAGGCACCTGAGATGGCGTATTACCTGGGGGTTGACCAGCAAGCCCAGCATCAGTCTCAGGGAAGAGAACTGATGGGTTTGTCAGGAAATGGTCCCCGTGCTCTGAGGAAGACCAGCGGGCAGCTCTGCTTGTGGTAGCAAATACCGGGCAGTAGAGTGTAGCAGCCAAAGACTCGGCTCTGAGCTCAGGCAGACACTGCCTTAAAACCCGGCCGTGCCACATTCTAGCTCCAGGACCTCAGGCAGATTACTGACCTCTCAGAGCCTGTTTTCTCCCCCATTATGTGGATGATTTTGATGAACATTTGCCCTATTGAAATTCAGTAGTTGCTTATCATTTCTGTAACCAGATTGGTCCATTCTCCTACTCCATTCACATGGGCCTGAGTCTGTTCCGTGTGGATTTCATTAGACCAGCTGTTTAATTCTCATCCTCTAGCCTTTGGCCTGAATACTGGCTGGTGCGCTCATGCGATGACCGACCCTCGGTGCTGTTTCCAGAGAGGTTGGTGGGTTGTCCACCAGGTCAGTCCTCCAGGGGATACAGAGGCAGTGCAGCAAGGCGGCAGCCTGGGAACCTCGGGAGGCAGGAAGAATGTTTATCTGGCCCTGCAAGACAGTACTCCCTCCATGGGCTTCATGTGAAGTGTGCAGCTAAAAAATGTGCACTGAGTTTTTGGACTCTTATCTCTTACCTGTTTTCTGGATTGTAGGAAGAATGGAGCCAAAGAGAAATTGTGAGTGTGGCCATGGCGCAAGCCCTGGAGGAGGTGCGGAAACAGAGGGAAGAGTTCCAGCAACAGGTGGGCCCCGGGGGATGCCCTCACCTCAGTCCCAGGCAGGGCCAGCCTACCTCCCCATCTGTCCAGGGCAGGGCGTGGACACAGGGCTCAGGAAGGTGGAAGAAAAATGTTAGAAAGAAACCCTCACCCCGTAGGATAGCCTTTAAAAACTTTGGTGGTCAGTTGTGATGTTATCAACATTACCAAGGGAAAGTCCATACCTGGTTACCTACAGGGCTCTAATTCTTTGAGGTGGGCCACCACTGCCTGCAGGTCCCAGAGACAGTTGAGCTCTCAGAAGGAAGGAGAGAAGGATAGGATGGAGTTCTTGTGGTTCAGAGGGTTAAGGACCTGCTGTAGTCTCCATGAGGATGCAAGTTCAATCCCTAGCCCCACTCAGTGGGTTAAGGACCTGACGTTGCTGCAAGCTGTAGTGTAGGCTGCAGTTGTGGCTTGGATCCATTGTTGCCGTGGCTGTGGTGTAGACCTCAGCTGCAGCTCTGATTCGACCCCTGGCCCAGGAATCTCCATATGCCACAGGTGTGGCCGTAAAAAGAAGAACCAAAAAAAGATCTGGTGTTGTCACTGCAGCAGCTCAGGTGGCTGCTGTGGTGCAGGTTCGATCCCTGGCCCGGGAACTTCCACATGCCATGTGGCAAAAAAATAAATTAAAAAAAAAGAAGGAAGGATGAAAGAAGGCTTCCTTTGAAGAGAGACTCAGCATCAAGCCTCAGATTGAAGTAACTGGCACGAGGCCTTTGGTAAGTCCTTAACAGAGCTGTCTGAGTTGCCTCTGAAAAGACCCTAGGATAATCACACCTTCTAGAAGATGATAATGAAGTCATGTATATCAGTGCTGGGCATGTCCCAGGCATTCAGGACATGGAACATACTGTTGTGACAGCTTGTAGGGAGGTTGGGCAAAAGGGCCATGTCTGTGGTAGGTCCGCTGCAGGCCAGAGGGACAGTGAGGACTATTGCCCCCATGCAGGGCCCCTCCCGAGGAGAATTGATTTGTGCCTATTTATAGGAGCAGAGGTTAGCTTGGGGCCTGTTCTAGGCTGTTGCCTTCAGGGAGGGACCCCGGGTAGTGGAAAAGTGGCGATTCCTTTAGGGAAGATGGGATTTCTGCCCCCAACCTTGTCTCTTGCTGGTTTTCCTCTCCAAGGCTGCTGACCTGACAGCCATCATAGGTGAGAAGGAGCAGAGTCTGCAGGAAAAAACAGAAGTGATTCTCCAGAAAGAGCAGGAGATTCTCCAACTGAAGAAAGGTGAGGAGCCTGTCCCGGGTTGAGTCTTCTCACCTGTTCTTGCCCGGTACCCTGCCCGGAGGTGGCCCAGTCACGAAGCATCGTGGAGTCACAGGCCCCCGGCGCTCACCTCCCCTCTGCCTGGCCTAGGTCACGACGCTGCCCTGCTGCAGACGCACCAGCTGCAGAGCGAGCTGGAGGCCCTGCGGGGCCTGAGGGCCGCAGAGCCGGAGGCTGCCGCCGAGAGGGAGGACCTGCTGAGGCTGCCGGGCCAGGAGCCGGGCCAGGTACTCTTAGTCAGTGAGCCTCATGTGAGTCCCACCTGAGCCGCGGCCGGGTGAGGTGGCAGCGAGTGTGCTGCAGCAGGACACGGCGACAGGGCGCTTGCTGCACTTTGCTGGTGGGAGGAGGCAGTGGGCAGACATGGGGGCACCTGGCAGCCACCTCCCTGCACGTTAGCTTCCTCTCTTCAGTGCGGGGCTCTTCACTGACGAGGGGGGTGAGTGTCGAGGAGGCCATCTGATGTGACGACACCTGTCAGTGTTCAGGGGTTAGCGCCCTTCCTTCCAAGCAGACTCACGGCATGGAAAGTTAATGCCCCCTGGCCGGCACTGGACGGGGTCTCCGTGGTTTAAGTCTGGCTCCTGGCTAGCTGCCTGGTGAAGCATGTTAGTCGTCACCTTTGGAACTCGTCCAGTCCCTTTCCCCAGGGCTCTGTGGCTTAGCTTGACCATCGCCTGTGTTGCTGCTACCCTGTAGGTGACCTTGAGGGCCGGGCAGGACTCTGAGTACCAGCTTCCGGCTGCAGAGGGAATACCAAATGGTGAGATGGGGGCCATGGATCTAGGGCAGCTACAGAAGGAAAAACAGGACTTGGAGCAGCAACTTCTAGAGAAAAACAAGGTAAGGATGCTCTCTCCTCCTCAGCTGTTTATGTCTCTTTCCCTGTCCTTGTGCCTCAAGCCATCTAGTCCCTGCTTAGAGTTGTGCTGACACCCCTGGGCACCTCTCAGGGGAGGTGTTGTTACCTTTTTCATTGAAAGGGCTTCTTCCTGGGCCTCCTCTTCTCCTGCACGGCCTTTCATGCTCCCCCAGTCTTCTTCCCAGCCCCCCACCCGAGATGGTGTCCAGAGTATTAGAGCTGGAGCAGTAGCTGTCCTGGTGTCCCCAGCTTCCTCTGCTGTCACCAGCTGGGTCCTATGACCAGTAACCTTACCTAAGCACTTTTTTCTACGGCTGTGAAATGAGAGCAATGATACTTGCCTTTAAGTGGTTTGGGTTTTTTTTTTTTTGGAGGGAGGTGAGAGTATGAAATGAAAACTGTTTGTTAGCTTCCTGTAATTTTCTGGTATTTGATAGAGGCTTAATAAATGTCACGGTCCCACTCAGCCCACCTGGCCTCTGTACCCGTAAATGCTGGCTCTCATTTGAGCCTGATTTTTTTATTTATTTATGTATTTTTAAATTTATTTATTTATTGTCTTTTTGTCCTTTTTTTCTTTTTTTTTTTTTTTTTGCTATTTCTTGGGCCGCTCCTGCGGCATATGGAGGTTCCCAGGCTAGGGGTCAAATTGGAGCTGTGGCCACCGGCCTACACGGAGCCACAGCAACGCGGGATCCGAGCCACGTCTGCAACTGACACCACAGCTCATGGCAATGCCGGACCCTTAACCCACTGAGCAAGGGCAGGGACCGAACCCGCAACCTCATGGTTCCTAGTCGGATTCGTTAACCACTGCGCCACGACGGGAACTCCCTTTTTGTCCTTTTTAGGGCCGCACCCGTGACATACAGAGGTTCCCAGGCTAGGGGTCTAATCAGAGCTGTTGCTGCCAGCCTATGCCACAGCCACAGCAACGCCAGATCCGAGCCTCGTCTGTGACCTACACCACAGCTCACGGGAACACCAGATCCTTAACCCACTGAGCGAGGCCAGGGATTGAATGCACAACCTCATGGTTCCTAGTCGGATTCGTTTCCGCTGCGCCATGATGGGAACTCCTGAGCCTGATTTTTAAAAAGTGTCCTTTGAAGTTAAACGTGCTGGCCAGTTAGTGCTCTGGCCTGAAATTCTGCCCCCACATTGTGTGACTGGTCTTTAAACAAAGGGAAAATGCCTTCATTCTCTTTCTCCCGCTCCCACCCTCCCCGTATCGCTGCCCCCAAAACACTTAATCTCTCACTGTGAAATAGAAAATATAGAAAAGTGCCCACTGTGTGCCTCTGGGTGCAGCCCTTTGACAGCTCCTCCAGATCGCACTCCCATCCTTGGCGATCTCACGCATCCTGTGTGCTGCTGGCTTCACATCCAAACAGCAAGTCCAGATGGCGCCTGTGAACTCTGGACTCCTGTATCTACCTTGTTGCTCTCTGTCAGTGTCTGCGAGGCACCTGAAACTTAAAAACATCCAAAACCGGACTTCAGGTTGAGCACAGGGGCCCTCTGGCATCTGCTGCCATCTTTCCTTTCTCAGCAAATGGCACAAACCTTGGGATCATCCCTGGCCCCTCGTTTCTTTCACAGCAACCCAAATCATTAGGGAATCCTTTTGGCTCTCCCTTCAAACTATACCCAGAATGAGCTGCTCCTCAGCCCTGCCGCTGCTGCCAGCCGAGTCCAGGTTGCTATTCTGTCATCCCTAGAGGATGGGTTGGGCTTCTAATGGCTTTCCCTGTCACGGGCCTGTCAGCTCTCTGATGACTTACCAGCCCCATAAAAGCCAGAATCCTCGAAGGGGCCCGCAGAGCCTGGGTGGTCTAGCCCCTCACTTCCCTTTCTGCCACACCCTCTCCTCTCCCCAGGGTTCCCGCTCAGCCACGGTGGCCTTGTCTTTCTGTGAGTATCAAGCACCCTCTGCCTCAGGGCCTTTGTACTTGCTACGCCTTCTGTCTGGAAGCTCCTTCTCCCATTACCCTCACTTCCTCTATGGTGTCATTTTGTCAGCGAGGCCTCCCTTGCTACCCCGCCAGCCCTCACGACCAGAACTCCCTATCCCCTTACCGGCTCTTTTTCTCCATGCCTCATAGTGCTCTCTGATATACTGTGTATTTGCTTATTGACACTTTTCCCTCCTGAAGGCAGACATTTTTTCTTTCTTTTTTTTTCCTGTTGTTTCCTTAGCCTCCAGGCCAGTGTCTGGCATATAAAAGAGATTCAGTATTTGTTGAATAAATTAATGAATGAGTCAAAAACCTAGAAAATCAGGTAACATAAAATAGCAAATATTCTTTTGGGAGAATGCCCAGCCTATGGTCAGCCAAAGAATACGAATTGAAACAAAATATTGTCATTTTGTAAATGGGGCATTGAGGCAGTGTAATGTGCTTGACAGGAGCCAGGCGCTTTCACGGTCCCCTGACCCAGTCATATCATTCCTCTAGAGAGACCATGGATATACTGCTCTTGGGAATATGAATCTTATTACAGTTTTGTTTAAAAATGGAAACTCAGCTACACAATAAGACATGGAGCATCTCCTAGAGTTGCTGTGACATTAGAAGTTATAATTAGGAAAACTGTATAAAGCTGTGGAAATTCTGATAAATTAAAAATACTATTCAAGGAGTTCCCGTCGTGGCGCAGTGGTTAATGAATCCGACTAGGAACCACGAGGTTGCGGGTTCGGTCCCTGCCCTTGCTCAGTGGGTTAACGATCCGGCGTTGCCGTGAGCTGTGGTGTAGGTTGCAGACGCGGCTTGGATCCCGCATTGCTGTGGCTCTGGCGTAGGCCGGTGACTACAGCTCCGATTCGACCCCTAGCCTGGGAACCTCCATATGCCGCAGGAGAGGCCCAAGAAATAGCAAAAAAAGACAAAAAAAAACTATTCAAGGAGTTCCTATCATGGCTCAGCAGAAACAAATTTGACTAGTATCCATGAGGATGCAGGTTCGATCCCTGGCCTCGCTCAGTGGGTTAAGGATCCGGCATTGCCGTGAGCTGTGATGTAGGTTGCAGATGTGGCTCAGATCCCTTGTTGGATTCGACGCCTAGCCTGGGAACCTTTATATGCCACGGGTGCAGCCCTAAAAAAAAAAGAAAACTATTCAAAATTCTAGTACTCAATGCAAGAATGCTGACATTGACTAAAAGCCCACAGGAAAATCTCATTCTCATATGTTATCATTGTGAGATTTTGGAGAAATTTTTATTTAAAATTTTTTTCCTGTATTGATTATACATTTAAATTTTTTCTTGGGAAAACACAGTTCAGCCTTTCTGGTGGTTAATGAAATGTGTGATAAATTATATTTAAATCCCATAATGCTAATTAAACTCACTAAAAATAAAATAAATAAAAGATACAAACCCCAGGAGTTCCCACTGTGACACAGTGGGTTAATACCTGGCTTGTCTCTGTGGAGGCCCCAGTTCAATCCCTGGCCTGGCACAGTGGGTTAAAGATCCAGCTTGCCTCAGCTGTGGCGTGTGTCACAGCTGCATCTTGGATTTGATCCCTGGCCTGGGGACTTCCATATGCTGCGGGTGCAGATGAAGAAAAGAAAAAAAAAAGAAAAGATACAAAACCCAGTGTTGGAGTTCCCTGGTGGTTCATTGGGTTAAGGATCTAACATTATCTCTGCTGTGCTCTGGTTACTGTTGTGGTACAGGTTCAGTCCCTGGCCTGGCCAGCAATTTCTGCATGCCTCAGCTGCAGCAAAAAAAAAAAAAAAAAAAAAAAATGCAGAAAACAAACCCAAATCCCCCAGTGTTGGTGCATTGGCAGAAAAACCATGATCTTTTTATACTGTTCAAAATAAGCATGGCATATCATTAGGGTATATCAGGAGCTCAGGTATCCCACTTGGGGATGGTAGCACATAAATTAATTCTGAAGGGCAGAATGTACTGTACAGACATAGTTCTAGCTGTGCTGCTTACAGAGGCGAGCACTGGAAGCAGTCAGGAAGACCCAGCCCATGGGGAGGCCACTGGCCCATGGCCCTTGTGAGGCCTGGAGAGCACTGTGTGTGCACAGTAGCAGGCGTGACAGCACAAGCCTCTCAGGAGACGAGGCAGGAGTATGGGGACCCAAGGGCTTGTCTGTCTGTTCTGTGGTCCTTTGTACCTTAAAGATGGTGAAACATACTTTTAATGAGTGGCTTTTGGTGGGGGCGGGGCTTTGTCTCAGACCATAAAGCAGATGCAGCAGAGGATGCTGGAACTCAAAAAGACTCTACAGAAGGAACTGGTGAGTGTCCCCCTCCTCCTTCCCCATGCCCTCCCAGCCCTGTGGTCCTCCTGAGGTCCCTCTCTTCCTGATGATGCTCCTTTTCCCCCGGTCAATTGCAAGAGGTCTCTAGGAAGTCAGGTGTTGGCTTGTGGGACAGTGGCCATGCCAGCTTGAAGGTGCTTGCTTCTGGAAAGCGGCTCTATGACCTTGGGCATGAGCCCACTTTCTCTGAAGCTGTGTGTTGTCTGAGAGCTCAGTGCGGTGACATATGTGCTGCATGTGAGTGGCAGGGACCAGGCCCAGATGGGAGAGCAGCACCTGCCCTGGCCGGGGTGCTCGGTGTCTCAGGAGACAGATCCTGACACAGACAAAGGAAATGTCTGAACTGCCCAGATACCTCTCTGCCTCCTCCGAGCATCCAGCTGGCTTGTTTGGGTGCTGGGGCTTACTTTTCGCCCTTTTCGCCCTCTCTGTACAGGGAGCAGCGGGGAACGGCGGGGTATCACAGCCAGGCCCAGTCAGTCTCCTGTGTGACTTTCAGACCTGCCTTAATGGGTTCAATGTAGCATCTTTCCATTGGTTTTCAGAAAATCAGACCTGATAACGAGCTTTTTGACGTGCGGGAGAAGCCCGGGCCCGAGATGCCAAACATGGCCCCTTGTGTCACGAATAACGCTGACCTGACCGATGCCCGCGAGATCAACTTCGAGTACCTCAAACATGTGGTTTTAAAATTCATGTCCTGTCGCGAATCTGAGGTAAAGGGCTTTTGAGTTGCCCTTTGGGTACCGAGTTTCGCCCCAGGGCCTAGTCCATTTGTCTGAGCCCTGCATGGCTTCCCACCAAGTCCACGTCTTCCCTCCTCTCCCACATTCCGCTCTGAGCACCAGTGTGGCTACTTAGTCATTTCTCCAGCTGACTGACCTACAGATGGAGCAGCAAGCAGGGGGGTACCAAGTAGGCACCTGGCTCCTGGGAGGAGACGTGGGTTGGATGTGAAGGCCAGAGTCCAGGGAACTGAATCCGCCGCCAAGTCCTGCCTCCTGTGGAAGAGCAGGGTAGCTGCTGTGGACATCCTGGTGACCTCGCCAGTCCCCGAAGTAAAAGGCGGGGAAGAAAAAGAACCATCACCTCAAAATGCCCACCTCCACCCTGTACGTGGTCCTTGCTGACCCAGCCTGGAGCGCACAGGAGGAGCAGGAGATGCTGCCATTTAGCCCCCTAACCGCCCCCTTACTGCCACCAAGACCCATGGCAGCAAAACTTACTTTGTTTCAGGCTTTTCACCTTATAAAAGCTGTGTCAGTGTTGCTGAACTTTTCACAAGAGGAGGAGAACATGCTCAAAGAAACCCTGGAGTATAAGGTAGGGTTTCCTGGTCTGCTATCCGCCTTCCAAAACCTGTAGCCAGTCATCCCAGCCCTGGCAAGTGAGACCGGCCCACAGCGGCATCATTAGCTGGGAAGGTGCTTTTGGATGATGAACTTGACTTGGGCAGTATTTACGGAGGACATGCTTTGGGCCCACAGGTCTGTGCTGCACTTGACCCCCAGGCCTTATGTTTTCCAGGGCACTTGGGTATCCTTTCATCAACAGCCCCAAGTCTGGCCAGCACCCAGACTTTTAAAAACTTGAAAAATATGCAGAAAGTATCTGCATAAATGCTATAGTCGGAAAAATGTTTAAGGAAGAATTACCCACATTCTTGTCAACTCAGTTTTTTTTCCCCTTGTTTCCCTCCCATATTTAGTCCTGCACACTGGTTACAACCATCATTGTCACTGCTGTGATGGCAGCCAGAGTCAGGCTGCACGGAGGGCAGGAGGGGGGCGGCCCAAGGATGAGGAGAGGGCTCTGTCAGCTTCCTCTCTACCTAGTCCTGATTCCCATCTCAGGAGCCTTTTCTGTTTCAAACACAGATGTCATGGTTTGGGTCCAAGCCAGCTCCCAAGGGCAGCATCCGGCCATCCATCTCCAGCCCCCGGATACCGTGGTCCTAGGCGGAACTACCCAAGGATGGAGCTCCAAGGGCTGACACTTTTTCTGTGAAAAGAACACTGACACACCAGTCTGGGTGGGTTTTTAATCACTGTAACTGCAGTATTTTGTACAAGCATCTAAACATTGTTTACAAGACTTAAGGCCCACTTCCCTGCAGACTGATAGGAACTTCGGGAGGTAGCTGATCCTGTTATTCTGGTCACCACACGGGAGGGACCTGACACTACCCACATCTCCGCAGTGCTGCTAAAACCCCAGCTCTGGCCAGCACCCATCTGCACCTGAGTCCTCTTTCAATGTTAGCACTTAAAGCTGAAGCCATCAGCATGTCAGAGGGAAGGCGGCTGCTGCATCGGGTAGTGGCGATGCTGGACAAAGACAGCCCTTCCAAACAATGCCCAGCAGGCCACACCCACCTGCTTCTGCCACGAAGCGCCAACGCGGTGGGGCTGGCTTTTAAAAACTCCCCTTCCCTGTTAGGATGTTTGGGTTCGGATGAGTTTAAGAGGTTTTTTAATCCTTTCTCTCTGGGAAACGTTATTCCACCTTGTTTCTCAAACCACCTAGAACTTTAGATGTGTCCATCTCTAAGGTATTCTGGGGCCATGTGAATTAATGAATATGCACCTTTATGACCGTATCTCATTTTACTGAAGAAAACTAGCAAATATGTAAGAAGATCCTTAGTACCAAATACACTCAATTGCCTTTTTAATGAATGTGTCTTGGATAGGTTGCTGGTAAACCATTTTAAACTATTTTTTATAGCTCGAGCTATTATAAACACATCCTCTGTATTATAAAATCCATCTGACTGGTGTTCTTAAAGGAAAATGAGAGCATCGAGAGGAAATTCTTTCTGAGATGGGGACCCCGTCCCTTTGTGACGCCACTAGCAATCTGTGGCATCTGTTTCCCTCTGAAGCAGTGGTGGTGTTTCGTTTGCTTATTTGCTCTCATTTCTGTGTTGTAACACTGAGCAGATGCTGATCACAAGTTTTCTACTGCTAAGGACAGTCCACTGTATTCAGAGAAGCAGCAGCTGTCCCTACCCTCTTCCCCGGCCTTGACCAAAACATAGGAGGCAGTCTGCCTTGTGTGTGGAGCCACCATCCCTCCCAGTCATCCTTCCCCCACGTAATTTAAGAGGACACTACAGTGACGTACGGTGTCCAGACAGCCTCCAGCTGCAGTACTGGAGAGCACGCAGATGGCTCTGAAGTGACTGATGAAAACTCTGTTCATTAAAGAAAAGGGAACATGCTTGCCCTAGATAAGCCGCAATATTGAATCTAAAGGGAAATCATATATTGATGGAATAGTCTGATGAAAGTTCTACTGGTTAAATAAAAAACTGCATTAATAACTGGAGCTCCTAACTTTACTATCAGTTATCCAATGATGTAAAATTATGTTTAGGGTTAAGATACAAAGTATTTCCCACAGAAAAACAAGGATTTGCAGTTAACCTGTAACAGTGCCACGGACCTAGAAGCACCACGCAAGGGCAGCATTACCCTCGTCCCAGCTGGGGCTCTGCCATCCAAGGGACCGCTCTCCATTACCTACCTCCTCCTGTGGCTCCCCCTGCAGGTGTCTGATCCTTGTCTAGGATGCTTTTTCCATTTATCTGGTGGGGACACCAAACAGGAGTCCCTTCTGTTCCGTTAACTTTGATGACTAAGGTAGCTGTTCCAGGAAAGACTCCTAAAGTTTGGGTAGTTCAGGGCTTGCCAGAGGCAACAAGAGTATAGCCACAGGAGCCCCACTCGGCTCCTCTGTGGCCTCTGCAGCTGGTCTCACCCCACCCACGTCCACAGCAGTTTTATGTGTAGTCATGGGGTCCATGCCTTGGTCTGTACTTGCACAGGGAGGGTTCATTCTGATTAGGCTTTCCTCCTGCATGTTGAATTTCTGTCAGCTTTAAGAGGAAGAGTGGAGTAAATATTCTAAGTGATGTCATGCACTTTCACTTGTATAAAACATTCTGTGATAGAGACCAGTATACATCGCCCTTTATATGAGCATTGGATCTTGATCTTGGCCTCCATGTTGTAAATAGGGATTGTATTATCTAAAACTGCTGTAGAGAATTCACTTGTGGTGCAATACACTTTTTGATTAAAGCTCTCCCATCCAGATGCAGTGGGTTTTACTTGATACAGTTTGGTGTTTCAGTGTTTCTTTGACTGGCTAAATTTAGCAGATTGTATCTCGGATTCAGAACTTAAAGGGCTGTAGGGGCTGTGGAACATGTCTTTCAGAAAGAGCCTCCCCCGACTGGATCTGGCTGAATAAACTTTATATTTAGTTTAATGAAGCTGGCAGCCTAGTGTTCCCTCCCAGGAAGGGTGGGGGGTTCTGCAGAGGAGCCGGGAGGATTGTCACTGTGGTCAGCATCCATCTCCAAGGCCCGCACGATGGGGTTGAGCTTTAGAAATGTCAGTGGGGTCCTTAGCTTTAATTGAATGCAAGATGTAGTCACATGTGCTAAAAAGGAAAGAAAAGCACCTCTGCTCTTCAGAGGGGCTTATTGTTAGTGGTTACAGGGAACAAAATGTTCCTATTATATCTGTAGGCTGATTGCTACCTGTCTCTGGCTCTTAATCCTTTAAAGAAAATTCCTTAGAGTTCTCATTGTGGCTCAGTGGTAGCGAACCTGACTAGAATCCACGCGTACACGGTTTTGATACCCGGCCTTGCTCAGCAGGTTAAGGATCCAGCGTTGCCGTGAGTTGTGGTGTCGGTCAGACATGGCTCGGATCTCGCGTTGCTATGGCTTGTAGCTGTGGAGTAGGCCAGCAGTTATAGCTCTGACTCAACCCCATAGCCTGGGAACTTCCATATGCTGCGGGTTCGGCCCTACGAAGACAAAATAAACCAAAAAAACTCAACATCGCAGTGTTCCTGCCAAACAGCCGAACCCAGCGTCAGGACATGGTGCCTGGGCCCTTCTGAGCCCTGAACTCTCAAGAGTCCAAGTGCAGCCACACAAACTGAAGACTTTGAAAGTTTAGGTCAATTATTGAATGTCTGGCCCTTTATTAAACTCCAAAACGACATACAGATCAAATGAGTAAAAGGAATAGTTATTCAGCAAAACATGTCTGCAGTTCAGGCCTGAGGTACTACGGTGGCAAGAGGGCTGGACTGCCACACTCCCTCCCTGGGGGTGGTCAGCAGGGACACACGTCTGCCCCTCCACATCCAGTGCCCAGGACAGGCAACCTCGCATTCACTACCATCTCATTCATTACTCTTTTTTTTTTTTCTTAATATACACGAAACACACCGCAGAGTATATACTAATAAGCCAAGAGCTTTATTGATGCAGCAGGCACTTTACAATGAACCCAAGAGAGCCCGCCTTCTCTGGGAGGATGGGCTGTCTGTACAAACCCTCGGGGGTTTTCCACTTCAAAAAACCAAGCTCTCCCTTTACCGCAGCCCTTGGATCTGCACCTGCCCAAATCATCCCTCCCCTGTTTTTAACAGGCAGTGCACACAGGTACACCTGACCAACGATGGCCAGCCACTCTGGCAGACAGTCACAATGTCAGTTCTGCATTACTCGCGGACAAAGGCATAGACTATCAGATCCTGCAAAGGATTTAGGAAACAGTAAGACGATTTCTCCCTCCACCTTGAAAATAAAATACACTTCAGCGGATGCATGTCCTGAAATTGTTTAGTTGGGAGTTGCTAGGAAGATGGCCGATTGTCAATCCCTTCTTCGCCAGCCTGTGCATCCAAAATTCTTCTCAAGGTAACATGAGTCTTTTTTGTTTGTTTGTTTTTGTTTTAAACAGTCTTTCTTGCTGTAAGAACTCTTATAATGGAGCCTAGTCCTCCTACTGCTAATGCCTGTGGGGGCAGGAAAAGAAAGGTGTCAAATGAGACCTGGTTGGCCAAGGGGAGCCTAATTTGCCAGGGGAGGTGGGACCGTGCACTCCTGACATGCAGCAGACCCTCTGAAAAAGGATTCCTGGGAGAGGACAGTTAGGAGGTGCCAACGGGGCCCACGTCCTATGGACAGAGCCCTGTCCTGGAACCAAGGGCCCCCAAGAGCTGCTAGCTGTTGAGGCAGCAGAACTGGGCCTGAGAACATTGTTACCAACATACAGAGCCCTCCAGTTTCCCTCTGACAAGCTGATGGTGACCAGCCCACAGGCGCAGCCCGAAGTGCTTAGACAGACACTAGCCCATTAAGAGCTGAAATGTCAGCAAGGCTGAGCACCAAGCTGCTTTACTTTAAAAGGAGCAGAGGGCTCGCCCAGTTCCCCTGAGCACCATGGTCACCCTGAGCCACTAAGCCTACGAGCCCACTTTCCAGAGCGGGCGGGACACACCCACCAGCAAGATGAGAGTCCACACCCCAGCCCAGCCCTGAGGCTGCCCAAGCGACTGACCCCTCAGTGAGGGCCACGCCCTTAAAATTCAACAGAGCCTTTTAGGAAGGCATTTGAGTTGGTACTAGCCGGGTCCCCTTTAATGACAGGCAGGCTTCCTGGAGCTCTACAGGGCAGAGGACATGGGCTTGATGAAAGGCCTTGCTTTTGTACTGACCCCAGCCAAGGTCAGGCACAGCTTTTCCTGCATCAGGTGGATGAAGGACCTACTGAGCGACTGCCAAGCTTTCTGGTACTGCCCGCTCCGGCCTGAGGAGGCTGAGGCCGGAGCAGGAAGCCCTCAGAGCTAACCAGAGGACGCAGCCCTGCATCTAAGACCCACGCCTACCACCTCAACCAACCCAGAGAAAGTATTACAGAGCACCAGCCACCAGCAAGCCTGCCTGCCTGCCTCTCACATGGACTCCCTGGCTACCTGACCACGCCGAGTCACCCACCCCATGCCTGCCTGGCGTAAACCAGCTGCTACGGCAATGGCGACTCTCAGAGACAGCAGACCCCCTACCACGTACTTCCCTGGGAGAGGTAAGTGCTCAGATGTCCCAGGTTGCTTGAGGCATGGCCCCTTCCTCTCACATGCCTCTGAGACTCTCCTACGTTGGTTTTGGATAACCTGGTCTGCTGATGTGAACCCCAGGGTTGGGATGAGTCGGTGGGCTGCCTGAGCAGGCCATGTGTTCACATACCTTTTCATGCCACTGGAGTAACACTGCGCTGCTGTTTTCTGTGGGCTTCTCAAACCCTTTATAAATGTACTTCATTAGCAAGTCGATGCCATTTCTGTCCAGTGACTGCACAGCCTGCTCAATTTCGCTGCTCTTAAAATTTGTAAGCACTTTCAGCACCACACCCTGGGCCCGTTCCTACAGAGGAAAGAGAGCGGGGAGGGAGGCTCAGAGCCATGGCCCAGGCATAGCCACATCCCGTAATGCAGGCTCAGAAACACCAAACCAAGTAGTCAGAACTCATTAGAAACACTGCCCAATTTCTAACTCATCTGGAATGGTTACAAAAATAACTAGGCTGAAATTCTTTTATTCATTTAAATTTCCAAGTATCCCAAAGTATTCAAAGCCAATAATTTATTCCACTTACTTGACAGGGAAATAAGTGGTTTACTGGGGGAGGCATCACCACTTTTTTTTAGCTGCACCCACAACACACAAGAGTTCCCAGACCAGGGATGGAACCCATGCAGCATGGAACAGCAGCAACCCAACAAGCCACAGCAGTGACAATTCTGGAATCTTAACCCATAGCCCCACGTGGGAACTCCCAAGCATCATTATTTTTGATGGCACCAGCAAGGCCTTAAGCACTGTAAGATCATAACTGTGGAGATCTAGATTTAAAAAAACAAACAGGAGTTCCCGTCGTGGCGCAGTGGTTAACGACTCCGACTAGGAACCGTGAGGTTGCGGGTTCGGTCCCTGCCCTTGCTCAGTGGGTTAAGGATCCGGCGTTGCCGTGAGCTGTGGTATAGGTCGCAGACGCGGCTCGGATCCCGTGTTGCTGTGGCTCTGGCGTAGGCCAGGGGCTACAGCTCCGATTCGACCCCTAGCCTGGGAACCTCCATATGCCACGGGAGCGGCCCAAAGAAATAGCAAAAAGACAAAAAAATAAAAATAAAAATAAAAAAACAAGCAAAAACACGTTTACTTGGCTGCAGCTTCCCTCTTGTTCACCCCAGGGTAACAAAGGGGCCATTCTACTCCAGGTTTGAGAGGTGCAACAATTGGTTACATCAAGATGCCATCACAGGGAGTTCCCGTCCTGGCTCAGAGGAAATGAATCTGACTAGTATCCATGAGGATGTAGTTTTGATCCCTGGCCTTGCTCAGTGGGTTAAGGATCCAGCGTTGCTGTGTGCTGTGGTGTAGGTTGCAGATGCCACTCGGATCCACATTGCTGTGGCTATGGTTTGTTTAGGCCAGCAGCTACAGCTCCGATTTGACCCATAGCCTGGGATGGCAGACTCCATATGCTGTGGGTGCAGCCCTAAAAAGATGAAAAGTAAGTAAGTAAATAAATAAATATCTTAAAAGTTTTTTTTTTTTTTTAAAGATGCCATCACAAGATGGTGGAATTCCAGCTTCAGAGAGACCCCTGGGAGTTCCCATTGTGGCTCAGCAGTAATGAACCCAACTAGTATCCATGAGGATGTGGCCTTGCTCAGTGGGTTAAGGATTCAGTGTTGCTGTGAGCTATGGTGTAGGCCGGCAGCTATAGCTCCAATTCGAACCCTAGCCTGGGAAGTTCCATATGCCACAGGTGCAACCCTAAAAAGACAAAAAAAAGAGACCCCTTTCTCTGAACCAAATTTTAGATAGTCTCAGCAATGAGATTTTAGATGGCCTAAGTTCTGCAGTCTGCACAGCTGTATCGTCTGCCTAGTTTTTAAGAGGCAGGAGATCATAAAAGCACTAAAAACCCTTTTGCAAATAAAGCCTATTCAATAGCTTATAAAAGCACTGCTACGTCCCACATGGCAAGCTAATTTATAGTTTTGTTCATCAGGAAGGGCTGGGCTGACTTCTCACCCCATGAGGGCCTGGTTCGGAAGTGAACGTTTCTTTGGGGAGCATTTACTATCAACACTGACAGCTCTGGTACAGGAGCACCAGGAGGCTTTCGTGGAAACACTGCCCAGTGCCAATGCACTCTCCTAGCAGATACTCGCTGGTGCAGTGATGAAACAGACGCTGTCCAGAGCCCCAGCGAGTTCACACTGGACAACCACAGCCCTGGTCCCAACACCACCCAACAAGAGCTGCAGCTCGACCCAGTTTACCTTCACGGCTTGATTCTTGGTGTTGACGGGGGAGTTCCGTAAGGCTGCGTGAAATGCCCGAAGCATGTCCCCTGTGCATCTCCAGTTAAGGATGGCTATGCTCTAGCATGTCCATGCTTTTATTAATGAACTCATGTCAAAAAGAACTCGAGAGTCAAATGGCATCTTATCCACATCCACCCACCTCCCCCTGCAGCTTCCAGGCAGGCACAGCTTGGTTAGAGGGTCACCTGCAGCTCTCCTGAGCCACACAGAGGGCGGAAGGGGTATATCTACCAACCCTACAAGCCCTCCTGCCACCCCTAAACCTTCCCCTTCAAAGCCAGTGTGGACACACACGCAAGCATGCACTCTCTGGAAGGTAGTAGCAAAGCAACTGCCCCCTTGGGGAAATTTGCACAAAATCTGACTGAGCTGGATTGCACCTGCTCGGCACCAGCCACCATAACTGCCCTACTAGACCCTCGTGATCACCGTGTGAAGTTACCATTCTCATCCTCTCTTCTTAAAAGGGAAGAATGAAGGCACAAACGGAAGTCTCCTAACTCTTAATCCAATGTTTGTCTCAGGTAAACTACTGAAGAAATTAAGATGTGCTAAAACTTTTATCTTCCAAGACCTATCCAGGCCAGTGGGGTCCCAACTGAGGGATATTTAATAACCTAGAAGAGCCTTCTACCAACAAAACGAACCAATCCCCCCTACACACACATTTCCCAAACCTTAGTTGGAGTCCTGACACATGCTTTGCTGAGCTTAGAATACCCAGCACACAA
Organism: Phacochoerus africanus; assembly: GCF_016906955.1. Taxonomy (NCBI): domain Eukaryota; kingdom Metazoa; phylum Chordata; class Mammalia; order Artiodactyla; family Suidae; genus Phacochoerus; species Phacochoerus africanus. The sequence continues at coordinate 269,258,520 of NC_062545.1, read as the reverse complement.
AAGAAAATTACAATCTGGGTTAGGTCCCCAAAGGTGACACCTATTTTAAACTGAATTACATCAGCTGACTTTCATTTCCTCATCTGAAACACTGGCTTCAGCCAAAAAGCTTCAAAAATAGAACAAGAAATGGCTTCTACCCAATCGGGGTCTCTCCTCCTCTTCCTGCAGCGATACTCCCTTGTGAACAGACAGCCTCCCTAGCAAAGCTGAGTCCCTGGTCTTCCCTGGTGAGGCCTCCATCTTGACTGAGCCGGGCCCATACAGCCAGGGAGCCACCCCTGCAGGCTCCCTAGCACCCTGCTGGGCTCTGACCTACCTTCCAATTTGAGGCAGCCCACTCTCCCACACCCCCCATATCTGTCAGCTTTGGAATTCCTTTTTCCCAGCCAGGTGAGGGCCAGCCTGATACCAGCCACTTATAACTTCTACCTCAGAACTCTTTTCTAATTTGGCATCCCAGAGCAATGAGCAGAGTCCCAGAGCCTCAAGAGGAAACGTGGGCTGGCACTCTTCACTAACCAGCGTGGCTGGGAAACAAAATATTTCAGAAGATGAATGGATAAGGCTAGGATAACCAGTCCACGGGGGCAAAAAGAGTCACTGCTCTAGAGTTAATCTCGCTGTGGTGCCTGTCTACCCAGCATTCACTGCAGGTGTTGACAGGCAAGGCCACCAGTGGCTGAGGGATCTGGGGAGCGAGGAGGGGCCTACCATTTATCAAGCTGGCCTCCGGACTCAGCGCCTAGTCACCTGTAGATCAGGGTTTCTCAACCACAGCACTGCTGACATTTTAGACCACATGACTGATGTAGGGTCTACCCTGTGCATCATACAATTTACCAGCATCCCTGGCCTCTCTGCACCGGATCCCAGTAGCACCCCCCAAGTTGTAACGATCAAAATATGTCCAAAAATAGACAAATTTCTTTAGGGGGAGGAGAGTGCAAAATCACTCAAAACCACTGCTCTTGCCAGATTCCCGCTCCAGGGGACCAAAAGGTACCTCAGCAAGCAAGAAAAGGATCTAGCGCTTAAAATCCCTACAAGGGCTCAGAGCCTGTGCCCAGGTGTTTTCACATGTCATCTCATCCCTCCTAACAGTTCTTTGTGACAAGAGTGATTATTCTGATTTTAAAGGCAATGAATCTGAGGCTCAAAGAAGGAAAATGACCTGCCCAGGGTCACAAAGCTAAGCTGTCCAGGTGGCCTTCAAACCCAAGTATGCCTGATTCCAAAGCCAAGCTCTTTCTACAACCTCTGGCTGCCACGCCACGCACAGACCCTAAGTGCACATCCAGGACACTTGCTGTGTGTCCAGCCCTGTGTTGAAGCCTTCTGGCATGTTGTCCGGTGATGCCGCTGTTGAACCTGTAAGCCAAGCTTGGTTCTCCTCCCTTTCACAGAGGTAGATGCCGAGGGTCACAGAGCGAATGAGATCTGCTCAAAGTCACAGAGCCACAGCATAACTGAGCTGGGTGTGTGCGGATGTGCAGCCCATGCTCCATTTCATCTGTGTGATCTCCCATCACGACAGGCCTCCCTCTACGCACTAGGACAGGCTTACTCCCCACACCCCCGCCCCCCATCAACGCCTATCCCTACTCCCCTTGCCTCTGTCCTAAGACTCCTAGAAACCTGTTCTATAGTTTATTAATCTAATGTAAATCCAATACCTGGCACACGGTAAGGACTCAGCAAATATTAGTTCCTTCCTCCTCCCTTCCTGGCCCTACATTTGCCAGGATTTCCGTTCTCACCTGCTAACCTCCCTTTCCCCAATCCCGAGAGGTACATCCTCCGTGGTAACCAGGTTTCTGACACTGCCATTAGTGAAGAAACTACCACCCCCTGCCTCCAAGCAGCCTCAAGGAACCTATCACATCAGAAGCACACCAAGACATGACCTCTGATAAGTCCCTACAGCACCAGGACGAAGACAGCAGATAAACAGGCCTTGTTCTCCCCTTCTGTGGATGGTCTGGGCCACAGGCCTGACTCTGGAGCCCTTTTGGCAATGCCTGCCCACAGGCCAGGTTCTGCACCAGACTGCAGAATCAAGGTTCCCTCATGGGTACCTTCTCATAACCCCATTTCACCAATGGGGTTAGAAAGGTGATCCTGATGGGGCAGGAAATCCAAGTTTGAATCCCCATCTTTGAAAACACATTTGTTCAAACAAAAAATGTCTGAAGGTTTTTGTTTCAAGGCCCACTGGAGGAACACTGCAGGACTCCTCCCAAAGGCAGTCAAATGGATTCGACTTGCCAAGCTGAGTCAAATGATTAAACACCCAAAACCTGATTTATATACAGTACAGCCTGAGCCTCCAACCTTGCCCTGGCAAGTGCGGGGGAGGGGTGGGCACTTCCTGTAACACCATTTGAATAAAGAAAAATCCTTCCTGTGAGAATAAGTCAGTTTCCTGTGCTCAAACTGCTAAGCGACCAAGCAGGCTGTGACAACCACCTCTATTTTTAATCTTGTTTTCCAAATGCTTGTTTTCTGTGACCACAGAACACTCATTTTCAGTCGTGGGGCTCTACTTTTACATCTCACTTTACGTTGCCTGGTTTTTCTTAGCTCTAAACTACTAGTTTTTTCCACTGCTTTCTGAACAAGAAGGCTATTGGGAGGAAGGAGCCAAGACTCACTTGTTGAAAGTGGCTGAGACCATGGAGGTCCAAAGCCCAACGGTTGTAGGAAAGTACAAAGAGGTGAGAAAGAGGGGCATCAAGCTGGAGCGTTCAGAACGATTCTGGGATGGGAGATGGAATCGCAGACCTCAGGGCCGGACTAAGGCTAAGGCTGCAGCCTTCGCTCCCACGTGGGTCCTTTCTTCCCCGAAGCCACCCACCCACCTATTTTCATGTGGTGCTGCAATCCGGCCCGAGAGGACTGTGTCTGGGAGCCGCCCTGGCCTCTCAATTACTCAGCGGTGGCTCACCTTGGCCCCTCCCGCCGATCAAGCCCGAGAATGGCCCTGTTTCCTGCCTGGGAGAGATGGAGTGACAGGGCACCCAAGGAAGGGCCAGCCTGAGAGGGATGAGGAGGCAAGGGGGAGGAAAGAGAGGCCTCGCAGAGGAGGGGCCTGCCGAGCCAGACGCCAGTCCGGCATGCTGCTAGGGCCGCCGAGCAAGCCGGCCCACCAGGATACAGCGGCTCCAGGGGTCCGGGCCGGGGACAAGGGAAGTAGAGAGGCCGGGTGAGAGAAGTGGGGATGCCAGGTCCGAGAGGAGCTAGATCAGTAGGGAGCTGAGAGACTGACCTGAGGGAACCACGGATGAGAGAACTGGGGAGGTCGGCCTGAAGGGCCGGAGTCGGGGATGAGGGGAGTGGGAAGGCCAGGCCAAAGGGGATCCCAGGCCGCCGCGCTGGGGAAGGATATTGCCGCAGGAGCCCGTCCACCTCGCTAGGGTCCGGGCCTGGCTCGGCCGCCGCCGCCGCCGCCTCCTCCTGCTCGTCCACGAATTTGTTCTCATCAAATTCATCGATGTCCACTCGACGGAAGCGCGAGGACAACGTGTTCCGGGCCATGGCGGGGGCTCGGCGCCCGCTCAGCCAGCTCCTCTCCGGGGCAGACCTCCACTCCACTCCGCTCGGAACCGGCTCCGGCTCGGGGGCGGGAAGCGGCGACCCGGCACCTCCTCCACCTCCTCCGCGCGCAGCCGCAGCTGCCCGCCCACTTCCGGGCCACGCCGGAACCGGAAGTGCCGGTAGGAGGGATGGGCGGGGTGTGGCGGGAAGCGCCGGGAAGCGCCGAGAAGCAGTTCTGGAAAACGGCCTTGTGACTCTCTGCGGGACTCCTAACTTCGTGTAGCCTAAGTCTTCCTGACTGGGAAACAGGCGCCCAATCCCGCGAAGGCTCAGCACCTGGGCGGCGCCATAACTGCACTCTTCTTTGGCTTCGTTCCTGCACCGGAGGAGCCCCTGGCTCTGGAAGGGGCGGGGGCGTGCATGGTCGGGGACTCTGGGTGTCATCACTGTCCAGATTGAGGGGGCATGGGTCACCGGGAGAAGGGACCCGGCGCTGCCTGCCGAGTGCTGGGTAGGTTTCTTGGAGAAGAAACCTTCCAGCTGAGGCTTGAAGAATGAGTAGTAGTTCTTGTGCCCAGGGAGTGATGTAGGGTTAGGAGAACGTATGGTCTCAGATTTTAGGAGTTTTGGACGCCACCTTACTGAGCTTAGAGGAGGTTGCTTTTGCCTTATTGTTGTAGTAACTCTTTTATTAATGGACTGGGAGATTTTAAAGACGTTTAAAGTGTGTCCACGGTGCTGTCAAGACAGTGAAGGCATTTGGACCTCAGTATTCTGAGCCCTGCGCGTGAAGCAGTCACCTTGACCGAGGGGGAGGTGGGCAGGGATAGGGAGATGGCCCAGTGGCCACCCTTCTTGCAGGAAGGGCGAGGTCTTGGGGCCTGAGAAGTCTTGCCTGGCTGGAGCAGCAAGGGACTCCCCAGTCTGGGATGGGGAAGGTTGAGCAGAGCACAAATACGGCAGAGTCAAGTGCTACTCTGTGGTGCGTGGGCTGTTGCTTGAGGGGTTCTGTTAATGAGCCTTAGCCTTAGACTACATTGGGTCTTCGTTTTCATATGATAGTACTCTTTTTTAATGAAGACCTGTAGTCAGTGAAATGACCCGTTTCATTGCTTCAAATACTTCTCATGAACTGTCTCTACAGATCAAAAAATTTTTGCCAGACTAGGATGCTATCTAATCTTGGGTGTTAAAGACAGACTCCAACAGGAGTTCCCTGGTAGCTCAATGGGTTAAGGATCCAGCAGTCTTACTCCTGTGGCGAGGCTTCTATCCCTGGCCTGGGTACTTCCGCACGCAAAAACAACAGCAAAAGACTCCTACAGTGGGAGAGGTGCTGAATAAAAGTCCCAGGGGTCCTGGAAAACTTGCCTTTCAGCTCCATACCTTGGAAGAAATCTGTGTGACTCAGGCCACAACACAGCAGAAATTCATATTCCCAGAACATCCTGATCAGAAGGAACTTTAAGCCAGAAATGCTCACTTTTACAAGTAAGGAAAAAGCCCCCAAATAAACTGGTGAATGAAATAATGTCACTGGTTATGATCGTGGATTTCCATTCCAGTCAGGGAGGCAGAATTTTCAAAATTCATAGGATACTATGTCAGGGATAACTGGTTGCTGAGGGGAAAAAAAAAAAACCACGCAGTTCCTGAGAATACATTAATGGTCAAGAGGTGCCCCTGAGGAGGTGACACTTAACAGGGACCTGAAGGAAGTTAAGGAGGGAGCCAAGCAAAGGTTCAAAGGCAGGGCAAGCTTGGTGTATTCCAGAAACAGTAAAGCCACACTGGAGCAGAAGAGGGAGAAGAAATGAGATGGAAGGGAGGTGGGGGCAGGAGCTGCTGTAGGGTGAGGCTTTGTAGGCTGAGGAAAGGATGTGGTCTTGACAGGCCCTTGAAATTCTGGGCAGAGCAGTGACACAATTTGACTCAAAATTGAAAAGGGTCCTTCTAGCAGCTGTACTGAGAACACATGGGAGCAAGAGCCAAACTGGTGATTTAAGAGGTGACACCAGTGGTCCCAGTGACAGTGGTGGCTCAGGCCTGGTAGGTGCCAGTAAGAGAAATGGGATAAGTTTGGGTATTTTGAAGGTAAAGGCTGTAGAATTTGGAAATGGATTGGATGTGGCATATAACAAACAGTAGTCATAGATGGCTTCAAGTTCCGGAAAGATGTACACAATCATTAACAGAACGATAAGCATTTAGAAAACAGGACAGCCAAGTTCCTGTGCACCATTCAACTTCCATGTAAAACCAATCCTTACCAGCACTGTTCTCTGCCCTCTCTTCCCTAGTTCCCTCCACTTCCTGGAAGTCTTGCCTCATTTTGGTCTGAGGCAATGCTTATTAATTCAATTCATCCAACAAGTATTCATGTGCTGGGCCTGGAGACTAGAAAAAACAAACCAGGTGTTCGCCATGGTTCTGCCCTTGGGGAACTTCCAGGCTGGCGGTGGAGATAAACACATAACTTTCATTTTAATTCAGTGTGTTTGGAGCTAAAGAGAGGATTGCACAGAAAGCTTCAGACACAAGCAGAGGCTCCCTGGAGGTGACACCTGACAGCAACAAGGGGCAACCTGGCTTTAACTAGAGCTCTAAGACATGCGGATGAGTCTTTGTTAAGGGCAGTAGAGTGACACTAGAGCACTGACTGATACACATTTGCTGGTTGGAGCAACGATAAAACTGTCCAGTTAGAAAGCTTGATCACTTTCCCTTCCCTTTAGCTTTCAGGGCCCCTTCAAGTGTTCATTAAACTGGGAGCATTAATATAGATGATACTTTGAGCAATTGTTACACATCAGGTCTTGGACTAGAGTTTTACATGTCATTTTCCTGATCCTCACAAATACCACACTTCACAGGTGAGAAAACTGACACTCAGGGTAAGGGATTTGATTTGCCTAGAGTCTCAGCTAGCACCAAGCAACAGAGTAAGAATTTGAAACCGGGTCAGGTTCACTAAAAAAGCCATGACTGCTCTTGACCTTACCACTGGCTGCCTCCACTAGGATATTTATGCAGTTGGATTATACCTGTCTGACCCCGGTCCTCCCCGCCCACCTTGAAGTTCAAGTTCCCTCAAGGGAGGGGGGCCATGTTAATTCATCTTTGAAAACCCCAACCTTCATCCCCTATATTCCGGAACACTGGTTCCTAGCCAGAAGTAGCGCAGACTGGGCGATCTGCAAAGATTTACCGAACGAATGAATGAACAAATAAATGAATCCGTCTTCACTCTGCCATCTCTGGCAAATTGCCCCTCAGCCCAGGCCTCGCTTACCCCACTGCGTTGCTCAGGGCATTAGACCAAATCTAAGGAAGACACGAGCACTGCTGGGCGGGCCTCCGGCTGCCCGGAGCAGGGCTGGACTGACTACCACACGTTACTCGCGGCGCGCCAGTAGGGCTGGAAGTGGCAGGGGAGGAGCTGGAGCTTCCCGGCCGCGGAGCCACTGGCCACGCCCACCGCTACCCGGCAGTAGTTGCCGAGGTCAGCCCCGCCTCTTCCTCTTTCCCTCCAAGAAGGCGGCGGCGGCAGCTTGCACAGCCATGGTGAGGGCCGGGGTATCGGGTGCCATCTGCGCGTTGTGGGGCTCGGGGGCTGGGGTGGGGGCCGCGAGGCGAGTCCTGGGAGCTCATCTGCCAGCCTGGCCTGTGGGACGCTATGCGGAATGGCCTAGCATCGCCCCAGCCGGCTTCTCGCCTTCCACCAGAGGCCTGGGCCCGGAGAGGTGCTCGTTGCCGGGGCCTCTGTCTTTCCTTCTGCGGAATGGGGGTGGCAGCCCGTCTCGCAGCAGGCCTGGGCGAGACCGCGTCTGCTGGAGCCTGGGTTGCCCTGCCCAAGGCGCGGTCGTGCAGGCCCTCCAGCGCACCCTTGGCCCAGGGCGAGGCGCGCGCCCCCGAGGGGCTGATCACGACGCGGGAGGAGGGGAGGACGGGAGGCGGAGGCCTCGGTAAGCGGCGGCGGGGCAGACGGCCCTGCAGGTGTTTGACCAGACTTTACTCTTCCTTGGCGCGCAGGCCAAGATTAAGGCTCGAGACCTTCGAGGCAAGAAGAAGGAAGAGCTGCTGAAACAACTGGAGGACCTGAAGGTGGAGCTGTCCCAACTGCGCGTCGCGAAAGTGACAGGCGGGGCGGCTTCCAAACTCTCCAAGATGTAAGTGACGGATGTTCAGACCACGGCCCTCTGGGTGTGGGGGATACAAAAGCATTGGGAGCGTTTTAAGTGCCTATTGCATGGATCTGTGGGTCGGAACATCACGCCCTTCCTAGCCATCCTCGCCCGCTCCCCTTTGCTCAGGCCGAGGCGCCTGGAGACCCGCTGCCTTTACCTGCATTTGACCCTGTGGTCCTTTTGCCTGACACCTCCGTGGGCCTGTCTGGCTGGGGAAAGAACTGGCTGTCCCTGAAGACCTGTTTTAATGCTGCCTCCGAAGATCTAACTGGAGCCCATTCTCCTACCTCCTACCAGCACTTGATTTTTGTCTCATCCCTCCTCACTTGGTTGCACCTCTTACTTGAGTTGTAGTGTAGCTGCTGTATGTGGAGCAAAAACCAAGCCTTGTGAAAGGAACATGGGTTTGGAGTTAGTCAACTTGGGCATAAAAATTCTGCTTCTGCCACATCTAACCTTCTGGACAGGTTGCTTCATCACCTATAAAATGGGTCCCCAGTAATTTTCTTTTTTTTCTTTTTTTTTTTTTTTGGCTTTTTGCTATTTCTTTGGGCCGCTCCCGCGGCATATGGAGGTTCCCAGACTAGGGATCTAATTGGAGCTGTAGCTGCCAGCCTACGCCAGAGCCACAGCAACGCTGGATCCAAGCCACATCTGCAACCTACACCACAGCTCACGGGAACGCCGGATCCCCAACCCACTGAGCAGGGGCAGGGACCGAACCCGCAACTTCATGGTTCCTAGTCAGATTCGTTAACCTCTGCGCCAAGACGGGAACTCCCCCAGTAATTTTCTTATGTTAGTGTGCAAGCAACTTCTGTGGATCCTCAAGAGCAGTTTACCGTTAACTGAGTGGCCTTCATCCTGCTACATGCCTCATATTCAACATGACTAAAAATTCACTTATCCCCAGCCTGTTCCTCATTTCAGCCTCCCCACTCATCCACCCCATCCCTAGCATTTCTCTTTCTCAGATGTCTCATTTTCCCTCTCAAGTGGCTCCTCCTATGACCCCCTGAACTGAACTTGGTTGCCCAGCTTGTGGCATGAGTCCCTCCAGTCACCTCATTCAAATCAACATTGATTAGGTCTTCTTTATGGATTTCAGGATGTATGACCTGGGGTGGAATGTTTTTCCTGATCTGCCCTCCACCTCTTCTTATTAAGCCTCCTCAATGAACACTTCACAATTCTGCAAAAGCACTGGATATGTCAGCCATTCCCCTGTCCCCACACCTGGGATGCCCATGTATTGTCTCTAGCCTCCAGAACACCTTCCTCCTGGGATGGGTGAAAATGGGGGAGCTGGTGGGGAGTGCTGTGTGCCTTCCCCATCTTCACTGATGTCTCTGTTTTGTAGCCGAGTTGTTCGCAAATCCATTGCCCGTGTTCTCACCGTCATCAACCAGACCCAGAAAGAGAACCTCAGGAAATTCTATAAGGTTAGTAGGGAAGGGAGGGTGGTGCTTGGCTACAGGAGCAAAATTCCAGCTCTTCTTTGACCAAAGGAGCAGTTTGGTAAGCTTCTCTACACAGGTGCTCAGAACGGGGCTTTCCAGAGCCTTCTCAGCTTTTTTGGTATGCCTTCTGACTATTATGTGGCAAGCAGACTGCATTTCCTTGGGGCTGCAGTTGTCAGGTACTCAAAGACGTGGGAGTCTTGCTAGAAACTTGGGGGTGGTGGGCGATTTGTTTTTTAGGGCCATACTTGTGGCATATGGAAGTTCCCAGGCTAGGGGTGGAATCGGAGCTACAGCTGCAGGCCTGTGCCACAGCTCATGGCAATGCCAGATCCCCAACCCACTGAGCAAGGCCAAGGATTGAGCCCGAATGCTCATGGATACTAGATTCATGTCTGCTGGGCCACAATGGGAACTCCCAGAAACTTGGGGTTTTGAATAAAATCTCACCAGAGTGATGAGTTTAAGGAGTTTGAGAATTAACTGTTTAAATGTTTTAATTGTATTGCTAGCCCAGTGTCATTCACTGCCCAGCATCTGGTATTCTTATTTTTCAAATGGGGACTTCAAGGCTTAGGTTAAATTTCCCAGCGTCAACTACAATAAGTGGATTGATGGGGCCTAGGTTCCAAACAGTGTCTTAGGGAGGGGTGGGTTGAGTGTTCCTCAGCCTAGGATTTCCACAACCATTTTCTGGTCTTGTCCTTAAAACTAGTATCATTAGAGTTCAAGGAGTGACATGGGACCAGTAGGAGAGTTTCCATGGTGTGTATGCATATGTTTGACTTGCTGTAAGGAATTGGCTTGTGTGATTGTGGGGGCTGCTGTCAGGACAAGAATATCAAAGGCAGGCTGGAGCTCAACATTTGGTTGAAGCTGCTGTCTTCAGTGGGATTTTTTCTGATTACATTTGAAGAATGGCTTCACATCAGTACCCAAATGAGCATTTGGAAGACTAGAGCATTTGGTCTATCAAAAGAGGTGTGCCTGGAGTTCCCCAGGGGGAAAAAAAAGAACTTGGTGGATTCTCTCTAGTGAAAAGATGATCAGAAATAAACCTTTGAGGAGTTCCCGTCGTGGTGCAGTGGTTAATGAATCCGACTAGGAACCATGAGGTTGCGGGTTCGATCCCTGCCCTTGCTCAGTGGGTTAACGATCCGGCGTTGCCGTGAGCCGTGGTATAGGTCACAGATGCGGCTCAGATCCCACATTGCTGTGGCTCTGGTGTAGGCTGGCAGCTACAGCTCTGATTAGACCCCTAGCCTGGGAACCTCCATATGCCACAGGAGCTGCCCAAGAAATGGCAAAAAGACAAAAAGGAAGAAAGAAAGAAACCTTTGAGGGAATTTCTGTTGTGGCTGAGTGGCTTATGAACCCAAATAGTATCCTTGAGGAAGTGGGTTTGATCCCTGGCCTCACTCAGTGGGTTAAGGATCTGGTTTTGCCAAGGTTGTGGTGTAGGCTGTCAGCTACAGCTTTAATTTGACCCGTAGCCTGGGAACCTCCATATGCCGTGGGTTCGGCCCTAAACAGCCAAAAAAAAAAAAAAAAAGGTTGCCTGGGCTGGCCCATCCCAGGAAATACTAGTTTCTTGGAAGAGTGCTGCCACCTCTGGATGTGTTTTCCCGAGAATTGGGTCTTGAAACTGTCATCAGGCTCTCGGGGGGATGATGGGGAGGGTGGCCTTGGTGACCATCCAGTGAGTTACCCTCGACAGCCAGGTGGGGCTTAGGGAGGTAGAGGTCTGCCTCTGCTTCAGCTGAGGTGTTGAGTAAGTTAGGCCCTGGCCTGTGCCAGCTGATAGGAGGAGTGTGCGCAGACAGACTTCCACGCTTCCGGGTCTCTTCTCGAAGCCCGCCCCTCCTTTGCCCTCATCTCCTGCCTTTTTTCTGCAGTTCTCTGCACCCAGGCTGTTCATGATCTGAACCTCACTCAGCCGCCCTGTGCCTTTCCCTCCGGGCTATTGGCAGTTCCCGGCCTGAGCTGCCGCTCTTGAGCTCTTGTGCCTGCTCTGGTTTCTCTCCTTTCACCATCCATGTTGTTTGGTTTTGAGGCTCTTGCCAGTCATTAGGCGAAACCTTCCTTAATCGCTTTCCTTCTCCCCACCAATGCACGACTTGTTTTCTCTCCCACGTTCTGGGATGGGAGTTCCTTGAGCCAGGAACAGGTCTCACTCCTGGCTAAGCACCTACCATAAGGCCTCAAGTTGAAGAGGCCCCAGAGGACCTTTGCAGAACAAGAGACCTTGAGAGCTGCCAGGAGGTGGGGTGGGAATGGGTGGGAGCAGTGATGGAGATAATGGTTCTGTGAAAGGTCTGGGAGCAGGAGTGGTGGGAGGGGCCCCAAGGCAGGAAGCGGGGCTTTGCCCCTCACAGCAGGATGACTTGAGCCAGGCCTGATCTTCCCTCTGAGCTGCATGTGTTAAGTGGGCATGTCATCACAGGAAATGCCACAGGTACCTGGCAGGCCCTCTAGGTAAATGGAGCCCAGCTTAAGCTGGACACCCCACACTCCTCCCCGCCAGTTCACACATCCATGCCTTAACTTAAGCCAAGATAACAGCCGCCCTCAAGGCTTGGTGGGTGCCACATGTCCCTTGCTGGGTTAGGGTGTAACACTGACTCGGGCTCGGAATTGGTGGAAAGAGCACCAGATAGGGAAGTCACTTGATTCGGGGGCATGCCCCAGGTCTGCCACAGCTTGACTGAGATTTGGGCAAAGTTAAGTCACTTCTTAGCCTAGTAAGTCAGTAGACTTAAAGTGGGGGCAGTCCTCTTTCAGTTTGGAATTTGGGGAAATTAAAAGGTTACTAAGCGGAGTAGGTGGCCTGCCCACACTTCATTCTACAGTCCCGTGTTGACAGCCGCCTGCTGGACGAATGTCATACGGCTCCTCACGCTTGCGTCTCCCCCGCACCCACCTCCCTCAGTCACTCCCCAACACTTCACTTCTGACTGGGGCTTCCTTAGCTACTACAGTAGCTCCCAAACCCTGGTCCTCAGCTTCCCCCGCTCCCCCCTCATCCAGGGCAAGAAGTACAAGCCTCTGGATCTACGGCCCAAGAAAACACGTGCCATGCGCCGCCGGCTCAACAAGCACGAGGAGAACCTGAAGACCAAGAAGCAGCAGCGGAAGGAGCGGTTGTACCCACTCCGGAAGTTCGCCGTCAAGGCCTGAGCATCCAGGGAACAATAAAAGAAACAAACTGGCTGATGTTGCTTTGTGTTTATAGGCATTTGAACTAACTACTGGAGAGATGGGCTGGCGCAGCCTTTGCTGTGTATGGTTACCTGGTGTTTGCTGGATTCCAGCAGGCTAGCTGCTGTCGGCTGCCCTGGTGTGGGGCTGTGGCGGTCCTGGCCACAGGGATCTGAGCCATACGTGTGATGTTATCTTTGAGCAGCTCTGGGTGATTTGCAGTGGACTTGGCATCTTGCCTGATCAGCAGTTCCAGATACTAAGAGCCTCCCGTCTGGGGTAAAGGCGCAGGTGTGGGCCACATCCAGGACTCCCTGCCAAAAGCATGGTGTTGGGCTCTGGGGGTGCAGGCCACCCTGGCAGGCCTTCACTACACCCTTGTTTGCTCCAGCCACAGCCCTTACCTTCAGGGTATCAGTGCACTTTCCTGTGTTGCAGTCCCAGACTTTGACCTGGAAACAAGTGGAAGGGTAGGAAGGTCTTGCAGACGTGTCTGGATCTTTGAGAAAAATCACCTTTGGGGTGAGTCGTTGCCAACATCTAAACTGCTTGGTCTGGATTTTGTTGTCTGTGAGGTGTATTTAACATAATATCTGATAGAAAAATTTCTTCCCCTGAATGAGTCATAAAATGTCAGTACCACTAAAATTTGGGCCAGTGAAGACCTTTTTGCCAGGCATTAGGCGCCATTCAGGGCAGATAGGGATGTGGACATTTCTGGATGTGGGCACTGAGGGCTCGGGGGGTGGGGTTACCGTATGGGAGTAGCCGGCGCTGGCCAGCTGCAGCCCATCCGGGGAGAAAGCTATGCTCTTCACCCAGGTGACGTGGCCCTTGAGCTGGACAAGCAGGCTTCTGGTTGAGGGTTTCCAGATGTGGATAGTCTTGTCCCAGGAGCCAGATGCCTAGACAGCAGACCACTCTAAGCCCATAGGTTTGGGGCCTGTGTACTTGGCCCCCAAAGTAGCCCAAGATCCTCAAAGTCTTGCATTCAGCAAGGAGCCACCCTGGAACCCAAGCAGCCCAGCTCACCAATAGGCCAAATGCTGAGAAGCACAGGCAGCTGATGTTGCCCCTGTGGCCCTCCAGCTCCTGGTGGAAGATGGCTCCAGTCCCTCCGCGCAGGTCCCACATGCGGATAGTGGAATCCCAAGAGCCGGTGGCCTGCAGACAGCTGCCATGAGCAGGGAGCCAGCTCATACCCACCTTCCTGGTTTCTCAGCAGGCACCATGGCACCAAGCCCTGCCCAATCTCCTTACAAAGAAGGGGATGGGCTTAGAGGAGCCAAGTCACTGGGTCAAGGTGTGAAATTCTAACTACTGGTTAGACCAAGGTAGGGAAGTGGGTGTCTGGGCAGAGGCGTGGCTCACCAGGCAGTCTGAGCTGGGTGCAAAGTCACTGCTCTGGATGGAGTCTCGGTGTCCCACTAAGTGGCGCAGCACCTGGCCTGACTGGAGGAGAAAGTGCTGAGCTTCAGAGGGCAACCCAAGCCCATCCCTGCGTAATGTGATGTAGCACAGGGGTTGGGGAGGGTTTCTGGGACTGAACAGGAGAGGAGGACGGTCCAAGCAGGGAGGACTTGAGGGCACCAGGGCTGGGGTGGAGGAAGGCCTGGTAAGGTAGCTGCAGCCAGATGCAGCGGGGTGGGCATGGCAGTGGGGGAGGCGCTACCTTTGTGGGGCCGTTGTGGACGGTGTGCATCTCTGGATCCTAGCTGTCCTACATACCTGCACTTCCCAGAGCATCACCCTCTTGTCCCAGCCACCTGATGCCAGCTGCTTTGAGTCAGGGCTGAAGCTGACTGTCTCCACACTCCGCTGGTGACCTGCAAGCAGCAGCCCAGGGTTAAGTGGGGTGTGGTGAGGTGGCACAGGACACAGCAGGGCCGGAAAGGGAACCCAGGACTGCTGCCTGGCTCCCAGCCCACTCACCCTTTAGGACCTGCAGACACTCGACTTTTGCGACATCCCACAGGCGGATGGTGCAGTCACTGGAAGTGCTGGCAAACAGGCGGCCATCAGGGGAGAAGCGGCAGAACTTCACGGGGCCTGGGACAGGTGGCCGTGATCAAGGGACAGGCTATTGCCCTGCACATCGGGCCCTTGCATTCTGACCCCACCGATATCTTCAGTCGCACAGACTACCTCCCCTCCAGCCACCTGGAAGTTGGAAATTGCTGGGCTTCCTTACCTTGGCCTGCAATACCCTAATCAAACGCAAGCACCTCCCAGAAACCCCTTGACAGCCCAGCCTAGGTTCATTGCTCCCTTTGAGCGCCCCAGCCCCTGGACTTTGCCTATTACAGCCTGAGTCAAGCTGCCATGTCATTGCCAGATTTTTTTTCTTGTCTCCTTAATTATGATAGTTATATTTATCAAGTCGGTGCTGGGTGCCCAGGCACTTTGCTCACACTATCTCATCCTGTAGGGCAGCAACTCTTCTTCACGTTTTAAAGAGGCTCAGAGAGGTGACATGACTGCAGTCACAGTCCAAAAAGTAGGTTAAAAAAAGTGGTCACAGTTTAAAAAAAAAAAAAAAACGTTATGGGCATTATTGCTAAGTGAAATTAGTCACAAAGAGGAATACTATATGATTCTACTTAAATGAGGTACTTAGTCAAATCTGAGACAGAAGGCAAAGTAGCAGTTGCCAGGGGCTGGGGAAAGGGAGGAACGGGGTTGCTTAATGGGTATAGAGTTTCAGTTCGAAGTGGCTAGTACGGTATTACGTATATTTTAAACAGTTTTACGTGGTAGGATTTGAGTCCAGTTCAGTCAGAGCCAGGCCCAGGATCCCAGGGACCGGGTCCTCTATCCTGCCCCATCCCTGCCTGGCTGTCTTGCTCAGATGCCCAGGTCAAATGTCAGAGGTCATTGTGGTGGGCTCTGCAGAATGCCGGAACAGGCCCATGGGCCTCCTTCTCCCCATCTAGGCTGAAGAGCCCCACCTGTGTGGCCACCCAGTCTCCACAGCAGCCGCCCGCTCTGAGTCTCCCAGCCATACACACAGCCGTCCTCAGAGGCGGTGAGCAGCCTCTGGCCGTCCGGAGAGAAGGTGGAGGAGTTGACCTGGAAGGAGAGAAGTCCTGTCCTGGGGCAGGATATACCTTTCTGGTCAGCCCTAAACACTGCCCCAGGAACTTGGACTTAAGGCCTCACTTGACAACCAGAACCTAGAAACCACCCTGCAGTAGAGCCAAGAGCTTGGTGCTCTCTCTGCTGTCCTGTAAAACGAGTCTGAAGCTCAGAGCAAGCCCTCACTGAAGCCAGAGGCTGGAACCTTCTCCAGAAGCCAAAAGCCCATTCTAGAGCTGGAGAACTAGCTCAAAATCTGCTCTAAGCCCTGAGTCCCCTCTAAGCCAGAGTCCAAAGAACGCTGGAATCCGCCAGGAGTTTGAGCCCTCTCTGGAACCAGAGCTTAGAATTCTAGAGCCCATTCTGCAACTGCAGCCTAGGGAGCACTCGAAATCCCACTGCAAAGAACAAGAAACCATTCTAGACACAAAGCCGAGAAGCAAAGTTCTGAGCAGAGCCCGACATGGCCTCACCTCCCCGCGGTGCCGGCCGTAGAATTTCACTCTCCCCACCGCCAGCGTCCCGGGGGTCCCGCTGTTCATGGGCCCGCGGCCGCCCGCCCCCGGGGGCTCCCTCCTAGGTGGGCGCTGGCCTGACCCGCGGGCCCTGGCTCAGAGGAAGGGGAAGGGGGAAACTGTGTACCTGCGGTCTCCATGGCAATCGGGGCGGGGCGCGCAGCCGCTATAGAGTCTCTAGGAAGCCAAGAGAGGAGACTGTATGCGAGACACTGCTCTGAGCTCATGGGAGATGGGGCAGCAGCAGGCGGGACTGCCGGGGGCTCTAAGAAGGGACTTCCCTGCCCAGACCGCTGCAAGTGGAACCTTGGGCAGCTCTGGTCGCGGGGCAAGACGGCACGTACAGCGGCCGCTAGAGGGCACGCCGACCCCACACACCGCGCCGTCTCTCCCCTGAGCCCTTGCGCAGTGCCCATCAGTTTCCAAAGGCCCACAGCCGTCTTTGAGACGATCCAGTTTCCCCTTCGGCACAAAGGAGAAACCCATCTCTGTCCTCTAGGGCTCTAGGCTTGAGCCAAGCTCAGGGCCTGACACATAGTAAGTGCCCTGGAGGGCCCACTGTGGAGCCAAGACCCCTTTCCTCCAGGAGTGTCCAGTACCCAAGAACTCACAAGAAGAGGGTTGGAAACGATATTTATCTCTGCCCTCCAGGATGTGGAGAGCCAGAAGCAATATGCAAAGCACAGGGTATTAAAAAGTGGGGTCACTGTTAACGTTCCTGGCACCACGAAGTGTCCTGTCTGAGGGTGTAGAGGGAGGCCCAAGGAGCTCCTTGTTGGCCACTCCAAGCTAAAACCAGGAAAGAACAGAACTTGGCTTCAATGTCCATTTTTCAGATGAGGAAACTGAGGCTCCAGGAGTGGGGGAAC
Source organism: Phacochoerus africanus (assembly GCF_016906955.1). Lineage (NCBI taxonomy): Eukaryota > Metazoa > Chordata > Mammalia > Artiodactyla > Suidae > Phacochoerus > Phacochoerus africanus. The sequence goes on along the minus strand of NC_062545.1, from coordinate 269,241,679 downwards.
TTGTTCAAGGTCCCTCAGCAAATAGGAAAGGAATTGGGGCTTCATCCTGTATCTGCCTGACCCTGAGGCCTGGATTAGGACCACCTGCCATGAATTCCAGGGGCCTCACAGCAGATGGCTCTCTGGTACGTCTGGGAAACTGAAGCTCTGAGGGGGCAGATTTGGCCCAGTCCTCCAGCACCTCCATGGCAGAGCTGGGGCCAGAACCCAGTCCCCTCTCCACAGTGGGACAGGGTAGGACTGAGACACTCCCCCACTGTCTAGTGGATTTCAGGCTCCCTGGGGGTGAAGCTGGGGCAGCTGGGCTTTGCGAGCTTCAAACTCAAGGGTTCCCAGTGGTGATTCACACCCCTCCCCCCCAAACCTCTCTGCCAGAAATTCTTCTCACGGAGATCTGCTGTTCTCTCGCTCTATTTTAGGTCCTAGACAGTCAGGCGGGCGAGGGAGTGACAATGGCGGCTTTGAGGCGGCCCTAACTCCATTGTAACTCCCAAAGGGCCCAGGTCACGGAATTGGCTCTCCAGGGACCCATCTGGGTTGGGCCTATAAGGCCACCCGCCTCCAGCTCCACACATGGGTCCTAGTCGTGCCCCCACACCACACCTCCACTCCTGGTAGCTGGCTCCCAGGCCCTCTCCCTGTTCCCTCTGTGCAGGCACTCCAAAGCCCCTGCCCCATTTGGCATTTCCCTGGCCACCCAGTTGCTTCTGCTTTACCTGAAGGGCACAGAACCACCTTCCCCAGCCCAGCCCCTCTCCCAGAGCTCTCTGAATAAACCTCATCCGTCAGGCCCAGTGACTACTCAGCCTGTGGGGACCCAGGAATCTGTGGTGAATTCACCACCCACCGTGAATTCCAGGGCCCTCAAGGACCAAAGCATCATGCCTACCTCTCTGCCTCTGTCCCCTGCCCACCTTGCTCCCTGAACTTATCCACAAGGGCCCTTTCTTCCATCCCTTCATCTCCATTCCCACCTGGGCCTGTGCACACAGGATTCACCACCCTCGAGGCCACCTTGGGATCTAGCTCCAGTACCACTTCCTCTGAGTGGCTTTCCTTTGCCCAGCTCCCAGACTGAGAACTCCTGCCCCAAAGAGATCTGGATTCAACCCAGGTTTTGCCAACTACAAGCTCTGCAACCTTGGGCAAGATGCCTGATCACTCAGTGCCTCGGTTTTCTTATCTGTAAAATGCGGATGCTGAAAGTGGTTGCCTTATGAGGAGCTGCTGAGATGTGCCTGTTAAGGGACCCGGTGTGCAGTAAGTGCTCAGAGAACGGGGTGGAGGGCCTGACATCCATCTTTGCCACTTTAGCTTAAAATAAAGCTCAAAATGCCCTTTGCTAGGCTCAACCAAGGGGCCCACAACCCAGGTACAGCCCACAATGTAGAGAGAACATGGTAATTAGGAGCTGTCAGGCTTCATGACCAGCAGGACCTGAGGGTATGGCTAACCCTGGGTTTGGGCAGGGGCTGCACCTGCAGTTTGGGGTCCATGGCAGCAGGGGGGATGCATGGATCACAGTCACAGAGGCAGCAGAAGTATCTCACTGGCTCAGGTTCTGCCCGCAGGATTGGGTGACCCAGATTCTAGCCTCTCCAACAGGGCCCTTGGGGGACATTCTCCACCCCTTGACAACTATCTCTTCATTCTCTAGGAGCCTGCCCCGTTCTCTCCTCCCTCAGTCCAGACTGCCTGGGGAGGGGGCTCTGTGCTGACCTTTCCCACAATCACTCCAGCCCCTGAGGGTAACCCACAGTCCTGGGACCAGCTTTGTCTCTCTTCATTGCCCCTAAGTACCTACCTTCCCAGGCTCCTTGGTTCCTCTGAAACTACCATAGGTACACAGCTATTCTAAAGTGCAACCTGGAGATTGAGAGAGGGAAAGGACTTGCTCAAGGTCCCACAGCTGGAGCGTAGTAGAGCTGAGATTCAAACCCATGTCCAATAACTTCCAAGCCCCCAGCTCCTTCCTTGCACCAGACATTCTTTCAGTATAGTCTGGGGAGGTTGGAGTATGAGCCTCTGCCCCATCCCCGCTCTGAGTGAGGTCTCTGTACCCTGCAGGACAGCCTATCCCATCATGCTGTTGGAGGGTCCTGGGTGACTCCATTATTTGTCCCCATCATGCCTAATCCTGAGAAGTTTAGTAGATAATGGGGTGCCAGGGCTAGGATGTGCTTTCTGACAGTGTCCCAGGAAGCAGAGAAAACTTTTTTCATAAGAGAACAAGCAGAGAGGAGAGAGAGGTGGAGAGTCAGATGCCCAGCTTCCTGCCAGCTCTCCAGCTTCCAGCTCCAGTCCCCAAGGCTGCCGTCCTAAAACACACCTGCTTCCTTAGAGTAAATTCTTTTTTTGCTGAGTGAGCTCCAGTGTGATCTGGGTTATTTGCCATCCAACGGGCTTTGAATAAAATATCTCTGTAATTTCCAGGGCCGGTCCCCTAGTATTATCCCTTTCGGGCCTCTTTTCTGGGACTCCCCTGCACACACATCCCCTTCACGTCTCAGTCATTTCCCCACAACCTGGGCCACTTGTATTTGTCATTGTCCCTTGTAAAGTGTGAAGACTAGAAGTAGAAACATGCTCTTTGGAGGTACTGATAAGCGCCAAGTCGAAAGGTACCATCACCTCCAGTTTTCTCAATTTCCAGTGCTGTAGCCTGCATTACTAGAGTCATTTGTGTTTTCGGCAGCTACATTATTCTGGTGACTCACTGAATTCGCAGTGGGAGCTTTTTCCCATGAACTACTGTCCAGTCACCTCTCCCTCCCTGATCTGATACTTGCACAATGGCTTCTTCGGAAACACGAAAGATCTTACATTATGCTGGTTAAATGTCATCTTTTTGGATCCCATCCAGCAGTCTAGTCTTGAAAGCACTGTACGTCTGGCTGCCATTGCACAAAGCATTAATTCTGCCACTTGCAGCAGCTGCAAATTTTATGAGTAGGCCTTCTGTGTTCCAAATCCAAATTGTGAAAATGATGATCAATGGCTCAAGAGTAAGGACAGAGCCATGTGGTCTATCGCTGCGGAGGCTCACTTTTTTTGCACCCAGCCACATCCATCCCTAGTGGTCAGGTTCGCAGAGGACCCGCTTCCCTTAGAGGTAGATCTGAGTGGACAGGAGACCTCAAGCAGGGGTCTCTGGTTGTAAACAACAGACACCATCGATGCAAAAGGGACCACAGGGAAAGGGGCTGGGAGTGGAATCCAAATAGGAATGACAGGGAGGAAGCAGGGCTGAGAATCCAGGGTGAAGCCATCTTTGGAGAGCATGCGATTGGCCCAGTGGGGGTCACGTGCTCACTCCTCAGCGAGGGTAGGACTTTTTTTTTTTTTGCTTCATAGAGCTGAACCCAAGGCATATGGAAGTTCTCAGACTAAGGGTTGAATCGGAGCTACAACTGCCGACCTATACCACAGCTCACGGCAATACTGGATCTTTAACTCACTGAGCGAAGCCAGGGATCGAACCCACAACCTCATGGTTCTTAGTTAGATTTGTTTTCGGACATGATGGGAACTATGAGGGTAGGACATCTTGCAATCCTGGTGAGCTCTGGACTTCCACCCTCCCCTGTTAATCAGTCCGGGTTCTCTAGGTTGGTTTAAAACCAGCTGTGTACCTGTAGGCTCGAGGGCCAGACTCCACGACCCACCTCAAGTTACCTGTTTGGTGCTTCCTTTTCCTCTTGTTTACAATGAGGATGATTAATACTCGCCTTGTAGGGTTTCTTCAAGATTTGAGTTAATACATGTGAAGTGCTTGGAATAGCATTCTGCACATAGTAAGTGCTCTGGCTTGGCGAGCTGTGTTATTAAAGTATTATTATATCGGGAGTCCACATTTTCCCACTATAACCCATGAGCTGTAGTGTTGCCATGAGCTGTGGTGTAGGTCGCAGATGAGGCTTGGATCTGGCATCGCTGTGCCTGTGGTGTAGGCTGGCAGCTCTGATTCAACCCCTAGCCTGGGAACTTCCATGCTGTGGGTGCGGCCCCAAAAAGCAAAAAAAAAAAAGACAAAAAACAAAAGACAAGAAAAACAAAAAAACCAAAAAAACTATGTATGTAGAAACTTGGTCTTATTTTTTTCTTATTATATTTTTAGCTTTTTTTTTTGTCTTTTCTAGGGCCAGACCCAAGGCATATGGAGGTTCCAAGGCTAGGGGTCCAATCGGAGCTGTAGCCGCCGGCCTGCACCACAGCCACAGCAATGCAGATCCAAGCCGCATCTGCAACCTATACCACAGCTCACGGCAACGCCAGGTCCTTAACCCACTGAGCAAGGCCAGGAATCGAACCCACAACTCATGGTTCCTGGTTGGATTCGTTAACCACTGAGCCACGACAGGAACTCCAGCATATTTTGTTTTTTGTTTTTTTTTCTAAGACTGTTTGGGTAGCAAAGTGACCCAGACACCAGAAAGAACCTGAGAAGCTCAGGGGGCCTGACCACCACCCACTGTCCCCAGTGTGGGCTGTGGCTTCCTATCTGTGTTCCAAGCTCTCATGTTCAGGGACTTTTACCCACAGGCCCCTGGGGCCTCTCCCATGTTCTAGGGACTCTTACAAAGAAGGACAAACCTCTGAGCTGTGGGAAAAACCCTGTGGAGGTCTTGAACACACTACTCTCCTGATGCTAGGCCCTGATGAGGACAGGATGCAGGGGTCAGGTAGGTGGCCAGGCAGGGCCTCTGTGATAGACCCATTCAGCTTGTGAGGTTAGGGCCACAGACTAGCTAGAGGAGACTTTTATGGTATTTCATATCTTTAATTTTTTTATTTTTTATTTATTTATTTTTTGCTTTTTAGGGCTGCACCTGCGGCATATGGAGGTTCCCAGGCTAGGGGTCCAATCAGAGCTGCAGCTGACGGCCTATGCCACAGAGACAACGCCAGATCCGAGCCGCGTCTGCGAGCTATACCAGAGCTCATGGCAACACCAGATCCTTAACCCACTGAGCGAGGCCAGGGATCAAACCCACAGCCTCATTGTTCCTAGTCGGAATTGTTTCTGCTGCAGCATCCTAATTTTTAAAATTCTTAATGCATCCCAGACAACAATGTTAAAGAGAACTGTGAGGGCAGAAGGACAGTCCCCTGTTGTCCCAATGCCGCAGTGTTGCAGTCACTATTATTCTTCAGGTGAGGCTGTGCCTGCACTAACTCCTGCTCGGGGTGCTGCTTGGCCTGGCCTTGACCGTGGAGTTGTTGCGGAGATGGAAGGGACAGGCCCAGAGCCTGCAGGAGGCATGGAGGATCCAACCTGGATCTGACTTCTCTGTGCCTCTTCTGGGTCCACTCACAGTTCTACACAACTTTATTCCTAGTGCACAAACCAAGGTTTTCAGTTTTTAAAAATGTCTTAAATTACATGCTGGCTACAAAAAAAAAAAAAAAGTGTATGTAGAAGGCTGAACATTGAAAGTCACAAGTGTCTGCTCACTACACACTGCCTCCAGCCTCGCTCCTTAAGAGGAACGGCTGTGAACAGTTTAGTGGTGAGTGTCCTTCTAGCGGCTTCTCCTTTGAACCCTGTTTTCCTTCTGTAAAATGGAAACAGTGATGCTTGGTCCAAGGGGCTCTGCGAAGGGCGGTGTTGCCCAGTTGAATGAGACAAAGTAAACAGAGCCAGCACAAGGGATGGCACACACGGGGCTTGAGGAAGCGGGCGCTGGCTGCCAGAGAGGAAGAAGGCCCCAGGAGTTATGTGGCTCACAGGTTCTCTGGCCTTCTGACCAGGCCACCAGGAGGCAATCATCATTATCAGCAGCAGCAGCAGGGCACCACACTGCACACACCGCATTACTTCGTCACGTAGCGTGGGTACATGTACAGATGGGGAACTTGAGGGCCCACGAGAGAAAGAGACTCAAAATCAGGATTACCAGCCAGCTTCAGGGGCAGGGGCAGGGGCAGGATGCAGCCCCATGGTCTGGCATACCCCAGAGTACCTGCCCTCACAAGCAGCTCAGAGCAGGTGCAGAGCAGCTGCTGTGGTGTCCGATCCCGGCTGGAGCCCCCTGCCACCCCAGCCCCCTCTGCCCACCTGTTTTCCCAACTGTCTCAGCCACACCTGGCACCCACGTGGCCTGTGGAAATCTGACCAGCCTTGTGCTGCCCTTCAAGGAGACAGCTGGTATGGGGCAGGGGCGGTGGTGGTGACGAGAGGGGATGGGATGGAAAACGAACCTCCAGCCAGAAAGCAAGAGCAGCACTGTCAGGGCAAGGAAAGACCAGCAGCCTCCACTGGCTGTGTGACCTTGGGCTCCTTGCCAGGCCTCTCTGGGCTAGCGCTGCTTTGAGCACCTGGAGCTGGGGCTCCAGGCTTAACTATAGGCAACTTGTGGCTTCTTGGGCTCAGCTGTTCATGCCTGGAACAGTGTGCACTGGCTCCCACAGGGCACCACAGATTCCTTCACCCCACAGTCAGGGTGATGGGAGCTGACCAGCTGTGCGACTCCAGGCCAGTGTCACAGCTTCCTCATCAATACGTTGAGAGGGTTGGTGGCCGAGATGCCCTGTGGGCAGCCCCTCCCCCCTTACTTAGGGGCTGGTCACAGCAGTCCATCCCCACCGCCCTGCCACCCCGCAGGCCCCAAACTTCCTCAAAGGCCATTTTGTGTCGTTGCCAGGGGACTGCTGTTTGCTCAGCTGCCCCCACCCCTGAGACCTCAGGATAATGGACTCCTGTCAGCCCTGGGGCCCTTGCGTCTGGGGCCTGAGAGGCCCTCTCCTTCAGTCTGGCTGAGCATTGTCCTTTTGTCCTTCCCTTCCTGTCTAGTGGGGGTGGGAAGCATTTGAGGTCATTTCCTCTCAAGCTTGTTTCCCTTTCCAGAAGCTCAGGCCTGAACCCGGCCTCCTGCTCCCCCCCAAACCCCCCACCAGCTGTGGGTTGCCATGCAAGTCCTAGCAGCCGTCAGCCTGTTCCCCCTCTGTAAAGGCTTAACACCCATCTAGACCTGGGTTCAAATTCCCAGTTCAAACCCTACCACTTACTACCTTTCCGCCATAAGCCTGTTTCCTCATGTGAAAAACAAGAATATGACCAGCCTCACAGGTAGTCATGGGACCCGACAGCCCCGGGCTGCTTCTAGCTGGGTGACTAGATGAGTCACTTGACCTCCCTAAGCTGCAGCTTTGTCCTCTCTGGAACAGGAAACTGCCACATGTTCCTAGTGAGAATCATGAGAGACAGCACAGACTTGGCACACACTGGGTGCTCAGTAAATGCTGGCTTTGAGAAACTCAGGAACAATGAGATGGGATGGGCATCCCATTGTCCCCACAAACCAAGACTGATGCGGTTCCTGGGCAGCTGCCCTTCCCCTAGGCCCCAAGTGGTCTCTCTACCTTCACCTGTTTTTGAGGTTTTTGTCAGGATTTCATGTGTGAAGTATGTGTCTTGATTTCCAGATGTATGGGGACTTTCTAGTTACTCTTTTCGAATTGATTTATAGATTGAATGCATGCTCAGAGTGATTTCCATCCCTTGCTTTATGGGCCAGGAAATATATAGTCACTTTTTTGCAAATGTTGCCATGTCCTTGCAAAGGCTGTGCTTTCTCCAAGTGTGGCTACACGGTTCCAGATGGGTCCATCACATCACGTTTCTTAATCTTGTTTAATCTTCTAGATTCTCAATGATTTTTTCCCCCCTGCCTTTTCTATCAATTACTAAGGAAAATGTGATACAATCTCCTGTTATGATTGTTAAGTTTGTCTGTTTATCCATGTATTTCTTCCACTATTTGTGTTACATATTTTGAGATTACTTTAGGTGCATACAATTTTTACATTGCTAATTTCCAGGCAAACCTCTTGTCTTTATAAAATGGCTTTATTTCTAGTAATGATTTTGGCCTTAAAGACTGTTTTGTCTGCTGTCGACATATAGCTATGCCAGTTTTCTTTTGGTTGTTTGCATGGTGTATCTTGATTTTCAACCTTGCTGTATGTATCCTCTGGTTTTAGAGGTATCTCTTTTAGGTGGATCATCTAGTCCATTCACACTTAATGGAATCACTGATTTACTTAGGTATTTAAATCTACCTTCTTTTTTTGTGTGTTCTATTTTTCTCGGGTTTTTGTGCCTTTTCTTTTATCTCCTTTCTTTTACTCTGATTGTCTATTTTTCCTTCTAGTCGTTTTGGAAATTTTGTACTTTTGGTGGTTGGTTCGAGCCTGTGCCCTTAGTTTATTGAAATCTGAAGCCTTTCCCCACATATCATCACCTAGATTAGTGATGACTGTGTGGCCCAAACATATGGACACCTACTCCTCTCTCCAGTTCTTCCGAAACCCCCCTCACAGCCAACTATTTATTGTGAACAATAAACTCACAGAAAATTTCCAAGTCTAATATGATGAGCGCCCATTTTTCGTCCACCTGGAATCACCAGTAGTAGCTAAGCTCTGGTCACATTTGTTCGTTCTATCTGTGATTTTTTTCTGAGTCTTCGGACAATCACTTGTAGACTCGTCACTCTTTTTGTTTGTTTGCTTTCTAGGCTACAACCTGAGCATATGGATGTTCCCAGGCTCGGGGTCGAATCTGAGCTACAGCTGTCAGCCTACACCACAGTCACAGCAACTCGGGATCCGAGCTGCATCTGAAACCTACACCACAGCTCACGGGCAACACCAGATCCCCGAGCCACTGAGAGAGGTCAGGAATCGAACCCACATCCTCGTGGATATTAGTGGGATTAGATTCCACTGCGGCACAGTGGGAACTCCTTCTCACTCTTTGGAATAACAAGTTGTGTGTGTGTGTTTTTAATGCTTTATTTACCTAGTATGATATAGTTTCAGAAAGCAAGTCTTATTTTTTCCCAAGCGAAAAATCATTTAAAATATTTTTATTGGAGTTCCTGTCGTAGCTCACTGGAAACAATTCTGATTAGTAACCATGAGGACGCAGGTTCAATCCCTGGCTTTGCTCAGTTGGCTAAGGATCCGGCGTTGCTGTGAGCTGTGGTGTAGGTCGAAGACACTGGCTTGGATCTGCTGTGGCTGTGGCTGTGGTGTAGGCTGGCAGCTACAGCTCCGATTAGACCCCTAGCCTGGGAACCTCCATATGCCATGGGTGTGGCCCTAAAAAGACAAAAAATTTTTATTATAGAAGTTATACTTGTGTAATTAAAAAAAAAAAAAAAAAACAGGAGTTCCCGTCGTGGCGCAGTGGTTAACGAATCCGACTAGGAACCATGAGGTTGCGGGTTCAGTCCCTGCCCCTGCTCAGTGGGTTAACAATCTGGAGTTGCTGTGAGCTGTGGTGTAGGTTGCAGACGCGGCTCGGGTCCCGCGTTGCTGTGGCTCTGGCGTAGGCCAGTGGCTACAGCTCCGATTGGACCCCTCGCCTGGGAACCTCCATATGCCGCAGGAGCGGCCCAAAGAAATAGCAAAAAGACAAAAAAAAAAAAAAACAGTAAAAATAGCCTCAAACCCTATTCCCTAAAAACGTTAACATAGACAAGTATGTGGACAAGGATCCTATTTCCGACTTTCCCAGTTGTACCTATGGGATCTGGGCTGCTTGTTTACCCCTCTGAGCCTCAGTTTTCCTGGCTATGAATTGGGGATGTGATGATCAGTCTTGTGTCAGCTCGGCTAGGCTGCAGAACCAAATTATTTAACCAAACTCTAGCCTGGGTGAAGGTGTGCTATAGGTGTGGTTAACATCAGCTTCCACAATTAGTTGACTTTAAGGAAAGATTACTCTCGATGACTGGGCGGACCTCATCCAATCACTTGAAGTTCTTAAGAGTAAAACAGTTTTCCAGAAAAGAAATTCTGCCTCAAAACTGCAACATCGAATTCACCCTGCCCTATGAATTCGGGTTGCATGAACCAATTCCTTAAAATATATATATAGATATAGATATATATTACCCTATTGGTTCTGTTCCTCTGAAGAACCATAAATGATACAGGAGATAATATTTGTTATCAACAATCCCATCTAGGGGAGGGGGCAGGGCTCGTCTCTGCTGTTGGAAAGTTGTCCGAGGCCAACTAGGGGAGGCAGAGCTCAGGTCTATAGGCCCAAACCAGTGCTCTTTCCAGAGTCAAAGACAGCATAGTTCCTGAGTAAGTAGTAGCTGGTGTGTTCGTCTGTCCTGAGCCTCCACTGCGTGATGCTGGGTGAGATACTGGATGTATCTGAGCCTAGGAATGGGACCATGGAGCCCACCTCACAGGGTCTCTCATTTTCAAGTGAGAGCTTAGTTCAGTGCCTGGCACACAGAAAGCACAAAACTATTATTGTTATTAATAAAAGTCTGCAGAATGAATCCCCCCAGAGGACAAAGTCTGACTCTGTGCCAGGCCCCAGCCGGGCTCCTGTGGCTGGAGGTCACGGTCTCAGAGCTGAGAGGGGAGCGAGGCTACTGCCAGAACTCCCAGCACAGCAAGATCCGCCGCCTAGGCCCCTGGGGAGGAATGTGATCCTGATACCAGCTGGGGGGAGGACGGGGCCCTTGATGAATCTCAGGAAGTAGTTTGCAGCACATGGGAAGAGGGGGCCCACCCCTAGGCTTGGATATCTGCTTCTGCACTTAGGACCCCAGGAGAACCACCCAGGTCTCCTTAGCCTGCTGAGGGAGCAGAGGAGGGAAGCCCAAGATGCTGTAACGTCAGGCTCAGGGGTCCTACACCCTCTGCCCCCTGCTTGCGGGCTGTCAGGTGGATCCCTCGCCAGCTTCTCCCTTACACCTGACCAGGTTTTCAGGTTGTATTAACAGCCCTGTGACTGAGCCCCTCCCATGTGCCTGCAATGGAATGTACATATGTTCTTTGAGTCATTGAATGCATCATTGGCCTCACTTAACAGATGAAGAAAGTGCACCTCAGAGGGGCAGGGACCCGCCTGAGTTTGTGGCCAGATTGGAACTGTGTTCCACTCCCACCCACAGGCTCAGATTCCAGGCTACCACACCCCGATCCACCCTTGGCCTTGGCAGTCTGCCCTCCCAGTCCAGTCCCTCAGCCTAACAACTGACAGCCTTCCAGCTAATTCCACTCCCAGAATTCCCTGCTACCAGCTTCCAGGCTCAGCATCCAAATAAGAGGCTTTTGGAGTTCCCATCGTGGCGCAATGGAAAAGAATCCAACTAGGAACCACGAGGTTGCGGGTTCAACCCCTGTCGTTCACTCAGTGGGTTAGGGATCCGACGTTGCCGTGAGCTGTGGTGTAGATCACAGACAAGGCTCAGATCTGGCGTTGCTGTGGCTCTGGTGTAGGACGGTGGCTACAACTCCAATTAGACCCCTAGCCTGGGAATCTCTATATACCACCGGTGCGGCCCTAAAAAAAAAAAAAAAAAAGGACAAATAAGGGGCTTTCTAGCCCCTCCATGTTTCCATGTCCCTGTGCCCATCCTATTTCACACACCAAGGCATTTCCAGTGCCCTGGGGCTGCTGGCCACCCTTGCTCTAGAAATTGTTAAATGGCACGGCTTTGCCTCTCCTCACCAACCTAATCCTTAAAACTTCTCAGGCAACTTTTCCAGAGTGTGAGTCCTCCAGAAAGGTTTTGAGACAATAAAAATAATTGCTAACAATTTGTTGAACATTCATTAATTGCCAGGTACTGTGCCAAGTGTTTGCCTTGCATCACCTCATTTAAACTGCTCATCACTCCTCTGAAGAAGGGTCTAGTATTATTCCTATTTTACAGATGGGGAAACTGAGGCTCAAGGAGGCGAAGGGGCACTGCTCAAAGTCATAGTAACAGTAATATCTGTGTTTACTGAGCACTTAGTCTGTGTCAGACACTGTTCCAAGGGCTTTGTACATACTGGGTCATTTAATGCTCCCACAAGCCTGTGAAGTCAGTACCATTCCAGTCCTCATGTGAGAAGGAAGGAAATTAAAGTACCCGGGGCAATGCGTGCCCAAAGCCACACGCCTGGGAAATAGTCAAGATTGTGTTCTTTGGGAGTTCCCGCTGTGGCTCAGTGTTAAGGAACCTGACTAGTATCCATGAAGTTTCAGGTTCAGTCCCTGGCCTTGCTCAGTGGGTTAAGGATCTGGCAGTGCTATGACTATGGTGTAGGCTGGCAGCTGCAGCTCTGATTTGACCACTAGCCTGGGAATTTCCATATGCCATAGGTGCTGCCCTAAAAAAAACAAAAACAAAAAAACAAACAAAAAAAAGATTGGGTTCTTTTTTTTTTTCCCCACCAGGGATTAAATACAAGCTACAGCTATGACCTATGTCACAGTTGCAGCAATGCTGGATCCTTAACCCACTGCACCACAGTGGGAACTCCCAAGACTGGGTTCTAATCCAAGGTCGGCTCCACAGCCCACAACTCAAGTCTTGTGGACTTCTAGGAAGAAGGGGTGGGGTTTGAACCCAGGACCCACGGCATGCAGGTATCAGTTTTCCCCTAGCCTCCCCTGGGAGTCAAGGAATCAGCCAAAGCCAGGCCTCAGACCATGGGACAGCTCCCAGCACAGCAAGGCAAAAACCACAGCTCGGAAGAGGCCGGCTTCCAGGAGGGCTCAGAGCTCAGCCGAGTCCGAGGAAGTGGCTTTGGCCAGGACCCCTGAGGGGGAGGAGGACTCCCCAAGTGCCGAGCTGGGGCAGGGCCTGGACTCCCCAGATGGCCCGGGAATTGGCAGGCATTTGTGCCGACTGAGTACTTTGCAATAATTACTGTTTCCGGCCTCCAAGGGCTTCCAAGTTCTTACACTTAAATATTTTTAGCAGATGAGTCTTGCAACCCCCTTAAAAAAAATTGTTAAACATAGAATTCAGAAACACATGTTCAGAGATGACTTCTCTTTATGTAATCTCCATGCTTTCTAGAAGTTATTATCAAAATCCAATGTTGATCTCCCAAGCCCACTTTAGAAGAAAACAGTGAAACGTGATCAGAGCAGTTAAAAGCAGAGGCTCCCGCGTGAGACAGGTCTGTCCCAGCAGCTGTGTGTCCCCAGACAACTCACTTCACCTCTCTGAGCCAGAGGAGACAGGCAACACCTGGGTATTGGGTGTCCTTACCACCACCAGGAATGAAAGATGCCCAATAACCCGGTGTGTCCAAGAAAACTGCAACTTGGGATGGGCCACCTACAAGGTGATGAGCTGTATCCTGGTGACCAGGCTGTTTTTCTGGAAGCATGGGCACCCTTGGCCTTGTCTCTGTGCCTGCTCCTTAGCTGGCCCTCCCTTCCCTCCCCTTCCTCACACTGAGGCAATGCCCAGCTGGCAGCACCCCACCCAGGCTGCACGGGCACTGAGTGTGACAGCATCTGTCACCATGGCAGGGAGCTGGCAAGCCTGAAGCACTGGCCTGGGCCAGGGTCCTCAAAGCCCAAGAGGCAGGAGATGGGAGGGGGTGGAGCCTGGAGCAGGGACCCACCTCTCCTCCTTCGGTATATTTCATATCACAGATGTTTCCCAGAAGTTAAAACAGAATTCACCTTTTCTGCTCCCACACCTGCCCCATCTCAGTGATGGTACCTCTTTCCACCTCTTGTGTCAGCCAGAATCCAGGGGTTATCTCCTCTGTCCCTCAGCTCCCACAGCTAGGCAAGCCCCAAGTCTCTCCACGCTGGACTCTGAAATTGTTTGCTCAGGTTGCCATGACAGCTTGACGGCTCAGGCTTGGGAGCATGAACAACAGAAATCTATTTTCTCACAGTTTGGAGGCTAGAAGTCTGAGATCAAGGTGCGGCAGGGTTGGTTCCATCTGAGGCCTCTCTCTTTGGCTTAGAGATGCCACCTTCTCCCTGTGTCGTTTCCTAGTCCTCCCTGTTTGCTTGTCTTGTCATAATCGCCACTTATGAGGACACTAGTGATCTTGGATTAACGCCCATTCTAATGACCTCATTTTACCTTAATTACCTTTAAAGGCCCTATCCTCAAACATAGGCACCTTCTGAGACACTGAGAATTCAGACTTCCACATGTGAATTTTGAGGGCACGCAACTCAGTCCCTAACAGATTCAAATCCTCTACCTTCCCCGTGCTCACAGCTCCTGTCCTCACAGCCTGGCCTCATCCTCGTGCTCTGACTCCCTCTGCTCACCCCTCCAGCCCACTCACCCCCTGCAGGCACCCTGATCTGATCGTGTCATTCTCCTGGTGAAAACTTGAAAACTTGCCCTGTTGAAAAATTGTGCTGGCCCCTACCCGCTTCTCCAGTCTCAGCTCAGTCTCACCACCCACCTGCCCAATACCCATCACCCCAAAACCAGGAGCGAGTAAATTTGCTAGCAATTTAGCAAAGCCTACCCTACACAGGGGCTGGTCTAAGCTCTTCAGATGGTTTATCTGAGTTAATCCTCATCAACCCTATGGTTGACGCTGTCATTATCTCTATTTAATAGAGGTAGGTGCTGTCATTATCTCTACTTAATAGATGAAGACACTGAGGCATATAAAAAGTCAAAAACTTGCTGAAGAGCATACAGCCAAGGTGTGTAAAGCAGGACTCAAACGAAGGCCGTCTGCCTATACAACCATGCTCCTGACATCTGCACTCAGTGTGTTAAGCTGTCTCAGCCTCTGCGCTCTGGCTCAGCTGTTCCTGCTGCCTGGAATGTCTTTCCACTCCTGCTCTGCCTCACAAACTTGTACGCATGCTTCAAAACCCATCTCAGCCTTCCCTTGGATGATAGCCTTTGTTCTATGCTGTGCCTACTCACCATAGAGCACCCACCAGTCATAGTTTGAGGCAGTCGTTGGGGACAAGTCCATCACCCTCAGGACAGGCACCAGATCTGATCCATCTCTACATTCTCCCCGCTAGGGGTGGGCCAAGCCCAGAGGCTGACACCAGTGAACGGATGAGTGAATGAACAAAGGAGTGAATGAACAAATGAGTGAATGAATGCCTTGTCACATACAGATCGTTAACCTGGGCCTACCTTTGAGGATAGATTCCAATTCTTTTTTTTTTTTTTTTGTCTTTTTGTTGTTGTTGTTGTTGCTATTTCTTGGGCCGCTCCCGCGGCATATGGAGGTTCCCAAGCTAGGGGTTGAATCGGAGCTGTAGCCACCGGCCTACGCCAGAGCCACAGCAACGCGGGATCCAAGCCACGTCTGCAACCTACACCACAGCTCACGGCAATGCCGGATCGTTAACCCACTGAGCAAGGGCAGGGACCGAACCCGCAACCTCATGGTTCCTAGTCGGATTCGTTAACCACTGCGCCACGACGGGAACTCCCCAATTCTTTATTAAAAGAGCCAGATATCAGACTTCCCGTCATGGCTCAGTGGTTAACGAACCCGACCAGTGTCCATGAGGACATGGGTTTGATCCCTGGCCTTGCTCAGCGGGTTAAGGATCTGGTGTTGCTGTGAGCTGTGGTGTAGGTCGCAGACTTGGCTCAGATCCCACGTTGCTGTGGCTCTGGTGTAGGCTGGGAGCTGCGGCTCCAACTGGACCCCTAACCTGGGAACTTCCATGTGCCGCGGGTGCAGCCCTAAAAAGACAAAAAGACAAAAACAAAAACCAAACACACACACAAACAAAAAAGAGCCAGATGTTTCAAACGCCCCAAATTTCTGCTTTTGGAGGAAAAGAAAGTAAAACATAAATACATGTATAATTTTCTCATGGAAATTTACCTTTTTTTCCCCATTTTTATTCCTGATCCCAGTACAGCTTTTGGGCCTTTGTAACAAATTTATACTTGCTCTCCAAAGGCAGGAAGAGGTTATCTAAAGCTCCAGGAGGTCGCCCCTGCTTTGAGATCAGGAGAAAGAGAAAATAAAACAAGGGAAGGAGAAAGTCTTAGCACCCCATGGGTTCCTTCCACATCCAAAGAGTTGCAAATGATGTTTTCTTTGTTTAAAAAGATCATAATAAAGTATTTGTTTTTATAAAAATGACCCAGCTCGTTGTAAGATTGAATAAGATTTAACCCCCCCAGAAAAGGACAGAAAGGAAAATTAAATTACTCCATATCACACCTCCCAGCTGCTTACACCAGTGTATCATTTGCAGTCATCAAGTTACGCCTAAGATGTGAGCACTCTGCTGTGTGTGTTATATTTTAATAAAAATCTCACCGCCCAAAGAAGTCTCTTGATATCATCTTCCAGACCTCACATCTGCTTTTTGTAACATCCTGACACTTGTGTCTAGCCAATAACTCTTTCTTGAGTACCTACTCTGTGCCAGGCTCTGACTGGGTCCTGGGATTAGAGGGTGGAGCTGCCTCTAACCGGCAGACTTTAACCAAATAATGACATGCATGACTATTTAGCTACAACTGTAGCCAAAGCTACGAACAGAGTACTGGTTCTTTGACCTAGCCAGTGAGAACAGGGAGGGCTTTCTGGAGGAGGTGACCTGTTGATGTGAAGGAAAAAAGGAGGCCTTAACCTGGAGAGACTGAGAAAGGCGTGCCAGGCAGAGGGCAAGGCCCGTGGGGAAGGAATCCTGACATGTTCCCTTTCCTCCATCACTGCAGAGACTGGATTTTGTTCTGGTGCATAACCCCTCCAGTCACTAAGTTATTATTTTCACTCCGGTCAATCTTGATGAGTCTACGCTCATTCCGGTGCCCTCACGCCCTTGCCCGTGCTTGGGGATGGCAAGGGCACGTGGTCCAGGTTTGATTACGCGGAGGGAAGGGACGGTCTGCAGGAGGACGTCAGGGAAGGACCAAGCCAATCCCTTTTCTGCCTCTGGCCACTGACGGTGGAGACGTGGTCCAGAATGGCTGCCGCCGTCTTGCACCCCTGAGAATGAGACAACACGAGAGGGCAGCCGAGGAAAAAGAGCAAGAATCTGGGTCCTTGGTGATGTCACTGAGCCTTCGAATAAACAATCCTGGACTACCCTGCCCAGGACTTCTTGTTGCATGAGGAAGACAAATCGCCTTGTTGTTGAAGTGATTTTGAGTTGGGTTTTGGGGGGGGGGTTGGATTGGTCTAGTCGGAAGCAAGCGGTGAAGTGTTTGTCCCGCAGTGACTGCGTAACAAGAGGAGCACACTGTTTTTACCCAGCCTGTGGGCTTCCTAGCGCGGGAGCGGGGGCTGATGGAGATGAGAGGAGCCGGCGCTTTATCCCTTGGCACCGCTAAAGCCTATCAAAAGCAGTAGCCTCTAACTGGGGAGGCTATTGGAGCTTGAACTCAGAGTAATGGAGAGAGAGGCCAGAAATACAGCAGGAGAAGCAGGTACCTATCTGTCTACATCAATGCAGAAGCCACATGTCAGCCCCAGCTGTCCCCAAGTTGTTCAGGCACCCAACATTCCATTAGTTTTCGCTCCTCTTTCCACACACTGAGGGAAACGCCTTCCGCCTAGCAGTCCTCTGGATTCCTGGGGGGCTAGATTGTCTATTGGGTCATTGGCTTCCTAATTATTCCTTTGGATGTGTCCATTTCTTCCTGAAGTTCTGTTCAAATTTGCTTACTGAAGCATTAGTCACATACTACAAAATTCATCCTTTTTTTTTTTTTCCGGTCTTTTTAGGGCTATATTTGAGGCATATGGAGGTTCCTAGGCTAGTGTTTGCATTGGAGCTGTAGCCACTGGCCTCCACCACAGCCACACACACATGCTGATCCAAGCTGCATGTGCTTGCAGCAACCCTGGATCCTTAACCCTGAGCAGGGCCAGGGCTCGAACCTGCAGCCTCATGGATACTAGTTTGGTTTCTTAACCTGTTGAGCCACAACAGGAAGCCCAAAAGTCATCCTTTTAAAGTGTGCAATTCAGTGGTTTTCAGTATATTCACAAGGTTGTATAATCATCATCACTATCTTATTCCAGAAGATTTTTTATCACCCCATAAAGAAATCCCATGCCCGTCAGCAGTCACTCCCCAGTCCCCCCTCCCCTTAGCCCCTGGCAAACACTGATCTTTCCATCTCTATGGATTTGCCTATTCTGACATTTCATATAAATGGAATCCTACAACACGTGGCCTTTTGTGACCAGCCTTCCTCTCACACAAGGCATGCCATCAGATAATATTCTAAACAAGTGCCAGAGCTACTGTAATCACCTCTTGTTACAAATGGCACTTTTCCGCCTTGACTATGTGGACGTAAAACTTTACAGAAGTGAAACAGTACTATACATGTGGGTTTTAGATTTTTAAAGAATTCAATGCCGTATCAAGGACATCTTTCTGCGTCAGTATGGATCAGCATAACCCTATCTATTTAGTGTCTGCAGAATAAATTACATGGCTAAAAATGATGTCTGTCTCAAGTTCAGTGCTCACGTGCCCAGCCCAGGAGGAAGGCAGGCTAGAGGGCTCCAGATAGGTTTTTACTGCCTTTCGAAGTTTTCATGATTGTAAGTAATGAGATGAACTGCCTGTGTGTACATTTCCTTAGAAAAAGGTCCGAGACATGGGACCGTGGGCCACATGGTGTGCATGTGTACTTTTTTTTAATATTCTGCCAAATTGTTCTCTAGAAAGGTCAGATCAGATGGGCTGTCCACTACAATGAAGCACTGTGGCCTCTGGACTCCAACTGCTCGGATTTTAACCCCTTCTCTACTGCTCACTAGTGGTGGGACTTTAACTTATTTGTGCCTCAGTTTTCTTCTCTGTAGGATGGGGATAAAGAAAGTACCAATCTTGGAGTTCCTACCATGGCACAGTGGGTTAAGAACCCAACTGCAGAGGCTCAGATAGCTGCGGAAGTGTAGTTTCAGTCCCCTGCCCGGCACAGCGGGTTAAAAGATCCAGCATTGCCATAACTGTGGCGTAGGTCACAGATGTTGCTCAGATTCAATCCCTGGCCTGGGAACTTCTATATGCTCTGGTTGTGGCCATAAAATTTGAAAAGAAAAAAAAAAAAGAAAAGAAAAGAAAGACCAATCTCATAAAATGGTTGTGTGTTGTGAGAATTAGTGTAATACATGTAAGCAGGGGTTCTCAGCGAGGGTGACTTTGCCCCAACATGACCCCACCCCAGGAATGTTGGCAACGTCTGGAGAGATTTTTGGTTGTCACTATTGGTGTGGGGTACTAATAACATCTGGTGGGTAGGGGCCAGAGATGCTGCTAAACAACCTGCAAGGTACACCCAAAGAATGATCCAGTCCCAAATGTCCACAGTGCTGAAAACTACCAGGGTCAAGGGCCTGACTTAATATAAGCTCTTTTCAATGTTGGCTGCCATTATGCTCCTGCCAGCAGAGTATGAAAATATTTGTATCCCCATATTTTGGGCAAACCTTTTAAAGCTGAGTTTTGTTTTTGTTTTTTTGGGTTTTTTTGTTTTTGTCTTTTTGCCTTTTCTAGGGCCACACCCGCGGGATCTGGAGGTTCCCAGGCTAGGGGTCCAATCGGAGCCGTAGCCACCGGCCTACGCCAGAGCCACAGCAACACAGGATCCGAGCGGCGTCTGCAACCTACACCACAGCTCATGGCAACGCCAGATCCTTAACCCATTGAGCAAGGCCAGGGATCGAACCCACAACCTCACGGTTCCTAGTTGGATTCATTAACCACTGTGCCACAACGGGAACTCCATAAAGCTGAGTTAATTTTGACAAGGGAGACATAATAGCAGATTTCAGGCCATCAGAGGAGCGTTTCCTTAACCCCTTCTGGGCCTGCCTTCTGGGATTAGTCTCCATTCTGACCATGGGTTTCCAGGGAACTGGCTGGCAATTGGGTCCAGCTAAGGCGGCTTTGACCTTGTGAGCAAGCCTCAGACTTCCTGGAATTAGCTGTGTATGTGAGGATTGAATAAGATACTATAGCACCATGTCTGGTTCTTAGTCAGTACTCAGTCAATAGCAGGTGCAATTTATTCAGTGATTACCCCACCGGGGCCCTTTGCTAAGACTTTTCATAATTATTCAACTCAATGGTAACTACAGTGATAGACATCGTTGTAATCAGAGTAAGGTCAAGACCCTGGGTCTGTCTATCTATCCAGGTACAAGGGGAAGCACTTGCTGAGCTTCCAGCCAACATTCCGCAAATGTGTGCTAGCATTGCTATGCTCCAGACCAGATGCCAGGCCCCGGTAGATACAAGGGGCTCCTAATTCTCTTCAACTGATATTAAAGTAATAAAAAACACAAACAAGACGTCTGGGAAAAGACCAGGCATATTAACTTTCACGATACATGTAACTGGGTTAAGTTCCTTTATTAAAACAAAAACAAGGGCGTTCCCATCGTGGCGCAGTGGTTAATGAATCCGACTAGGAACCATGAGGTTGCGGGTTCGGTCTCTGCCCTCGCTCAGTGGGTTAATGATCTGGTGTTGCCGTGAGCTGTGGTGTAGGTTGCAGATGTGGCTTGGATCCCGCATTGCTGTGGCTCTGGCGTAGGCCAGCGGCTACAGCTCCGATTGGACCCCTAGCCTGGGAACTTCCACATGCCGCGGGAGCGGCCCAAAAGAAATAGCAAAAAGACAAAAAAAAAAAAAAAAAGGCAAGCTGAACAAAGTGGGAAAAAAGAAATTTCAGTTACATATTATTTATAAAAGAACAAAAACAAGCTATGGAAAGAAACAGAACTCTCAAATGAAGTAGCTCTGTATTTATAAATTATTGAATTGTGTTTCAAATGAATAACAAACCACACTGAAGGGAAAAAAAGAAGTAATTCAAGAATCTTTGGGGGGGGCATCCTTGTGCAGGAGCCATTCTATTCTTCTTTGTATTTTTCCAATTTTAATATCCGTGCTGTCGAAGCAAGCATCCCAAGTAACTTCTGAACACAGAACTTTGATGTACACCCTCAGTCTAAAAGAATAAAAAGAATTGCAAACCAATATGGAACTCTACCTAGTGGGTTGTTTTTCACAGCAGCCCCACGTGGATTAGCAATTCTTTTTTTTTTTTTTTGTCTTTTCTAGGGCCGCACCTGAGGTATATGGAGGTTCCCAGGCTAGGGGTCTAATCGGAGCTGTAGCCACCGGCCTATACCACAGCCACAGCAATGCAGGATCTGAGCTGCAGCTGCGACCTACACCACAGCTCATGGCAACACCAGATCCTTAACCCACTGAGCGAGGCCAGAGATCAAACCTGCAACTTCATGGCTCCTAGTTGGATTCGTTAACCACTGAGCCACAACGGGAACTCCTGGATTAGCAATTCTGAAACTACTCTCTGTGTATTGGCGGGTGCATAAAAGGTGAAATATATTAAGGATGTTGAGAGCCAGGTTTCTCACTGTTGTGGAATTGACATACAAATAGGAAATGGGGAAAGCCAGGAAGAACGCTATGGTACTGGGTGGAGCGGGAGGCATCAGCTGGAACTCTTGGATTTATATTTATACACATATGTGTTTCCTGGTTCTATCCACTGAGAGGAACTCGAAATAAGGGTACTCTGGGAACAGAGAGCCCACCTCATGCCCAGCTTCTGGCTGCTAAATACCATCATACCCCCTCCACCAGGGGAACCAGGGCTCCTGAAAGAAATAGCTGTTTCCTGGGCAAGGCCAGAGAAAGTACAGAATGATTCCAGAGCATCCTTTTGTGCCAGAAAACAAGGAGGTCATCAATGAATAAAAGAGACACACGAAAAGGATAGAGCAGCCACCCTGAACGAGCTCTCACTGGCCAAATCTGGAACAATTTGGTTATCAAGTAAATAATGGTAGTAATGAATTATAACTCATTGAATAAGATAAAAATTCTTGCACCATATGTTGTATGTATATATGCATAGGTTTACTGTAAGCTCTTCTTTAAGGTAGAATGCTGACTCATAACAATAGGAATTTCGTCACGATTTTTTTTTTTTTTTTTGGTCTTTTGAGGGCCACCCCATGGCATATGGAGGTTCCCAGGCTAGGGGTGGAATCAGAGCTGTAGCTGCCGGCCTACACCACAGCCACAGCAACATCAGATCCAAGCTGCGTCTTCCACCTACAACACAGCTCATGGCAACACTGGATCCTTAACCCACAGCGCGAGGCCGGGGATCAAGCCTGCGTCCTCAGAGATCCGAGTCAGATTTGTTTCTGCTAAGCCATGACGGGAACTCCTAAGTCACAACTGTGTAGTCATTAGATAAACAGTTACCATGGATAAAAATCAAGATGCTAACACCGGAGGGTGAAAGTTTGATGGAATATAAAATATTTATATGGTCTCAAATACTTTCCCACAAGTTACTTATTAATTGTAGGGAGAAAATCGTCATTGCACAGTAGATAAAACTGGGGGACACCACCTTAAGCAGGTGATCGAACCAACCATCACCCCTAACAGGACACATTGACATGAAAGCTTCTTCATGTGATGTACTGAGAAAGACATCGTATAATTTCTGTGGTATCTCTGCCCGAAATTAATTTAATCGTGAGCAAATATGTGACAAATGAAAATTGAAGAATATTTTACAAAATAAATGGCCTGTACTCTTCAAAAATGGCAATGTCATGGAGACAAAGAAAGACTGAGGAGCTCTTCTAGAGTTAAGGGCAACTGAAGGGCGATGTGTTGTTCTGATTGCTTCCTGAATTGGAAAAAAAAAATTTCTCTAAGTTTCATCAAATTTGTATAAGACCTGTAGATTAGATGTAATCTCCATTTCCTGATTTTGCTAATTGTGCTGTGGTTGTGTGCACGTCCACGTTCCATGTTCTCTGAAGTATTTAGAGGAAAGGGAGCATCATGTCTGCAACTTACCCTCCAATGGCTCAGAAAAAAACTGTACATACAGCGACTGATGAAGCACATGTCACAAGATGCGAATTGTTGGTGAATCCAGGGAAGGAATATTTAGGCGTTATTGATGCTACTCTTGTAATTTTTCTATAACTGTGCCATTGTTTCAAAGTAAAAAGTTAAACAGAAAAAAAAAAAAAAGACGAAAGGAAAACAAACCTGCCTGAATTCTTTGAAGCAGCTATTTTCCCTCAAGAAACTTATTCATCTGGTTACCTCTCCAGCAAGCTTAGACTGTTCCTTAGCAGTTTCAGTAAACATCTCAATCTTTCAGCAACAGATGGAGAATTGTTTATGAGTTCCTCATTCCCCAGCCATGCGATGCGGGTTTTGCTTCCTGACCATCAACCCTTCCTGTCTTGGGCTCATTGACAACACCCATCGAACACTTGTGCATCTTGCCATCTCTGAATCGCCAACTCTCATCTCCATACCTGGCCAAGAGCAAGAGCACAGAGTAGGAGTTTGTGAAATTGAAAGATTGAAATCTCTGATTGCCTCCAGGGGAAGAGCAAGATTGGGACCGAGAGGGAATGAGGAGGAACCCTGCTGGCCTCCTGTGGGGCAAGGATCCTCCGGCGCGTCTGAACCTTGGACTAGAAAGCTTTAGACACAGCGGTACCTGGAAGCCGCATCCTGTGTCTGGCTGCAGGGGAGATTTGTCTTGGAATGGGCAGTCAGGAGAGAGAGCAGGGTAAACGCCCCTCTGCAGGGGCGACTCGGGACTAATCCCATCAGCGCGGTTAGGGGTGAGCAGGTGACAGCTTTGCTCAGGGTTCACTGGAAGTTTACCAGCTCCCTCGGTTCGTTAAACTCACCGGTGGCAAATGCAGTGCGGTCTCCGGATGCTCCTGTGATCTGATCTTGTGAGTCTGGGCACAAGGTTTTCGGTCGGCCTTTCCAGACTGCCTTGAATCCTCACATCTCAGTTCTTGAAGGCCCTCAAGTCGATGGGGCTTGAGGGTGGGATATTTGGAAGGGAGAGGCCATGGATGAGACTAGGAAGGTGGATGGAGGCCTTAAAATCACCTCTGGGATCCTCAGAGCAAGGGGAGGAGCCAGGCAACAGTGATAGGTAGTGGCGTGAAATGGTCAGATTTGCATTCTGGAAAATTCACTCTAGCAGCTACAGTTGAAGATCAGAGGGTGGGAAGTGGCGACTCGTAGAAAGATCAGTGTAGAGGCTGTTATACAAATCCAGGCAAAAATCAGAGTGAGAAGTATTATTCAGTCCTTGTTCTATGACAGAAATGGCAAAAGGTCCCACCACCCAAGCTCCTTATCCTCACGGCCAACGTGGCTAATCGCTCACGGTCCTCCCGCACCTGGGTGGGTAGGTCCCGTAGATGCCACTACCGGACAATCTGAGCAGGCCGACTGGGTGAAAGAATCTTGCCCTCTGCACCCGCTGTTAGAGAAGGCAAGACAGGGCATCCGCTTCGAGGACATGCTCGCATTGGCTGACAGTTCCATCTGGCTCTCCCCCAACCTGAGGCCCTGGGGGTCAGACCGAGGGCCCTCACGGGGTATTGTGCCTCGCCCTGCTGCATGCCCTCTGCGTCCCCACGTAGCACTTTGGCACATCCCTTAGCTCATTTCAACCTCATAACATTCCTGGAAGGTCAAGGTGGTCATTCCCATTTTACAGATGAGGAAACTGAGATCAGAGACTTTAGGTAGAGCTCCCAAGTTCCACAGGGGGAAAGTGGCAAAACCGGAACCCAAACCAAGGGCTGTGTGGCTCCCAAAGCTCCAGTTCCTTCCACTAGAATCAGTTCCAGCTGCAGCAGCTGTTCAGCTGTTTGCATCTGTCAGGGCCTCCTGCAGAAAAGCCAGGTTGGGGCGGGACATCTTGATAACAATTGCTTTGCCTGTGGATAAAACCCCTGGCTTAAAAAGAACTGGGAAACTTGCCTTTGGAATCACTCTGTCGAATCCATTCTGTGTTGAGCCACGGAGAAGGACAGCTCTGGCCCCTGGGTGGGGGTGGGGGGATGGCGGAGGGGGTGCTGCACAGATGGTGAGGGGTGGAGGCCTCTTGCTGTGGAAGAGAATAAAGTTTCTGTCCTTGCACAGTTGGAATGAGGGCCCTGGAGCCAAGCAGCCAGGGCCAGGGCAGGGCCAGCCAACCTTTGGCACGTGAAATGCCACCCTGAGCTCATGGCAGACAATTCTTGGTAATAATTTATCCCCCTGGCAGGCAGGCGTCCTGAAAGCCCTGTCTGTTTCTGCCTCATGGGGTCCCTGCTGGAATGTATGGGGAAGAGGGGCTGGCCCCAGATGTGGGCAGATTTCAGACTGGACCCAGTGGGTGGGGTATCGTCTGGGCACTGCCTGGGGGCAGAGGGAGCCTTTGTGCTCTGTGCCCTGGGAACCCACCCCCACCCGCAGTCACCCTGTTGGGGAGAAATGGCTGACATGTCAGGCTAAGGCCTGGTTCTTCTGTTTCCTCCTTTGGGGCAGCCAGGGAGGAGGGTGCTTTCCTGGGTTCAGCCTGGCATCCGGGTGCTCTTTCTGCATGGCATGATCTCCTGCGCAGCTTTTAAAACAGCCCAAATCTCAGTCTTTGTCACTAGAGACTGTGGTCTGTTGGTCTGGGCTGGCACCTGGGCATCAGCATCTCTTAAAACTCCCAAGTGATTCTGCTGGGAGCTGGGCTTGAGAACCACCAGTGTGGTGTTTTGCGAGGGTGGTGCCGTGGCTCAGCCCCCATCAGCTGTGTGACCTTGAACACATGATATAGCAGTTGGTGACATGGTTTCCCCATTTGTGAAGTATGGACAGAAACAGTGGCTGTTCTGGGGAGAGGATTCAAGGAGATGATGCCTTAAAGGCTCAGCACTGCACCGGGCACGGAGCATACATTTGGAGGTAGTTCCTAGAGGTATAGTTACTATTTTTTTTTTTAATGAAGAACTGATTTTATTTTATTTTTATTTTTAAAATTTTATACAGTTGATTTACAATCCTGTGTTCAGATGTACAGCAAAGTGAATCAGTTATATGTGTACATATATCCATTCTTTTTCCAATTCAGTTATTGTTATTTCTTCCTTTCCCACCCTGGCCAAGGGGAAATTTGAGGGCTTGGAGTCCCTAGGGAGAAGGTCTAGGGGGCAGAGAGAGGTCCCCTTTGGGGACCACCTCATTAGAGGGGACAAAAGGAGGCTCTTTGCCTTGACAGGGAGGCAGGTTGGGAGATGTTGGCCCCTCTGTGGCTCCTGCGGCCCCAGGAGCTGCCCACCCTCCCTGGCGAGACACGTGGAGCCCCTTCAGACTCTCTGCTCTCCAAGCACCAAGAACACTGTGTGGGCATGGCCACATCTGGCTTCCTGACCCCCAGCAGGTGCTCAAGGGCAGGGGTAAG
Source organism: Phacochoerus africanus (assembly GCF_016906955.1). Classification (NCBI taxonomy): domain Eukaryota; kingdom Metazoa; phylum Chordata; class Mammalia; order Artiodactyla; family Suidae; genus Phacochoerus; species Phacochoerus africanus. The sequence goes on along the minus strand of NC_062545.1, from coordinate 269,215,667 downwards.
ATTAGCTCAGCTTGGTGCCCCTGTAGCTGGCACACAGGCACCAGTCACATTGCTAGCCCACAGCACATGACACAGCCCTGCCAGGACAGCTGGCAGATCAGGGAATTAACTGCTCACACTGGCACAGTAGCTACCACTCTCTGAATGCCCACCGTGTACCGGGCATCGCACTCAAGGCTTACAAAACCTCACAGACCTTGCTGCTGCTCTTTTTGGCAGGTGATACTGCCAACCAAGCTGATAAAGACCTGAGATAGGAGTTCCCGTCGTGACGTAGTGATTAATGAATCCGACTAGGAACCATGAGGTTGTGGGTTCAATCCCTGGCCTTGCCCAGTGGGTTAACGATCCGGCGTTGCCGTGAGCTGTGGTATAGGTTGCAGACATGGCTTGGATCCCGTGTTGCTGTGGCTCTGGCGTAGGCTGGCAGCTACAGCTCCGATGGACCCCTAGCCTGGGAACCTCCATATGCCGCGGGAGCAGCCCAAGAAATGGCAAAAAGACACACAAAAAAAAGACCAGAGATAAGTCAGTGTGGCCCCAGAGCCCACTGAACTCTTCAGCCTCTGGCCTGTGTTGGCCACTGAGCTACCTTGAACACTGAACTAGAGTTCCAAACTGCATGCCAGGCAAGTCTAGCGCTGTGAGAGTATTATTGCCACTGAGAATAGAAATGCCATTACTTTCTTTGTTGTCTGGGTCCCTGGCTGCAGACCAGGGTGGAGTGTTTAGACAGGTATTTTCCCCTGAAGATAGATTTTCTCATTTTCATAGAACTGCAGGATGGAGAAAGTCACTGGAAATATTCCATCTGCTCTCCAACCTCAGTGATCCAAGATTGCATTCTGGAGGTTTCTGCTCAGAACCTGATTTAGGGATGGCTTCAACACATATGCTGCACAAATAAAATGAGGGCAGTGTGGCCCACTCAGTGGCCATGACCTTGGAGCCAAGGGTGGCTTGTTCAGCAATCTATGAATTTGCCCAGGGTTCTGAGACATCTCTCGGTTATTTGGAAACATTTGCTGGGGTCTCCCCAGTGCTGATGAACAAGTAGGTAGCAAGGCCTGCTTTCATGGCGCTCAGATTCCAGGGAGAGGAGATAGGCCCTAAGCAAGCAAACTAATAAATAAATAGCTGCTAGTGAAGGGATGCGAGGGCTTGTGATGGGGGAAACTTTAGACCCAGCATTGAGGGATAGCTTCCTTGGGGAGGTGACATTTCAGCTGAGACCTGAATGACCAGAAGGAGGCAGTCGTGGACAGGTGCAGGTACCAGTGTACCAGGCAGAGGGATGCAAACGTGATGCAAAGGCTGAGAACAGATGGGACCAGTGCTGCTGAGGGGCCAGAGCGGGGAGGCCATGGTCCAGATTAACCAAAACCCTGCCATATTTGGCCTGCTCGGGACTAGGGTCAGCCCCAGTGGGGTGTGAGTGGCAAAAGGGACATGTCCCCATCAACCTCTGCCTTGGCAGGAGTGGCACTGTGCTTCTGGCTGTCCTGTCCTGTGGAGATCGGGACCCTGGTCATTGCCCCGGGTCACAGGGCAGTACCTAGATACTGGCAAGGCTGGGGGAGTCCAGGGACAGAAGGCCTGGCTGAAGGAGTGTGTGTGCGTGTGTTTGGGAGGTTGGTCTAAATCCACATCATTGATCAGTAGTTCGAGAGCTCCTTGGAGGTTCCTGAACCACCATGTGAAAGACCGCCGGGGGTCGGGGGTCAGGGGGCCAGGGTAGGGGGAGGACCACCGCATCACATGGGAGAAATTATTCTCTTCCGATCCCAACCCTCTGATTATATCAAAGACAATGTCCCCTTTTGCTGGTTCACTCTTTCTGTTCTCTGAACATTTGCTAATCTTCTTTTTTGCACAAAGAGCTTGAGTTGGGCTCACAGGCACGGTATCCAGTGGAACACATCAGTGCTGCTCGTTCTCAGTGTGGCATTCAGGTCACTTTGTGTCTGTGGTCACTGGCTCTCTTTTAACTGTTGTAATATTCATTTAAATTTTTTTAAAGTTTTTTTTGTTGTTGTTGTTTGTTTCTGCTCATGGCTTATAAAGCTTCTCTTTGAGGGAGTTCCAGTTGTGGCTCAGCGGAAACAAATCCGACTAGTATCCATGAGGATACGGGTTCCATCCCTGGCCTCGCTCAGTGGGTTAAAGATCCAGCGTTGCCATGAGCTGTGGTGTAGGTCACAGATGCAGCTCAGATCCCGTGTTGCCGTGGTCGAGGCATAGGTCGGCAGCTGCAGCTCTGATTCAACTCCTAGCCTGGAATCCTCCATAGGCCTGCAGGTGCGGCCCTGAAATGAAACAAACAAACAAACAAAAAAGCTTCCCTTTGAAATAAAGTTATTTTAGTAAAAAGAATGAAATGATCAGAAAAGGAAGTAGTAAGCTATATTGAAGGTGGTAAAGGGAAATGACAAAAACTGCAAAGAGGGCCTGTACGTGAATGACTGGTTTGAGAACTGTGGAACTAAATGATGCCCAAGGCCCTTGCCTGATACCATGACTCTGTCTTTTTCCCAGGAAAGCATTTCCTCTTGTTCTTACCTCCCTATCAGCCCCACATTCCGTGATTCGGGACTCTGCAGCTGGCGTAAGAAGGTGGGGCTGCAAGGTAGTGTCTGCACACCTTTGGCAATGGCTCACCTCTCCCCTCCACTGGGAGGACCCAGTGTTTTCAGCCTGAGTTGGCACCTTCTTCTCTAGCTCACGCTTCACACCAGGTTCCAGCAGCAGCATAATCGTAAGGCCAATTCTCATAACAAACTCTGCGCTGTTTTGAGGTTATGTCTGTGTTATGATGAGGATGCAGAACACGGCATTCAGTTCAGACTTTTATTTATTGATGTATGTATTTAGTCACACCCACAGCATGCGGAAGTTCCCGGGCCAGGGATCGAACCCACACCCCACCAGTGTCATTGCTGGATCCTTAGCCGCTAGGCCACCAGGGAACTCCTCGTTAAAATTTTTAAATCAAGCCTTTGATCATGTGTTTTATTTAGATATCATCTACCTTGTTACAAAAAAAACCATACTGGCATATTGTGGCAATTTACAAAAATAGATAAAATATAACAAAAAGAAAGAGATCAGGGTACACGTAAAAGCAGAAAGCTAGAATGAAGCCAGAGTTGAGGAGGAGCCTCAGTACAACTGTTACAAATAATCTCAAATTTGACTTTGAGTTTCCCAGTGGCCAAAAATGTGACCGGTTACATTCCTAACCACCGTCAGTTTGGGGCTTCGGTGTAAAAACAGACCTGGTTCAACTCTTGACTCCACTACTTGTTAAAGATTCGTGACCCTGAGCAGGTTGCTTCACCTTCCTGAACTTGAGGTTCACCCCCTGCAATGGGGAGAAAGTAACGCCAGCCTTGGGTGGGTTCATGATAATGTGGGTAAAGGTGCCTTCTAGCACCAGGAGGGCGCTTTGGGGCCCTCAGCTGCCCTTTGTCCTAAGTTGCAGTTCTCCAGCCAGAAAAGGGAGGTGACATCTGTCCCCTCTGTCGGTCCCGTCCCTGCCCAATTGCGCAGCTGCTCGGAGCATAGCTGATTCTGACGAAAGACTCCCTCACTGCTCTCCAGGGCTCCCCGACAACCATCCAGCACTGTGGCCTCCTGTGCCCAGAGTGGTTTGCAATGCTGTCATGGAGGAAAGGTTGCTTTAGAAGAAACCCATGGGCTTTCAGGAACCCTCAAGTCATTCCTAGGAAAAAACCCTCACCCTCACCTTTAGGGCTGCCCACCAAGGCAGAGGTCTCTTTTTTTCCCCCAAGCAGAGCAAACTGAATATTAAGGCCTAGAAATCTCTAGGAAAGGAGCAAAGGTGGCCACCAAAGCCTCTTTGCGTATCATGTTGTTCAGAAAAAAGAGTCAGCTTCCTTTGCCTTACTGCTGAGGCTGGTAGGAAAGCCTGGCCCTCTTCCTTCCTAGCTTGAAGTACTTGTTACCAAACCTGATAAAGCCCACCACAGAAACTCTTCCCTGCCTCACATCTCTGATAGGACAAAATCCAACTGTCTTAGAATTTCCTTTTCTCTGTTAATTCACACTTAATTTTGTTCCAAATGTTATTGGAGGCAGTCACTCCTTGGCTTGGCAGTCAAGGCTCTTTATAAATCTGACCCCAGCCTCTTTCTTGGATCTCCTATGTAGATGCAGTTTGCAGCTTGGCCACACTGGTGAAAAAAAAAAAAAACAGCCGTCATTTCTAGAGCCGCTGCTAGAGTGACACACAATTGGCAACAAACATGTACCGACCAGCCCTGAAACCCTGACTGCACTACAGACTAAGCTGCCTTGTGACTTTGGGTAAGTTCCTTTACCTCAGTTTCCTTGTCTGTAAAAATGGGCACACTCAGAGTATTATACCTTCCACTGTTGGGATGATGCAAGAAAAACACGCACGTGGCATCCCTAAACTAACCCTCTGTTGATGCTCAGCTTATACGACAGGATTTGGGAACATGGTTCTCCACTTAACTGCCTTCATTTAGCTTCTCTGAGCTCCAGTTTGACTATCTGTAAAGTGAGGACAAACTCTACCTGCAGCACAACCCACATGCAAAGGCCCGAAAACAGAAGGGGCTCAGTGAATGTTTAGAGGCTGCAGCCAGCATCCTCTCCCCCAGCAAACTTTTTTTTGGGCTGTGCTGGTAGCATGTAAAAATTCCCGGGCCAGGGATCAAACCCACAGCACAGCAGTGACCCAGGCCACTGCAGTGACAATGCAGATCCTTAACCTGCTGGGCCACAAGGGAAATTCCATAACACCATCTTGCTTGTCCTTCAAAAATCAGTCCATTCTAATTTTCCTTTTTCTCAGACTAATGGGGAAAGAGGAGCCTGAATACTTCTCACATGGTTGGGCCATGATATCAAAAAGACAGTTTTCTAAAACCCACACCCAGGGCCCAGGGAAACACTGGGACTCACAGCCCCCTGAAGAGTCTGCAAGTGGAACCCTCAGCCTTCGGTTGGGTGGGGGAGGCTGGACGTATTCACCCCTATGAGTCAGGCTGTGCTTGGCTGGGCATCATCTTCCCCCTTTATTTCAGGGGTGAGTTAATTTTATAGCTTAAACAAAACCACATTACCTGACAATGCCTGAAAGAAATATATTTTGCACAAAAGCATTTCCTTACACTCTTGGGTATGCAGTTGAATTTCCTAACATGGCAGCTGGGTGTTCACGTGTACAGATACCAAGGGCTGGTTTGTATAGAGACCAGCAGTAAATACCCTTCAGAGGTACTGGGGTGGCTTGGGTGCTGGGTGGCCTATTGCCTAGCTGCCTTGAAGCCAGGAAAATAAAGGATACAGACAAAGCCCTTCTGGAAGGAGCTCGGCTGTGTCCTGTTCTGCGTGGCCCTGAGCCCTTCTCTAAACCTTTCTGGGCCTGTCTCTCCTTTGGTGAAGCAGGGAGTTGGACTGGGGAACGTCCCAGCTCTGAAAATGCTGTTCAGAGCAGGTGAGGGCAGGCCTGAAGGTCTCCTCCTCTGGGCTGTCTGAGTCTGCGGCTCGGGGGAGCCAGCAGCAGCCCTGGGCGAGGTAGCCTGTATGTGCATCCTCAGTCCCAAGTCTTGGGCTCTGGGCAGCCCTGTCACCAACCTCTCTGCAGCCAAGAAAAGCTCAAGCCACAGACCCCCTTTCTCCTTCCCTCTCAGCTGCCACCCTCTGGCTCTTCCCTGCAACCAGAAGGTCCAAAGCCTCCTCTGGACCTGACCGCCCACATCTCAGCCCGCTCTAGTCCCCAGGCTGCTGGGCCAGCCCAGCCAATGACCAGGTTAGGACTGACAAGGAGGAGCGAACCTGTTTCATCCTGGCACCACCCAGCCTCAGCCCTAGCGTCCTGCTCATGGCAGACCTGGAGGTATCCCTGAGTGTGTATACGTTGTGGGTTCAAACAGAGAGAAAGAACGAGGTGGATCCCAGGCCCAAAGGCTCTGGGAGGGACAGGGGAGAGGTCCCACAACCTGGGTATGTGGCCAAAGCCAGCACTTCTGGGTGGAGAGGGAGCCTCGGGGCCTGGCCCAGTTCCCCACCCTGGTATTGCTGCTGGCAGGCAGCTGCCTGCAGCCTCCTCAGCTGCTGCTGCAGAAACAAATGACGGCACTGGTGAAGAATAAGAAAAAATAAAAATGAGTACGGGGGGGGGGTCTTGGAACGAGGGCTCGTATTTTTTTCTCGGGGTGTGGTTTCTGCTCAGTGGCTGGGTGACTGTGGAGGTTTGGAATGCAGTCTGACAGCGGGTGGGGTAGGAATGGGGTGGGGGGGTGGCCAAAGGCAAGGAGCAGAGACAATAGCCAAGGGCCCAAAGTCCAGGGCCACCAATAGCTCAGTCAGAATAGGGGCCTGGGGTGGCACACAGAGCCAGACCTCCACCCAACGCAAGCGTGTTGATCCCCAAAGCCTCTGGTTTTGAGTAGCCCGAGGGAAGGGAAACAGGTTTGAGAGAACAGGAGGGAGGGGAGAATATGATCAGTCTCCTCATCGGTGAAACAGGCCTGCCTGATCCAAGCTGAGGCCTCAGTCTCCTCATCTGTTAAGGGGGCTAGTGGTCTCTCCCTCCAAGAGTGTCAATAGGAGGATTAAGTGGGTTAGTGCACAGTGAAGTTCTTGGCACAATATTCTGTAACTGGAAGCGATAATTACTCCACTGAGCACTAAGGAAGCTTGATCCTGGCTACCCCACCTGCCCAGCACCTCGTGCCAGGCCTGGCTCCCAATGAAGAGTTGCTGAGGAGGTGCCTTGCAGGAGCTGCTGTGGGGAGCCCCCGTGCCCACGGCCACTCCGCTCCCGCGAGCGCAGGTCCCCACTCAGACCACGAAGTGGAGGGTGTAGGTGAGCTGGTGGCCGTTGTCCCAGGCGTAGAGCACCCGCTCCTTGGGGTTGTAGTCGATCTGCGTGGTGTAGGCGTGCTCGTTGAGGAAGGGCAGCTGCAGGCGGGCGTCGGCGCCTGTGTGCGTGTCGAAGGCGTAGGCCACGTGGCCCTCCCGCTGGTTGTACGTGTCCACGGCGTACAGGATGCCGCACACCAGGAAGCAGTTCCCGTACGAGTTGCGTCGCAGCCGCGTCTTCCACGTGGTCTCGCGGTGCACGGAGAGGTCGCCCGGGTCCAGGCGGCTGAGCACGATCACCTCGGGCTGGGCCTCATCGCGGTCATCCGCGGCGGGGTAGATGACCCACAGGCCGCTCTCGTCCACGGCAAAGTCGATGTCCGAGTGGCCGCGCCACTTCCAGGGCGTGGTGTCCTCGTACACCACGTCGGGCAGCAGCGCCCAGGAGGCCACGAAGCGCTGGCGGAGGTCATACTTGATGATGTTCTTGGTGAAGGCGCGGTTGTAGTAGAAGGCGCCCTGGTACACCACGTGGCCCGTGCCGATCCAGTTGTAGGGCAGCTTGTACATGTTACTCCAGCGGCCTGCGTGTAGAGGGCAGACGGTCACAGCCGGACAACCCCCAGCTCACCCGAGGGCCCAGCAAACAGTGGACACCGAGCGTGCTGTGGGCCTGAGCCGGGGCGATCTTCTTGTCCCATGGAGACAGGCTCAGGAAGGAGGTTCTCTTATCATCCCATTTGCCGGGGGAGGAAGCAGGCTCAAGGCCACCCGGTTGTGAAACAGCACAGCCAGAATTTAGACACAGGCTGATACCAGCCCCTGTGCTTTGTCTCCGGGTGTTTGCCCGTGCAATTTCTCCCCCCCCCCCCACCAACCCCCGCCCCGGTCTCAGCATCACCTCCCCTGGGAAGTCTTCCCTGATCTCCAGCCTGGGTTCCCACAGCCCCCTAAGGTCTCCCTCTAGCACTCTATTGAAATTGTTTCTTTAAACCTTTGCCACCCACATCAGATGGTGCATTTCTGGAAGGCAGGTCATGTCTCAATGACCCTTTCCCCTCATCATGTTCCAGATCTGATAACCAAATTTCTGCCTTTCCCTGCCCAGACCTGAAGCTCCTGTAAGGCCTGGGGCTCTGCTCACCTGTAAAACAGGATGATAACCCCCAGCTCGGGAAGTTACAAAGATACCAGGCACTGATACACACAGGGTGATTAGCACATAATAAGCACTCAACAAGTGGAAACTCTGTGTATTGCTACCCTTGACAGTAAGTTTCCCTCATGAGGGCAAGACCACGTCCATCTTGTTTGGGTGGCCTTCCAGCTCCTGGCCCGGTGCTGGCACACAGGGGGTGCCCCCAGACTCCTCTTCTTGGGGTAGGTAACCATTTGGAGCTAGGCTGGGCAGGGGAAGTCTGGGTCACGGGAAACCACAAGGCAAAGGAGGGCCAAGCCTCCATAGGGGACCCTCTCCAAGGTACCTACACCTGCCCCTCTCCCATCTCACGGGGTCCCCGACCTTGCTTGAAGTTCTCCAGGTTGCGGAATTCCACCAGGCTGTTTCCATAGTAGTAGTTGGTGACATAGATCTTGTCATCCTTGGCAGCAGGGTCCTTCATCCAGGCTCCCTCATGGCGCCCATAGCTGTGGTGCCTCACGGGGGGGTCCACGGCTCGCAGGGTGCCCTCACAGCTTGCCTCTCTGCCTGTGGGAAGCAAAGGGTACAGAATTTGATACCCAGAGTCACAGGCCCCAAGTCACAGCAGCAGTCCTGGGAATGTTATCTGGGTCTTACTAAATCCCTCCCGAGGTTTTGTTTGCAGCCTTTTTTTTTTTTTTCCTTTCCTCATGATCAAAGCAATGTCTGCTCATTCTAAAAAAACACAGAACATTCAGAAAAAGAGACTGGAGAAAACAGAGAAATCATTCAAAATTTTATTATTCAAAAAATTTTAGGAGTTCCCGTCGTGGCGCAGTGGTTAACGAATCCGACTAGGAACCATGAGGTTGCGGGTTCAGTCCCTGCCCTTGCTCAGTGGGTTAAGGATCTGGCGTTGCCGTGAGCTGTGGTGTAGGTTGCAGATGTGGCTTGGATCCCGCATTGCTGTGGCTCTGGCATAGGCCGGTGGCTACAGCTCCGATTCAACCCCTAGCCTGGGAACCTCCATGTGCCGCGGGAGCGGCCCAAGAAATAGCAGCAACAACAACAACAATGACAAAAAAAGACAAAAGACAAAAAAAAATTTAAACGTGTTGTATTTTCTCTTTTTCTTTGCGCATAGTCATGCAGATATACTTTAAAAAATGATTCTTCCGAATATACAGTTTTATGTATCCTGCTTTTTTTCCCCCTCCACTAAGCAATTTCTCACATCATTAAATGGCCTTTTAATGATGTGATTTCAAGGTTCCACTAGGCCGCCAGCTGTTGTCCACATAGCTGGTGAATTCCTTAGGAAAGATTCCTAGAAGTGGAATGCACGTGACCAGAGCAGAGAATGGTTTTAAGGCTGGCTTGTTATCACAGGTAGCCAAGAGGCCCTCCAGAAGGATGGGATTGATGATTATAATAAGGAAGATTTCTACCCAAAGCTACAAGCTAAAACTACAAAAATAGGGCCAAAGACTGGACAGAAGAAATAAAGACAGAAGAAATAGTTGCTGGATTTGATGATCGGATTCTCGGTGACGTGATTTTTTTTTTTTTTTTGTCTTCTTGTCTTTTTAGGGCCACACCCGTGGCATATGGAGGTTCCCAGGCTAGGGGTCTAACGGGAGCAGTAGCTGCCGGCCTACATCAGAGCCACAGCAACTCTGGATCCAAGCCATGTCTGCAACCTACACCATAGCTCATGGCAACGCTGGATCCTTAACCCACTGAGCGAGGCCAGGGATCAAACCCGCAACCTCCTGGTTCCTAGTCAGATTCGTTTCTGCTGTGCCATGATGGGAACTCCTTGATGATATTTTAAGAAGAATTTGTTAAAAAGACTACCTGTTTCACTGTAAATGTTGTCAACCTTTTTTCTGTTAAGATGAGATAGCAAACATTTTAGACTTTCCAGACCACACACTTCTGTCCCATATTCTCTCTCTCTCTCTTTTTTTTTTTAAACCACCCTTTAAAAATGTAAGAACCATTCTTAGCTCGAGGGCTGTACAAAGCCAGGCTGCAGGCTGCATTTGGCCCAAGGGCTATAGTGTACTGACCCCTAGGAGACTGACTTACTCACCTGGGCTGGGGACTTCTGGGCGGGAAGATGGCTCGGTGGGCAGAGGGCTGGCAGTGGGAGTGGGCGTGAGGGTGGGACCCGAGGCGGGGGTGCCAGGGGCCAAATCTGCTGCCTCGGAGGCCCTGGGCCCACCAGCCTCGTCACGCTCTGCCGAGTTGGGCTCGGGTAGCCTGACTTCCACCCTGGGTGGCAGCTGCTCCAGCCAGGAAGTGCCCTTGAGGGCATTGTCTGTGGAGAGAAGACCCTGTGCTCACATCCTGGCAGCCCCTGCTGCTGCCTGGGGTCCTCCCCAGGCCCACTGGGCTGGGCCATGGCGGAGTGGTGGGGGTGGCCCCTGAGGAGTGGAAGGCCTTGCAAAGCGGGAGGTGGAAGGGTTTCATGGTCAGCAGACTGGCTCTGAGCCCCTCAGGTGAGTGGCCTTGGGGGGGCCTCAGCTCCCCCTTCTGTGCAAGGAGCGTCATGGGGTGCACCACGTTAAGCTGCTGTGCTGATTAGAGGAAAACGTGTGTCTAACATTTGCACAGATCCCGGCAAGTGCGAGGTGCCAAAATGTGAGACCCCTTCCCCTCCGAGGAGACAGACTCTTTGTACCAGCTCTTTAATGCCAGGAGGCAGAAACCCCTGCTCCCACTTGACAGACTTTCTCCTCGTCCTCTCCCCTGGAACCACCCTCTAGTTTCTCTCACTTAGGATTTGCAGGTAGGGACGGGCATGTGCAGCCAGCTTCCTGTCACCTCTGGACCCCAGGTCTCTATCTCTCTCTGTCCCCTTGTTCACCTCCTATCGCCCAGCTCTCGGTTTTCTTGGCACCCTTCTCCCTCTGGCACGGGCGTTGCTGATAGGACTTTTGCAGCTCTGTGGGACAGGTTTGGAGCCACCTCTGGGTCATTCATGACCTACCCACTTCCCTGGGCTGGGATGGATGGAGTCTGGGTAAGGAAAGCTGGAGGACTCAGGGGCACAGATCAGGGGACAAAGACACCTCAGCTTCTGGGTCCTGGTCCCACTAACTCTCGGTGAAACCCGAGGCAGTCACTTCACCTGTCTGAGCTTGTTTCCTCACTTGGATCGAGTGAAACAGCACAGAGTTCCCCTGTGGCACAGCAGGTTAAGGATCGGTTGTTGTCATGACAGCGGCTCTGGTCACTGGTAGGTTCAATCCCTGGCCCGGGAACTTCCACATGCCGTGGATGTGGCCAAATAAAAGTGCAACAGCATGTGTGAAAGGACTCAGAAAGCTGTGATGCCAGGGACAATGTCTGTTGCTGTCGTTTCAGTGACGGTGTGGCCCCCGAGAGGCCTTGAGGAACCTTGACTCCAGGACACTCGCCTGGTTCCTTCCTTTTCTCTCCCTGCCAGCTTCCTCTCTGTACAGGAGTTTAGCAAGGCCACGCTGTGGAGCCCCTGGAGTCTCTCGGAAGTGGTGACCCACCCCCCCATCAGTGGGCATTGCCCTTCCCCCGGCCTCAGCAGCCTGCAGGGCAGGGGCTTGTTCCCACGGCCATGCTGGCAGAGTCAGATGCCTGCAGCTGTTCTTGGGCAGAGCCCCGGTTAGGGGTCAGAGGCCCTTGTGCTGTGGCCAGGCAGAGCTGGCAGGACTTAGAGCCAGCAGCTGGCACCAGGAGCTGGGAGAAGAGGCCCCTGAGCCCCAAGAGACCAAGAATTGAGGGGGCTCTTGAAGGAGATGGGTCCCTCAGAGCTCCATGCCCCAGCCCCCTTGGGTCCAGGCTGGCTAGAGGACCTCATTGGAGGAGGTGGTCAGCAGGACCCAGGAGGGGGGCTGGCTTGGGACACCTCTCAGGGACATGAGAGGAGGGCAGGCATCAGGGGAGGGGCTCAGAGGAAGAATCAGGAACCACACCCGTGAAGACAGCCGAGAAACGTGGGTACCCTGGGAATTTAGTCTCTTGTTTCTCAGTTAATCACTCTGTTGCCCTTCACTGTGGCCTGGCAGGGAGCTGCAGGAAAGATACAGGAGTCGGTGGGCTCTTCTCTGGGGGGACAAGAGTGGGAGGTGCTGGACAGGCCATCCTAGTACCAGTCTGAGAATGAGAGGTGCCTCGCAGGCCCACGTCACCTTCCGAACCCTGGCCCGGTCCCTGCGTTCTCCCCCCTCACCCGAGGCAGCTGGTCATGGGTCTGTTTTCTCCCACTAGCCTCTGAGCTCTGCGTCAGGCAGAACGTCTGGAAGCTCCAGCACGTACATAGTGAACCTTCAGCAGATCTTTCAAGGAGAGTGGGGACAGCTGTAAATACTGGAGAAGAACTGAGTGGCCTTTTGTGTTGATTTCATCATTTCATCCTCCAGAACCCCGGGGGGTCGGGAGGATTATGCCATGGTATGGCTGAGCAAAGGGCACCAACACGTAAGCCGTGGAGCTGAGATCCGGGGCAGGCTGACAATGGAGAGGACCCTGGGCTCTGCAAGGAGGCCCCACTCCCCAAGCTTCCGATCTCCCTCCAACTCACCAGCCATGGCTTCGGTCATCTCCTTCCTGCCCGCCTTGTAGTAGGTGATGCCTCGGATCACGGCCTGCTGCTGGGCCAGGGCCCGGGGCTTGGCTGTGGGCTGAGGGAATCGGCCCTTGCCGCCCTCCTTCTTCAGCTTTTCCGCCTTCAGCAGCTTCTCCTTGGGAGGTCTGGGGGGGCCCTTGTCCACAAAGGTCTTCTGCACGCTGCCATGCTTGTTGCTGTCCTTGCCTTTCCCTCCAGCTGTGTCCTGGGGAAAGAGGGAGCGCTCAGACTCGGGGGGGCCGGAGCGAGTCAGGGAGGCTCAGCATGCGGGGGCCGGACATGGTCGTGCCGCTCTGGGCCCTCATGAGATCCCAGCTTTCCTCCCACGGGGGTGACAGCGGTGCCACGCTGTGCCTTGGTTTCCCCACTCAGCGCTCTAGCTCCCCTGCCGGCTTGAAGGCCAGCCTGACAGGTTGGATTCCTGTTCCATTTCCCACCTCCCGTACACTCCCCTGCAAGGAGACTGCAGTGGTCTCCCCGGGGAGGTGGCCGGTCACTGGGCCAGCTTCCCATCCCTGGCTCCCTCCCTCACTGGTTTCTGGGAGGTTCTCAGGCCCCTGGGCAGGGTGACCATTCCTTCCAGTGTGCCTGAACTTTCCCAATGTTAGGGCTGAAAACCCGGCCTCTTGGGAAACCCTTCTGTCCCGGGCAAACTGGGATGGTTGGTCACAGGGCATGGCCCTTAGGGCATGTTGTTTCTAACATTTTGTGAATTGTGTTATTTTTACATCCTCTGAAATGTCTCTGATGCTGGCTTGGCACAAGGACACAGGGCCTGTGACATCACCCATTGTCAGGCAGACTCTCTAGAAGATACAAAGAGGACAGTAACTAGACCTTCTGTGCCACGGCCCAGATAGGATTCATTCTTGCTCTGGAGTTGGCACGGGACTGAGTAGGAAGCCAGCTCTGGGCCAAGGCACCAGGCTTCCTCCCTGCTTTATCAGCGTCTAGGTGGTCCCTGCTATAGACAAAAATGGCCCCATCGTCAAAATATCAGCACAGGAAGCCAAGGGGAGGAGAGGAAGAGCAGGGGCTTGGCGGTCATGCAGTCTCGGGTTCCAGGACAGCCACCCTCTCCACGTGACCCCACCCCAGGTTTCCGCTTCTGCCACCTGGGCAACGAGCATCCCTCCTCCTAGGGATGGGGTTAACTGAGATCATGTCTGTGAAGAAGTCAGCTCCCTTCCTCCCCCACTAACCAGAGAAACCAAGGCCGCTGGGGGGGTTGGTGGGGGTCATGTCCTGCGCACGGTGACTGGTCAAAGAGGCACGAATGGGACTGAAGTCTAGTCTGTACTCCAGGTGCACAGACACACCCCTGGTGTGTGTCCAGCAGAGGAAGGAGCCTTTGTGCAATTTCCACCCAAAGGGGGCTCCTCTCTCTAATTTACCTGCCCAGAGGAAGAGCCTTTTCTGCAATCTGTCTGCCTAGCTGTGGGCCTTTTTCAAATTTGCGCCAACGTGTGTTTTACCTGCCTGGTGACAAAATCAGGCCTTTGCTCACTTTGTGCGCTAAGTTTATGGACTGTCAGGGTGTTTGTTGCAGGAGTCCTCCACCCCGGGATGGGTTAGATGAAGTGGTATTAGTCAGCTGGGGTGCCCGAGGCATTGCCCATCTGCCCCTGAGCAGGCCCCCTCAGCCACAGCAGAGGAGGTTAGAGGTGGTTTTGCTGAAGCTGACCTGGTCTCCCAGGGCCAAATGTCTGGCTCAGGGGTCACACCCCTCAGCTGGATCCCCGTGTCTGCCCCAGCTCCCTGTGCTAGCTGCTCACTGCACGGTGGGCACACCCTGCCTCCGCCCTGCCACAGACTCTCCCCCTGTGCCAGCCCTCCACCCAGTCCCAGAGCCCCAAAGCCCCACCCAGCTGGCCCTCCAGGTGGAGGTCCTGGCGCACTGTGCTTCCACTTTCTGGCCCTGTCACCAGAGCCCTGGCCTCACCTGAGCCTTGCTGCCAGGGCCGGTGGCTGGGGGGGCGCCGGGCACCGAGGCTGCATCCTTCTGCAGCAGCTGGAGGCCCAGGCTGGAGAGCTCCTTCTTGATGCTCATCATGATGGCCGAGTGGTTCTCGTAGTGCTTCAGCTGCTCGCTGAAGTGGCGCATGCTCTCCCTCACCACCTCGTTCTCCCGGCTCAGGTTGGCCTTGATGCTCTGTGGGGGCAGACCCGGAGGTCTTTCCAGCAGCCTCTGACCACCCCCCACCCTGGGGGCACCCCAGCTTCCTGCCCGGTCTTCCCCAGCAGGGTTCGGGGGAGAATGGGTGGGGGCAGCACCAGCAAGCATGGGTGGATAAAAGCAGGTTGCTAAGAGAACCTGTAGTTATCAGCATCTTTTAAAAAAACAGTCAATGAATGAAAAAATAGATATTATGTTCTTAGGACTAAATGAAAGGATACAGATGGGTTTAAAAGGGATCTATGTCTTCCATTCACCTATTTCTCAATGCTAATAATTGGTGCGGCTTTCCCTTCCTTCCTCTCTTCCTCCCTCCCTCCCTTCTTCCTTCCTTCCTGCCTTCCTGCTTTCCTTCCTTTCTCTTTCCACTTTGCTTTCTCACTTGAGCCTATTTTGGACACTCCTACATATGTCTTACTGGCCACACAGTCTGCCACTGTGTGGATGGGTCAAAATGTATTTAGCCAGTCCCTTGTGGATCCACCTTTGAAGTTGCTACCAACCCTCTGCTACTTTAAAATTACCTTTTAATTTTGCAGGTAATACATAAATACCCCCTTTTTATAAAATACTCCAATAATGAAACTCTTTGGGGTGTTGCTATGGTTGCTGATCCCTTCCTAGTCTCCAAGTCTCTGGCTTGTCACCTGGATGGTGTTGACTCCTTCCCGAGCCCCGCCTTTTACTCCTGCTCTTGTTGTCAGGCTCTCCCTAGTTGCCTCCTCCTTGCTGGGGACACTGCCTGGCTTCAGCAGCCTCCAGCCTCACCCCTCCTCACCCCAGGCCCTCCTGAGACACCCCTGGTTCTCAATCTCTGTGAACCTCCCACCCAGGGGGCCCCACTGCTGGGCTGTTGCCCAGGCAGGCCTTGTCCATGGGGCAGGACTCAGGGTGGTCTGGAAGGGATCAGCCCCAGGTCCCCAAAGCCCTAGCAGGCCAGGGGTATGTGTGGCATCCATTTGTCTGAGTCGGCTTCTCAGCTGGAGCAGGAGGGGCTAGAGTCAGATGCAAGAAGCCCCTCTTTGCTGCGACACCCTGGAGCATCAGGAAAACGAGCTCAGAATTTCATTGCTAGACATTTGTACGGAGGAGAATATAACCTCAAAGTGATTTATGTCCAGTCAGCCCTGAATGGAAACAGATTCGGGGACCAAGAGGCAGCAGGGCAGGAGCTAGGGCAGAGCTGGGTTCGGATCCTTGCTCTTCACTTCCCGGCTGGGTAACTTGGAGCCAGTGACTTTACCTCTTTGAACCTGTTTCCTTGCCAGTAAAATGATCCTTCTCATAATAACAACTATATGTCAGGGTGACGGTGAGGTCCAGGAAGGCTAAGGAACAAGACAGTGCACTCTTAAATGGATCACAGGGAAGACAGAAGGCAGACTGTGTAAGGCAGGCTGCTCAGCCTCAGCACTGCTGGCATCTGTGTGTCGTAGGGAGGCCCCGTGCCATCGTAGGATGTCCAGCAGCACCCCTGGCCTCTACCCACTAGAGGCCAACAGCATCCACCACCCACCTCCCCAAGTTGTGACAACTCGAAATGCCTCCAGATATTGTCAGTTGGCCCCGGGGAGCAAAATCGCCCCTGGCTGAGAACCACTGGTGTCAGGGACGAAAGCAGAGGGAAGCTGGGAGCCCAAAGGGCTGCCCGACCTCCGTGATGTTTTTCCCTTGGGCAGAGGGAGCCAGCTCTTCCCAAGTGAGACTGTTCTTTCTGCTTCCTTCCAGAGTTAGCAAAGGCCTTTTTCTTTTCTTTTCTTTTTAGAGTTATCACTCAGTGAACAGAAGCAAAGCACAGATAATGCAAAACAGAAGATAATTAAAACCTCATTTCTTTGTGGCTATGGAAATAATTTCTGATTTGTTCCAGGCTCTGCAGATGTACCCTCCAGATCATTTGGCTCATAGATTCGTGAAGTGAGTTAATATTTCCTACGACTACAAGAGGAAAGGCCAAAGGAGGCTAACAGTAGAACCACTAACAGGAGAGCCTGGCACGTACTAGATGCCCAGAAAATGCTGGGGCACAGTAGAAATTCAGTGACTATTAACCTTTCTCTCATGCTGACACATAAGAGATAATCACCAAACACTTTTTTTGGGGTCTTTTTGCCAATTTTTGGGCTGCTTCTGTGGCATATGGAGGTTCCCAGGCTAGGGGTTGAATTGGAGCCATAGCCGCTGGCCTATGCCAGAGCCACAGCAACTCAGAATCCAAGCCGCGTCTGCAACCTACACCACAGCTCATGGCAACGCTGGATCCTTAACCCACTGAGCAAGGCCAGGGATCGAACCGGCAACCTCATGGTTCTTAGTCAGATTCGTTAACCACTGTACCACGACGGGAACTCCACCAAACATTTTTTGAATAATTAAAGCCACTGTGACCCTAGCTTTGAGGTCTGTAAGGGGTTAATCTCCCACTATGGGGCACAGGATACCCAGGTGCCCCCTCCCCCTGGAAAGGAAGCTGGAAAAGGAAGCCCTCATGCCCCTCCTGGCAGCTGCATGTTCCCAGGCTCCCAGCAGCCCAGCAGAGACAGGATGCAGGAAACAGGCGGAGGCCAGGCTGTGCCAGCAGAGATGCAAACCTCAAATCTGCAGCCTGACCCTCCACGTTCACCCAACCCTGGCCCTGTCCTCAGGGAGCAGTCTTAGCCACGTGCCAGCCCTCTAGCACGTTTGCTCTGACCAGAAGAAGACATTTAGCACCTCTGCCTCCACTGTAGGTAGGTCCTTGGGCAGCCGGGCTGCCTCCAGCCTGGTCCCAGTAGGCTTGGCCAGTTTTGCACAATGCTGATATTTCATGTGAACGGTTGCCTGGGAGTTGGGCAGTATGTGGGCCCTGGTTTTGATGAGTCAGGGCAACTGCAAGTTGCAGCCCCCTCCACACCCCTTTCATGCAGCCAGTAGGTGCCTCAGTTTCTCCACTCAGCCTTCCAGCTGCCTGTAGGCCCTTGAGGCCCAGTCAGACCTCCTCCCCAAAGGCTGGACCGGCATCTCCCTCCCCTAGCTCCTGCCGGAGTCCAGCTTCTAACAGCCACTGCGGTCTAGACAGAATTGCCCAGGCCCCTTCGGACACTGGCCTTGGCCCCCAGCACTGTCCAGCCTGGCCTCTGGCTCGAGCCCCGCCCTTACCTCTTCCAGCGTGTTCATCTGGGAAGCCAGCTTGTGGACGTAGGCGTGCACTTTCATCAGGTCCATGCTGTACAAGGTGCCCTCCAGGAGATCCACCATGGACTGCAGCTGCCCGGGGAAGGCAGAGGTTGGGGAAAAGGCACAGCACACAGCCGGGCGTAGGGGGTGTGAAAGGAGCCCTTCCAGAGCGCAGAACCCAGAGCCTCAAAATGGTCAGCTTGACTAGACCCAGCCTGCTCCTAATCACGAGAAAAGCCTCACGTTCCCTCTTTTGAGCACTTCTCATACGGGAGGCACTAGGTAGGGGCTAGAACAAGTCACTTCACTTAATCCTCATCACCCCTACAAGGTGTGTAGTGGGCACTGGAGGAGCTACATCCGCCTCCCTGGATCCCTCCTCCTGTTTCTTGCGTCCAACCCTGGCTTCCATGTGTCTCCCTTTTTTTTTTTTTTTTTTTTCCCTAATGGCCACACCCATGGCATATGGAACTTTCCAGGCCAGGGATTGAGTCCAACCTATGCCACAGATGCTGCAATGCTGGATCCCTTAACCCACTGTGCCGGGTAGGGGATGGAACCTACGTCTCCGCAGTGACCTGAGCCGTTGCAGTTGGATTCTTAACCCACTGCACCACAGTGGGAACTCCCATGTGTCTCTCTCTTAACAGCCTGCATCTGTGACTCTCTTCAAAGATCCATTTTGCCCCCCAAAGTGCCTGGAGTGTGTGTCTTCCTGGGGCAGCCTGTAGGCAATGCCTGATTGATGTGGGCGCCTAGAAGCCCAGCTCCTGAACCCCAAGCCCTGGTAGGACAAGTGAGCTGCCACTCAAGCTCCAGTGTCCCCTGGGGCTGAAATGGACCCTTAGCCTGGAACCACAACCCTGTGGGGCTTATTTCCCTCCGACTGCCCAGAACGAGCTCCTGGGGCTTCTCCCACTTGGGTATCTGTTGATCCTGGGAGCACTTTCATAATAAGTCACCTGCACACAGGTCACTCGATTCAGAGTCTGCTTCCAGGCACCCAACCTAAGACAAGGTTTGGGTCACTTTTATCTTCGTCTTACGGATTGGGAAGCTGCTGCTTAGGGAGGTGATGCCAGGGCCATGTGGCTGTTAAATGGGGGAGCCAGAAGCAGAACCCAGATTGGTATAAACCATTCTTTCCTACCATGCTTTACTGCTCCTGTGTTCAGATGGGGAAGCCGAGGCCAGAAGCAGGGGAGGGACTTGCACGACAAGTCAGGAGCAGACGCTGGGTCTCCTCAGGGAAGGGGCCTTCCCTGAGCTGCCCCTCTTCCTCCTCCCTGTCACACCTGAGCAGGATATGATCCTTCCTTCCAGATGGCCAAGATGCCAGCGAGAGTGTCAGAAAAACCTTGGCACTAGGGGCTGGTTGGGAAATGGGCTTTCTCTCGCTTCCAGTGAGCTGTTCTCCCAGCCTGCCCTCCTGCGTGCATTTTCAGGGCCTGAGCAGGCCAGCGCGGCTATCTGGCCTTGGCCAGCTATTTCCAACACAGTTTTACTCCCACTCTCCCAGGGGAGCTTGAGCTGTTTGAAGCCAGAGAGTTTTTCTCTGAGTAGACGCTGATCCCTAAAACAGAACGAGGGGGTGGGGGCTCTGCTGGAAGCAGGGATAAGGCCTCGAGTCTTCTCTGCTCCCCTCCAACCTTGTTCAGGCTTTGAGGGGTTGCATTGTACCCCCAGGGCTCTGTGGAGCTCAGTTTGAGAGCCGTGCACGTAGACTCTCCTGGGCCTCAGCTTCCTCCTCTGTGAAGTGGGCAGCAGGATTGCCGTGCAAGCAGCACCATGTGGACAGGGCTTGGCTCAGTGTGGGCTTCATGAACAGAAGCAGTAATGAAAACTATTCCAGGGGGCTAGAAGGGGACTTCCTGGCTTCACTCTGCTGCTGTCATGGCCACCAGAACTGGCTTCCCAAAGCAGAGCATATATGCATATATATATTTTGCTTTTTAGGGCTGCACTCGCAGCATATGGCGGTTCCCAGGCTAGGGGGTGAATCGGAGCTGTAGCCGCTGGCCAACACCACAGCTCACAGCAATGCTGGATCCTTAACCCACTGAGTGAGGCCAGGGATTGAACCTGTGTCCTCATGGATTCTAGTCAGATTTCGTTTCCGCAGAGCCACGACGGGAACTCCCAGTATTTTTATTTTTATATTTATTTTTGGAGGGAGGCTCCACCTGCAGCATCTGGAAGTTCCCAGGCCAGAGATCAAATCTGTGCCACAGCAGCAACCTGAGCCGAATCCTTAATCCACTGTGCCACAAAGCACAGCTTTGACCATGGTCTCTCCCCGCTAGATCACTTGCTGTGGCTCCCCACTTCCCACTTATGGCTTCTGATCCCCTGAGCCTGACATTGGAGCCCTCCTTGATCTTCCGCTGCCACCTCCTTTAGCCTTAGCAAATGCTGACTCGGGCACCAAGGACAGTGATGAACAATACAGACACAGCCTTTGTGGTCCCTCACAGGAGGTCAGAGAATGCAGAGTAACGCAGAGGTACCGGGATCAGGGAACGCAGAAGGAAACAGCCAGGTGCCCAGGGTGTTAACAAGGCAATGACCTTGTCTGGGAGTGGGTGTGGGTGAGTAAAGAATGCCAGGAGGAAGTTTTGTTTGAGTTGAGCTCTGAAGGAGGAGCACACATTAGCCAAAGACGGCAGGAGAATGGTATTCTAGGCAAAGGGCACAGCTCGTGCAAAGAAGCTGGAGGTGAGAAGAAGCATAGCGTGTGTGAGCCGTGCTACTCTAAGTGAGGTCTGTGGACCAGCACCAGTCCAAACTGCTCGTCACCAGTCTGTGATAAAATAATTACAAAAAGTGAGGGTAGGCTTTTCAACTCTCACAGCCATTTGACAGGGTTTTTGTATCTGTGGACTCTAATAATATATTACTGGACTTGTATTTTGCATGTCTGTTTCTATTCCATTTCATTTTTCTAACAATTCCCTTTATAGTCTTTTATAAAAGTATTGGTTCTTGACTGATTCTTAAAAAACTGGTCTTTCACCGCATATAGTTTGAGAAGTACTGTGTTGGAGGAAGTGACAGGTGGCTTCGTGGGGCTGGGGCAGAGAGATGGCAGGGGGGTGCCCTAGGATCACACCCACTCCACTTTCATCTGGAATATCCTTATTTGTGTTTTGCCTGAGGGACTCCTACACATCCCTCAAAGCCCAGCTCTAACGTTACCTGGGACGTCCATTGGCCCGGCACTGACCACACTGCTGTTATTGGGGTCAGGAGCTGTGCCTCCGCAAGACTGGGAGGCCTCAAGGATGGGGCCATGTCTAGTTCATGTCCAGAAGGAAAGGGACTGAAGAGGTGAGAAGTATATGGCCCCCTGCAGCCAACCTCCCCAAGAAAAGGGACCTAGAATCCCATCTATCCCACTCAGAGCCACACAACCAAGACCAAGTCATAGCTGCTGTCCTTAGCCTGAGGGGAAGTGTTTGGGGAGAGACAAGGGGAGGGTGTCGGGTGGGTGTTCCCCTCCATAGTGGCTTCCCCTAACCTCCTCTCCTGGGGGGCTGCCCACAGAGAGCCTCCCACTGAGGGTGGGGAGGAGCCAAGCTGAGTGAGAGAGACCTCAGCCCTGTCTCCTCCTGCCTCTGTCCGCTTCTCCCCTTGGGGTTACTCGCCCCTGCTCCTGCCGTGTCAAGGAGGCACAGTGTCTTCTCTGTGTTCCCCCTACAACCCTGTCTGCTGGGTAATCCCCCCATTCTCTCATTCAGTCCTCTAAGGCTGAGTCAAAGCTCCCAGGGCCGCTGTGCACTGAAAGGCTGAAGGGACAATGGGCTCCGGACAGACAGAACTGCCTAGTGACTTCTCCAGTGGCAAGGGGACACAGTAGAGAATTCCTGGGTTCAAATCTTAGTGCTGCCAATTTCTTGCTCTGTGATCTTAGGCAAGTCACAACTCCTCTCTGGGCCTCAGATTCCACCCTCTCATTCCCCGCCCCCTGCCCCTCCCCATAACGCTAGGAACACAAGTTCCCTCCCCAAAGGGCTGTGGCAAAACTGAATTAGTCAGCATTTAGGAAAAGATTTTGTGTGTCCTTATGTCAATTATGCTTATAATTCAGTTGTTGAGAAGTGGATTTGAGCACAAGTTGGGTTTGTCCCTATAATTGACAACTGGCCTATGGCTTCAGCGCATGGAGTCTGCAGGCCCCTAGTGGGATTGGGAGACGGTGTGGTCCAGGGACTGCCATGCTGTCAAGAGGCCACTTGGCCTAAAATTCAATCCCCCCTGCAACTTTGAGAGGTTTGGTATCCATTCCATTGTTGCAAAAATAAAACTAAAGTTAAATTTAAAGGAAATGTTTTAGCCAAACGCTGGGAGACAATTCTTCACGGGCCTCTTGCTGCTCTGCCTGTCTTTCCTGCAGTGGGGTCGGGTGCGGTGAGGGGGTTATAAGAACAAAGTCACATAAATGTATGGTATAGACTTGAGGCTACATGTCATTCTGTGAGAGCTTGGGCCAGTTACCTAACTTCTCCAAGCCTCAGTTTTCTTGACTATAAAATGAAGGACAAAGATCCCATGTTTCACAGACTGGTTTAAGAATTTAGAGAAATAATGTTAAAAAAAAAAAAAAAAAAAGGAGCTTAGCACAACATCTGGCACAAAGGTGGTATGTCAATATGGGAAATATTATTACACTGAAAGCAGTCACATGCAACACAATTGAAAATGTAAAATACTACACGGAGGTGCGCACAGATGACCTGGTTTGGGAAAAAATGCAGGATGCTAGACTAGATGCTAATAGATGGTAAAGGGCTCTCTATTCTATGTTCAGGTAAACTAGCCATCGAAGGCTGCCTCTGTCACTGCCTGGCCGAATGGTCTTACAGCCCCCGCCTTAGAACCTGTGGACCTTGTCGGAGGAGGGACA
Organism: Phacochoerus africanus; assembly: GCF_016906955.1. Lineage (NCBI taxonomy): Eukaryota > Metazoa > Chordata > Mammalia > Artiodactyla > Suidae > Phacochoerus > Phacochoerus africanus. The sequence goes on along the minus strand of NC_062545.1, from coordinate 269,192,827 downwards.
GCCCCCCCCCCCCCTCCCCAGGCATTCACGCCAAAGGGTTCCCATCCCTGCCTTTACTCCAGAAAGTCTACCTTGAGGAGCTCGGGCGCCTGTTTCTTGAGCTTCTCCATCTTCCACTCGTTCTCGCAGGGGTTGAGTGAGGAGGGCGGCGCGGTGCAGGAGCAGCGGCAGTCGGTCCCCGAGCTCACTGTCTCCACGGTGTAGAAGTCCTCCACCCGCGCCCGCCCGCTGCGCACCCGGCTGCACGCGTCCTTGCTCAGCGGCCGCATGATGCACTTGCAGCGGCAGTCGGAGCCCTCGGAGGTCATGCGCACCTGGTCCACGTCGCCAAACACCTGCAAGAGGGGCTCCGGTGAGTCAAAGGCCAGCGTCTGCTGGAGTTCCCGTCGTGGTGCAGTGGTTAACGAAACTGACTAGGAACCATGAGGTTGCAGGTTCGATCCCTGGCCTTGCTCAGTGGGTTAAGGATACAGCATTGCTGTGAGCTGTGGTGTAGGTCCGCAGAGGCGGCTCGGATCCCAAGTTGCTGTGGCTCTGGTGTAGGCCTTTGGCTACAGCTCGGATTAGACCCCTAGCCTGGGAACCTCCATATGCTGCAGGAGTGGCCATAGAAAAGACAAAAAGACAAAAAAAAAAAAAAAAAGGCCAGTGCTGGGGGAAGGGTGGTAGACACTCCATTTCTGCTCTGAGCCCTCAGACAGCTGTTTGAGCCCCTGGCCTCTGCCAGACTCTGGGTGATAGCTGCAGGGGCAGAAGAAATAGATAGAGATACGTCCTTGACCTTCCAGCCATGGGAGAAGCAGACATGGGGAGCCCACGAAGACTGCTTGGAGGAGGGCACCCTGGGGAACATCTCTAAGCGTGAGCAGAGCATTACAGGGACAGCAGATCAGATATTCAGACAAGCAAGGGCCTGGCACTTTGGGGGCCTGGAGGAGGTTCACTCTGGCTGGTGCCTACAGGAAACCTGGGTGGCAAGAAGTGGGGCTGGGGATGCTAGAGCCTGGCCCACAGAGGGTCATGAAAGCTGGCTGAGCATCTGGGCTTCTTCTTAAAAATCCTGGAGAGTCATGGAAAGGTTTTAGGCAGGAGACCTGGGGTCAGATCTGCATCATAGGATGCTCACTCAGGCTGTTTTGTGGACAGAGAGTGGACGAAGGAAGCAAGCCCGGGGTGCAGAGCCTAGGGCAGAGACATTTATTGAGAACTCACTGAGAAAAAGAAAAAAGAAAAACAAACAAAAACAAAAAAGAAAAAACAAAACAAAACAAGAGAACTCGCTGAGTGCTGGGGGAAGTGTGGGGCAGTGATTAGCAACACAGCCATGGCCCCCCTCAGATGTGTGCTCTTGGGTAGATGACTTACCCTCTCTGTGCTTCAGTTTCCTCATCTATAAAATGAGACTACTGCTGGTGTGTACCCAACAAAGAACCGCGTGAAGACTGAGAGACAGGATCCCAGGACTATCCCAGTCCAGCACCAGGAGCGCACACGGTGGCCTGTATCTTGTAGTTAACAGTACCACCAATCATCCTGATGGGGGCTTGTTTATCCCTTTGTTTCTCCATGTGATTGGCAGATATTCTTGGCAGTGTCCTCCAGATGAGGAAATAGCCTTGGAGCCATCGAATGACTTGTTCAAGGGGCTCAGAGCCCAGGATGAGTGTACTTGCAGTCCCCTGGGGGATGAGGAGGGTGGGGAAGGGGGCGGCTGGGGGTGGCAGATTTGTCCTGGGTCCTCGGTGGGCGAAGTGTACTCCAGGCGCTGCTGGGCACTTCTCCCCACCTGTGAAGGCTGACAGCCCGGCCCGGGTGCTGCACATTCTTTAGATCGCTGCTAGGGCTGTAAGCCCGGCCTCTCTCTGTGATTTCTGGGCCCCCTTCCCAGCTCTTCTGGAACCCCTAGCCACCCCCACCCACTCCCCCAGGTGGGGCTGGGCCCAGCACATGGATGCGGGTGTGCTTGGTGTGGCCAAGCCAGAGAGACCTCTTCCTCGGGACTCACCCAAATCCCAGCCCCCACCCCCACCAGCAGCAACAGCCTCCATATCAGACCGCAACATTCCTCCCCGGCCCCAAGATGAGGCACTACATCCTGATGCGGCGGCCAAGGCCCTGACATAGGCCAGGAGTCAGGAGGCGGAAGAAGGCCTCTGGCCCAGTCCAGCTGCCAGGAGCCCAGGCAGGCCCCCACCTCCTGTGGCTACTATGTTTTGTGGTGCTTGACTAGAGGCAGCAGAGTACATGGTAAGGAGCCAGGCCTGGGCTCAAATCCTAGCTCCCACATGTCCTCTGTGTGGCCTTGACCCCTCTGAGCTTCAGCTTCCTCCTCTGTGAAATGGGGAGGGTGGCAGTCCTTTCCTCATAAGCTTGGCCTGAGGCTGAAATGGGTCAATGCATGCAGAGCACCTGGCATGGAACGGCTGCCCTCTACTTGCTGTCAAAGTCACTGCCAATAACCCTCTCTCACATTTGTACAGCATTTTCTACCTCTCTTTGCTCACGCCACAAGCCTATCTTAGGAGAAATGCGAGCATCAGAGAAGACCAGGGGCTTGTCCAGGGCCACACAGCACAGCCTGACTCCAAAATTTAGTTCACATGCTCTTTCTCCTGTGACCACTCATAGTCACCAGGCAAGGGCTTCTCCACCAGCAACTGAGCTAGGGAGGAGATGGTGGCCCTGGCTTAGGCCTTGGTGAGGCAGGGGAAATGGGGCGCCCATTGGGCCTGATCCACCTTCCCTCGGCATGAGGGCTGAAGGGACTGCAATACAGGAAAGTCCCTGCCTCAGCCCCCCCCCACCCCCATCTCTCTCTGCATCCTCACTCAGCACACATGGCTGCCAAAGCCTCCAGAAGTGTGGGTGGCTTGTGCTCAAAAAGGTCCCTAGCTATTTGCAGGAAATCTCACAATAAGATGGTGAGAAGGCATACTTGAGATATTTCTGAAGACAGATGGATAAATCTGACAGAATGGGGAAGTGGAAGTTCAACCTATAAAATGTCCTAGAAACAGAACAGCTTCAAATTGTGTCATCTTGAGGTGGCCAGATGCATCAACAGGCAGTTCCCATGTCCCCCTATAGGCAGAGACCTCCCCCCAGAGCCCACTGTCAGCTGGACGCCCTCCCCCTGGATATCCACAGGCACCCCAAATTTCATCCGTCCTAAACTGGACCCAGCGTCTTCTCTCAAACCCCTGGCTACCTACCCCCCTGCCCAGCCCAGATCTCTGAGCCCCCTTCTTTCTCTGGAACATCAGTCATTTTCTCCTGGTGCTCCCTCCTAAGTATCTCTCACATGGATCCCTCATTCTCCACTCCATGGCCTCGGCCTGGCTTGGGTCGTACTAACCGCTACCTGGACAATACAGGAGCCCCTTCTCCGCTGGATTAACCTTCCCAGAGTGCTTCTTTGATGATCTGCTGCCCTCTTGCTCCACAAACCTCAGTGGATTCTCAACTGGGGGATGTGCCTCAGAATTACCTGCAGTAGAATAACGTGGACCATGCAGGTGCCCTGTCCTCACTCCACGTCCCTTGGCTCAGACCCTCTCAGGCTCCCCAGGTCATTGGATGCCCACTAAAGGCTGAGAGCCCAAACTCCCCAAGTTCCCTGTCTTGGATTTTCAGCAGCCTCAACCTGATTCTTTTGAGCCTCAGGGTTCAAGTCTGTCAAACGGGGAGGGAGCGCTGAAGTCGCAGAGTGTTGCTGAAGATCCTGGGCAGGGGGCCTTGGCACCCAGGATGCTCTTCATGTGCCCCAGCCAGCAGGAATGATGGGGCAGGCCCTTCCCTGCAGAGACACCCCGCGGGGCCTAGCTTGGCCCCTCACTCTTTGTGTGCAGGAAGAGGACACTATCACTGGGCAGCCCTTGCCTGCTCCGGAGCCTGTTTCCAATTACACCCACAGGCGGAAACTCCCCGAGCGGAGGAGCAGCAACACCTAAGCCTCGGGGACTGGCCTCGCTTGGAACATCTGCTCCAGTCTGGGACACCCCCGCCTACTGACTCCAGCCCCCCCCCCCACTGCACCCTGGCCCAGCTCCCACAGGCCTCCGCCTCCCCTCTGCCCCGGGCCCCTGGTCAGTGGCAAGGCTCACCAAAGACCCCCTTCCCGCCGCCCCGGATGCATGAGGAAGTGAGATGCTGGCGGCCCTTTCACAGATAGGGAAACTGAGGCAGAGATGAGGAATTCTCAGCCACATTCCCAAGGACACGCAGCAAAAAGCAGGTTCCCAGAGGTCTCTGGTGCCATGCCTGGCTGTCACGTGGTTACCTTTCTGTCCATCCTAATCTCCGCAGTGCACAGCCTCTCCGAAAGGCCAGGGAAGCTGTGACAAAGACTTCCTTAGATGGAAACGCCAAGTCTTGTTTAGGAGAGACCTTGTTATAAACACAAAATTAAAACACGCTGAGTGAGGAGCTGGCTGAGACCACAGAGTTCTGTGGTGAGTACTGGGGTTTGAGCTGCCCTTGTACCCCTGAAAGTGCTGGGCAGAAGGGGAGGCTGGACCTCCCAGGAGCAGGAGGCTGAGGAGGGGCCAACTTAACTCTTTAGGGTCCTAAATAGACTTCAGGTCCCAGACCGGCCCTCCAAAGGGCTCTCCCCTCACTACCAGAAAACAGGACAGGCTTGAAGAGGAAGGAGGATTGTTATGGGGGGGAGGGGGTGACAATGAAAACACCTCCCTCCCTCTCCCTCTCTCTCTCTCTCTCTCTCTCTCTGCAGAGCCAGCAGGACTCTGGCTGTGCTGAGGAATGCGGAGTAAATTCACCCATCACTTGATTTTTATTTTTCCCAGCTGGCTGAGGTGGTGTGGGGTGGGAGGCATCTGGGGGAGGGCTGTGCTGAGTCCCACAGCTGCTTCATCCTCCAAACTCCAGGACATGCCTCCTCACCCCACCAGCCCCAGCTTGCCCTGGGACAACTAGACACACCCCCCCCAACCTAGCAAGTGTTTGGCTGACTCACTACATAAACAGGGTGTTGGGTTTTCTTTGTCTTCGCTTTGCTTTGCTTTGAATGTGAGCCTTCCCCCACAAGCCCTACTGCCTTCTGCATGGCTCAGAGGACACCCAAGGCCAAATATTCCTCCCAGCTGGAGAGATGAGAAGTGGCAAAGTGCTGATCAGGTTATCTGGGGGTTTTTTGCTCCCTTGTTACCCTATCAGGGAATCCTAGAAAGCCCTGTATGAAAGGGAATTGGGGGAGATAGTGTTTTTCAGGGGAGGGAACTAAGGTCCAGAAACAGGCAGTGACTTGCCCAAGGTCACCCAGCCAAAGAACAAAGGGCCAGACCTAGGTTTTTTGATTCAAAAGCCAGCTGCCTTTCTTCCTTCCTTCCTTTCTTTCTGTCTGTCTGTCTGTCTTTTTAGGGCCACACCTATGGCACATGGAGGTTCCCAGGCTAGGGGTGGAATCGGAGCTGTAGCCGCTGACCTACACCACGGCCACAACAAGGCCAGATCTGAGCGATGTCTGCCACCTACACCACAGCTGATGGCAATGCCCGATCCTTAACCCACTGAGTGAGACCAGGGATCGAACCTGCCTCCTCATGGATGCTAGTCAGATTCGTTTCCACTGAGCCACTTCGGGAACTCCCAGCTGTCTTTCTATAGACCCTAATTTCTCCGTCTGTAAAATGGGAATGATCGTCATTTCCTCCTTGTCTGTGAAACACAGGGTAAGGTCTACAGTTCACTTGTTTGCATACCAGGTCTGCCAGTGACCACTGCTCATATACCTACCATGCGGCTAGTGGCCTCTGCCCTTTACCTGCTTGTGCACAGGGCAGCCTCACCTTGTACCCAGGAAAGAGGTTTAGCAACATCCAGAGAAGTCATTCTTGTTCTCATGTTCTACCAGCAGGGCCCTACCTTCCTCCTGTCTCTCACTTTTCCCCAGTCGTGACCCACTCCTCACTGCGTCACTTCCAGAACATCCTTAAGGGGTCCCTGCTCTGACTGACCCAAGTTCTTCCCCTCTCTACTTTCTGGATCTCATTCCCTTTTGGGGTCTCTGTGGTAAGATTTCAAAATCACAGTATCATTTAGTGGGCACCCGCTATGTGCCAGAGGGGCGCTAAGGATTTTCCAGGCCTGATCTCACTAATCTAGGAATTGTCAATGGCAGGGAGTGAGAACTATGTTATTATTCCCATATTTATAGGTGGGGAAATTGGAAGCTCAGAGAGGTAAAGGCTCAAGGTCACCCAGCGGAGAGGTGAAGGTGAGATTTGAACCCAAATCTGCTTGACACCAGAGCAGATCTTTTTAGCCACAACTGAGAGCTGAGAACAGCTCAGTCGCTTCTGGAGACAAGGTGCATCAGATCCCTGGCAGGAACACAAGAAGTCAGGAGAGAGGCCAACCCAGCAGGGGTCACTGGGGAAGAACTCTGGGTCCCCAGCACGGCCTGAAAACCTTGGCTCAGGGCCTGCTGCAAACCTAGGATCGCTGGGTGCCAGTGACCCAGGGTCTGTCCCACGTAGATGCGCGGCCTCTGGAAACTCGGAGCCAGGTCTCCAGGCTGCCCCTGCCCAACGCTCCTAGGAATTCCCTCCCTAGGCTGCGGGGGTGTATCTCCAGGTCTGTGGCCCCGCCAAGCTCCCAGCGCCCTTCTCACTGGCCTGGGGTTTCAGTGCTGACCTTCCCCGCATGGACTGGGTCCCAGCGCCCCTTCCTGAGGCTCCGGTTCCCAATGACCCCTGCCATCTCCAGCGCTTCCTCCCCCACGCGCTCCTCTCCAGAAGCCCTAGCCCCTGCGGCCTCCCTGCGGCCTCTTCTAAGTCCCATCTCCGCTCTCCGGGTCCTCTGTTCCCGGCCCCGACACAGTGCTTGGCTCGCACCCCCATCCACAGCGCCCCCTCGCGCCCAGTTCTCCGCGGAGCGGCGCCGGAGTCGGAGCGAAGCGCCTACCTTACTGTCGGCGCGCACCGGGCCGGCGCGCAGCAGCAGCAGAGGCAGCAAGAGCAGAGGCAGTGGCCCCGGTCCAGGCCGGAGCGGGAGGGCGGCCGCGGCCATGGCGGGACGGGCACGGCGGGCACGAACAGCGGGCGCGGACACTGGGAAGCGCGGGCCGCACTGCGAGCTCTGTGCCGCCGGCAGCTCTACCCGCGCGGCGCGCCCCCAGTCCGCCCGCCGCTCCCCGCCCCGCGCCCCCTCCCGCGCCCCTGGGGGCGGAGCTAGGTTGGAGGGGGGCACCCCACCCCGCCCCACCCGGCTCGCTCTTAGCCGGGCCTCTTTGCCACTGGGCGGCTCTCCAAAGGGCATCCCCGCAAGGACACAAAAAAAGGTTCTTGTTCGGATCCTGCAGGAGCAGCGGGGGCAGTAAGGGGAGCACGGGCTCCCCACACCCACCGCAGTCCTGTTCTGTGAGATGCGGGACCTTGGGCGAGTCTCTTCATCTCTTTGAACCTCAGTTTTCTTATCTGTAAAGCGGGGGAAAGAATGGTTTCCTTTTGGAGCTGGCTGTAAAATTCAGATGAGTGATGGGTAGGCGAGACTTCGAATCTCCAAATACCGCGGCCGTGCCAGCTCTACCCTTCTCACGGATCAGACCCTTGTCTCCTGCATGTTCCCGTTCTTCCTCCCTCTGAGATCCCTCCCATCAGTCCCCAACTAAACTCCGGTAGCTCCAACCCTTTAAACACCCTCCGCATCCTCCTGAAGAAACGCCTCGTTTCTCCGCTTCCTAGGCAGCAAAAGTTTCCGGAGGAGCGGTCTGTGGCTGCCGCTCCTCCAATTCCCTGCCCTCCCCTCGCTCCAGGGACCTTCGGTCTCACTATGGAAATGCCTAGTTGGAGTCTCTGGGACCTCCTGTGACTGAAATCAAAGCGGCATCCCTCTACTCTCTCAGAATCGACAGCTCTTTAGCACACCCCCTTCTCCAACTCGCTCGATGCCTGCCCCCTTGTATCCATTTCAGACCCCTTGGCCACTTTTGCAGGTCCTGATGCCAAGGCACGCCATTGCGGGGCGGCGGGGGGGGGGGGGGTGCGGTGGTGGTCCCGCGCTTCTTCCCACTCCACAAAGTCTCCATGGATTACTCCTCCCCTGAGCCCAGGAAGGCTCCTCCTGTGTGTGTTTTGGCTGTTCAGCCGCTCAAAAAGGAGCGAGCCCTCACGTGTGATCCTCAATTGTCGCCACCTTCCACTCCTACCCCATCCCTCCCCTCCAGCACTTCCCCTCACAAGGTCCCCCACCCTCTTCATTTTCCTCATAGAACTGGTCACTTTATGAACTATAGTGTTGGTGTTTCTTTGTGTCTATTCATGCCTTCCCTTGTGGGAGCGAAATAAGGCTACAAAGCTTTGTCCATGGGTGGCTAGCCCAGTGGGCTCAAAGTGTGGTCCCTGGACCAGCAGCCCCAGCATCACCTGGGAACTTGTTAGAAATGCAAATTATCAGGGCTCACCCCCAGACCTAAGGAAGCAGAAACTCTAGGGTGGTGCCCAACTATCTGTGTTTTTATTTTTGATTTTTGTCTTTTTAGGGCCTCGCTTGAGGCATGTGGAAGTTCCCCGGCTAGGGTCGAATTGGAGCTGTAGCTGCCAGCCTACACCACAGCCACAGCAATGACAGATCTTAGCCACCACTGCCACTTACACCACAGCTCACGGCAACACTGGATTCTTTAACCCACTGAGTGCAGCCAGGGATCAAACCTCATGGATACTAACCATGTTTATTACCAATGAGCCACGACTGGAACTCCCAATCTGTGTTTTTTTTTTTTTTTTTTGTCTTTTTGCCTTTTCTAGGGCCGATCCTGAGGCATATGGAGGTTCCCAGGCTAGGGGTTTAATCGGAGCTGTAGCTGCCAGGCTACATCACAGGCACAGCAACGTGGGATCCGAGCCACGTCTGCGACCTACACCACAGCTCACGGCAACGCCAGATCCTTTAACCCACTGAGCAAGGCTGGGGATCAAACCCGCAACCTCATGGTTCCTAGTTGGATTTGTTAACCACTGCACCACGACAGGAACTCCTCCCAATTGTGTTTTTAAGCCAGACTTCCAGAGGATTTAAAATTTGAGAACCACTGACTCAGCACGAAGTTTGGTGCTCCATAACTCTAAGTGGAATTAAAACCCATATACAGGAGTTCTCATTGTGTTGCAGTGGAAACAATCTGACTAGGAACAATGAGGAATCGGTTCAATCCCTGGCCTCGCTCAGTGGGTTAAGGATCCGGTGTTGCCATGAGCTGTGGTGTAGGTCGAAGATGTGGCTTGGATCTGGAGTTTCTCTGGCTCTGGCGTAGGTTGGCATTTATAGCTCCGATTAGACCCCTAGTCTGGGAACCTCCATATACTGTGGGTGCGGCCCTAAAAGGACAAAAGACAACAACAACAACAAAAGTCATATGCAGTAGATGTTCAGTACAAATTAGCTTCTTCTGTAACTAGAGATCCTTGGGGGAGGCTAGATGAGTGTAAAAAATAAATACGGTGTGTGTTCTTATGTGCATAGACTATCTGTGAATGGATAGACAATGGATATGGTGGCTGTTGCTAAGGAGGGGAGCCAACTCTTGGGAATCCAGTAAGGAGAAAGGCTTACTTTTCATTTGAATACATTTTACATTCTGGGAATTTTGTAATGTGTGTCCTATCTATTCAAATAATACACAAAATATACTTAAACAGAACCTGGTGGGGGTTCCCTTTCCCAACCCTTTCTTCCCATGCAGTCTGGCTCTGACTCTCTGGCTAGGTCCTGGAAGAGCAAGGCTGCTGTCATCTGAGAACTCTGCCCCTCCTGCTGGCTGTTCTCCCACGTGGCTCCATGCTTTCCTCTGGCTTCCTCCTTTTCACCCTGTCACCTGCCCTCTGTCCTTGGGTAGGGTCTAATCACAATGAATTCTCTGTTTCAGCATGGTCTTGGGACCTTTGCACAGGCTGTTCCTTCCCCCTGAAACTATATCTGCTCAGTGTGACTCACTCCTACTCATCCTTCTACCTTACTTTTTTTTTTTTTTTGTCTTTTTAGGGCTTCACCTACAGCATATGGAGGTTCCCAGGATAGGGGTCTAATTGGAGCTACAGCTGCCGACCTAAGCCACAGCCACAGCAACACCAGATCTGAGCTGTGTCTTCGACCTACACCACAGCTCATGGCAATGCCAGATCCTTAACCCACTGAGCGAGGAGGCCAGGGATTGAACCTGCAACCTCATGGTTCCTAGTTGGATACGTTTCCTCTGTGCCATGACGGGAACTTTTTTTTTTTTTTTTTTAATTTTTAAAGAAACTTCTTAATGTGTTTACGTTGTGGCATTTGCATGCAATTGTGGGTATGTGATTTTTTTTTTTGATTAGTGTCTTTCTTTCCCACTACAGGACAAGGCCCCCATGATGGGGCTCACACCTGCCTTGTTCTCAGCCACAGAGCTGTCTAGTTGTGTGCCTCTGGCCTCAGCACTCCCCCACCGATCCTTCCTTCTCCTTAGTTTCCTACCCAGCTCTTCCGTCATGAGTCCTGCTGGTGGTGGGAGTTGTCGTCATCTGTCTTTCGGAGCCTGTTTCCTCAAGTGTAATTTGGAGAGAAAAATATTGACCTCTCAGGATCGTTGGGGGGAAAATGCAGGGGAAAGGATTCCTAGGAGGTGCCTACCTCACAGGACCCTATCTGCTTAGGACACTGGCTGAGGTCTCAGTACCTTTCTCAGTTTTGTGGTAGAAAAAGAAGGATTTGCAGAAGAGAGGTAAAGGGAACTAGGACCCCTCCTTAAATAACATCAGTGACAGGTCCCATTGATTAAGCCAGACCTTGTATTAATTGCTTTGCACGCATCATCTTATTTGATTCTCATAGCAATCCTGTGAGGTAGGAACTATCACTATTATCCCTCTCACCTTAGAAACCAGGACTTTGAGGCTCAAAGGTAACCAGACCAAAGTCATAGTCGTTACACAGAAAAGTCAAATCTGTTTTATTCACTCTTCCACCCACTTAGCAATTATTTATTGTCTACGGTGTTCAGGCTCTGAGCTCAGCAGTTGGGGTTATACCGATGAGAGTGAGAAAAAAGGGATTTGACTAGTCAGGGAGATAAGGAAGGCTTCTGGGAGGAAGTTACAACAGAGCTGGAATCTGAAGGATGAGGAGGAGCTACTTCCGAAGGCTGAATTTTTCTGTCCATCTTTGAGAGTTGACTTAGAATCTTCATACATCACTGAAATCCCATGCCTTCAGGAGGTTCCTGCAGTGCCATGTAGCCCCCAATTAGATCTCCAAGGAAGGGGAACTCACTCCTTCCAGAAGTCTGTGATAGAAAGGGAAGCTCTAGCTCTAGGAAGCCTACCTGGTTCTCATTTTAGAACCCAGAGCTGAGAGAATGGCCCAGAAGCTCCATCTCCTTGGTCCCCCTGCCTCCCACTGCACACTCTAAAGACTCTCCTCCCCCTCTGGGGCTGGGCAATGGTAGTGGGGAAGCAATCATGGAGAAATCATTTCTCACAGTCCACAGAGAGCTCAGCAGAGCAGTAAGGGAACACAGAGGGGATCTGGATGTCTTGAACAGGATTTTGAAAGATGAATAGGAGAGTGGGAGTGAGTTGGGTGAAGCCAATAGTGTGAAGGAGTCAAGCATTCAGGTTTTGGTGTATGACCAACTGGGTTTGGAATCCCTCTTACTGATGGGTGGTTTCGTCCAATAGGGGCAATACTGGAGCTACCTCATAGAGGAGACATGAGGTTTTGAGAACACAGCATTCATGTAGCTGGCACAGATTAAGGATGCACTACAGGTTAACCATTGTTGGTGAGGAATCGCCATCCAACCTATAAATGCAGGGAAGCACTGCAAAACAGCCTGCCTAGCAGGTGGAGGAGGAGTGTAATGAGAAATGTGGGCAGAAGTCAGAGAGGCAGGGCAGAAGTCAGAGTCACACCAACCGACACGATGAGGATTTAAACATTAAGCAGGAGTTCCCCTGTGGCTCAGCAGGATAAGAAAGAGACAAAGTATCCGTGAGGATGTGGGTTTGATCCCTGGCCTTGCTCAGTGGGTTAAGATCTGAAGTTGCTTCGGTGTCACAGCTGCAGTTCGGATCCTGCCATTGCTGTGCCTGTAGGGTAGGCCAACAGCTGCAGCTCCAGTTCAACTCCCAACCCCGGGGAACTTTCTTATACTGCAGGTGTGGCAGCAAAATGATTAAAAAAAATAAATAAAAATTAAGCAAGTAATGACATAGATGAGCCAATAGATTGGTGGGGTGTCAGGGTGGGGAATGGGTAGCCAGTGAGGAAGCTTCGGCATAACCCCGCAGAGTAGAGCCGGTCAAGGAATTAGCCAGTGTTCCTGTTCTTTGTCTTCAAACAGGCCAGGTAGAGCTCAGACCTTGGAAGACAGCCACGGTGAGAGATGGGTCGCTGAGGTGGACGCCCCCAGCAAGCCCAGAGGCTGGTGGCTGCACGCCGCTTGGTGGCTGCGCGCCACCTGGTGGCCACAGGAGGTGGGGTCAGCTAGCCCCATCAGAAACTGCAAAATCTGGGATTTTGCTCTGGGAGACTGAGGCAAAGAGCTACGGCGGGGGAGGCTGGGATCCTCCAACTGGACCCCATCCCTATTCTAATCCCATTTCACAGATAAGAAAACTGAGGAGAAAGGAAAGGGAACTGGGCAAGGAGCCTCTTAAACGGGGGTGGGGGTGGGGTTCAAGACACCAGGAATGGACAGTCTTGAGTTTCTTTAACGGCATCAATGGCCTGAAGCTTACTTAGTTTGCCATTCTGTTCTTTGGTCAGGGGTGAAAATGAAAGAGGAGGAAGAGAAACTTTAGTCTTTCCCGCCCACCCGGAGGTAAAAGGCTTTAAAGAGTACCCCGGAAAGCAGAGTTTTATAGATTCAATTTGCATACGAACGCAGTCATCCCGAGTTAAACTCCAGTCCTTTAATCTCGGGTCCAATTTGTCCCAAAGCCGCGGAGGAAGGCCCTCGTGAATACCTCCAAACTCCGCCCCCTCCGAGCCCCGCCTACAGGGCTGGGCTTCATTGCACGTGCTCACCCGGCTCCTTCGCGATCCGCCTCCTAGGAAAGACTCATTGTCAGGGAGGGAGGATACGGAGCATCGCAGGGACGGTTGATCATGGATATGTCATAATAAAGAGCAGACCCTGAAGTGATATTTATTCAGTTTTTTACCAGAAGTTTTCATCAGAGTTCGTGATGGTGACAAGCCTTGGCCTTCCCTTCTCAGGGCCTCCGTTCCCTTCTCCCACCCCTTCAATTGGTGGGCTCCCGCCTGGCCGACCTCGCCCGGCGGACTCCAATTCCCAGGGTGCCCCGCGGGGCATGCGTGGCAGCGGCGCGTGACGTCGGGGGTGGGAGCTGGCCAGTGCTGAGGGGGCGCGGCGCGGATGGGCGCGGAGCCGGGCGGCTCGGGGCCCAGAGAGCGCCGCGGCCGGGAGCCCTCCGGCCCCTGACAGCCCCCTCCCCCCCGGCGGACGACGACGACGGCGAGGGCGCCGGTCATGGCGGAGCAGCGAACCGAGCGCGGGTCCTGAGCACCACCGCATGGAGCGGGACGAACGGCCGCCTAGCGGAGGGGGAGGCGGCGGGGGCTCGGCGGGGTTCCTGGAGCCGCCCGCCGCGCTCCCTCCGCCGCCGCGCAACGGTGGGTGAGGGGAGTTCAGAGTCCCGGCCCGGCAAGAACCGGCGCCCTGTCCCCTGCCCTGGGGATCCCTCTCCTTTCAGCCGACTCTCACCGTGGGAAGCTGCGGCGACCCCGGGTCCCCCCAGCGCGGACTCCCTCTCCTCCTTCCTCCTTCCCCATTCCTCTCCGTGCTGATCCTCCCCCTGCCCAGTTCCCTCAATCCCCGACCTTCGTCTCCCCCTCCCCCCTGTCCCCTCCGCACAAGCCTCCCCTCCCCCCGTCCCTCTGCGCGAATCCTCCCCCCTTCCCTTAGGTCCCTTCTGCGCCGACCCCTCTCCCCGTCTCTCGGCCCCCTCACCTCGAGTCCCGTCAGTGGGGGCTTTCCCTCCCCCTCCAGTTCCCTCTGCTCCGAGGCCCTTTCCCCCCCCCCCCCGCTGGCGGACCCCTCTGTGGGGGCCTCTCCCCCAAAGTGTTCCCTTCGGCTCTAAGCTTTTCTCTCCCCACCCGGATCTCCCCCACCGTGTTCCCCCACGCGGGCCCTTCTTCCTCCGCGGACGCTCCCTCAGAGCCCTGCGGACGCCACACCCTCGTCCCCTTGGTTCTCTCTGCCCCTCACCTTTTCCCGTCTCCCTGCCGTCCCGCGCTTCCCGTGCTGCCCCAGCCTCCACCTCGGCACCGAACCCCCTGTTCCGTAGCTACTGGCTCAGCGTTTCCTTTTCGGACCCCGCGCCCTGCTTCTCTGCGCTCCTTCCCGGCGCTCTCTTGCCCGCCTGCCCCGGCCCTGTTCATCTCTTTCCCCCCCGGTGGCTCGGACCTCCGGCCCGATCTGGTGCCCGGGACACCTGCCTCTTCCCTCCTTGCACTCGCCGGTCTCGGCCCGCGCCTGCCCGAGCTCACTTCCCTTTCGCGATCCCGGAGCCCAGGCCCGGAGAATCCCTCACCTGGCCCTTGCCTCCCTCCGCTCTCCCCTGCCCCACGTCCCGGCCAAGTCCTCAGGTTCCTCGGGGCTGTGGCTGGGCCCGACTCGCCCTCCCACCCCCGGCTCCCTCCCCCCGCGGGGTGTTTTATTTGTATCTGTTTGATATTTTTCCCCTCAGTGTTTGCCGCGGAATGTTTTTATTGGTAACGTGTAAGGAGCTTTTGTGAGGTCGTAAAAGGTGAACTTTTGAACTTGGAAAGCGCCCTGGAGCAATTAGCGCAGGCGATAGCCCCGGGAGGCCTGCATTACAAAGGGTGCTCGTACCGGCCGGCAAACGCTTCGGCGGCAAACCCGATTTATTTATTTATTTGCCCTGCCTTCCACCTTTCACATCTCCTCATTTCCGAATAAAGGGCAGGCTCTCAGAGATCCGTGCCTCCTCCCCTCTCTGCGCCATAAACGCGCAATTCTCTGAAAGATCTAGGACCGAACAGTGTCTAACAAGTAACAGATTTCAAATTGAATGCAAACACCCGGGACAGTTAGGAGGCACTAAAAATTAATTGCTTCAGCAAGAAGTTTCTCAATCAGGACAGTGACCTGGCAGGTGTGAGGAAAGTAACTTGAAAATAGGTCACTTAGGTGCTCAGTTGTCGAATGAATGAGGAGCTACACAAGGGGAGAAATCTTGGGTGGATCTGTGCCTTCATACATTTATTAACTCGTCAAACATTTATTGCCATTTCAGTAGATCTGGTATTTTTACCAGTTAAGGGAAAAGTCTTTAAAAGAGAGCCTGGTTAACTTCACTTAATGTTCTTGACCAAATAGTGATATGTTTTAAAAGCTCTTGTCCTTTTTTAAGATGTCTGTGATGTGTAGTATCTAGGTGGCAGGCAGTCCCGTGGGATGTCTTTGGAGACTAATTTCTGAATGTGAACATGTTTGAGATCAATAAAATCCCGTGTCACAAAGGAGGAGGCTGGAATCCAGTTAGGGTAGAAGGAGACCATCATAAGGAACAAAGGATTTCTTTAGTGCTTTTGACTTTTCAGCTTTTTAAGAGATGATTTGGTTTGGTCTTAATGTGTTAATGTCGCAAATTGTGACCTAAAATTTACAATGCTGATTTTTTACCCAAGTCCTAGATCCACATTGCAGCCTATATTAGTGTGTGTATTTTCATATTGCCTTTCTATGTGTGTATACTTCCTGTACCCACCTGTGCATGACATGTAGCTGATGGATTTTACTACAGACAGTATTTCAGTTCTACTTGAATATTGTTGTAAGGGAAGCCTAGCAATTGCATTTACTATTAATTATTCATTAGTACATTTTAAAGAACTCAATAGTAATTTTAACTCTTAATCAAATTTCCCATTTACAGTCTCATTTCCTCAGTCTGTCAGAACCTTTAAAAGAATGTGATCAAGCAATCCATTTAGGCTAAGGTGGCTTTAGTATTTTACATCAGCCCAATTTAGTGCTACAAATATTTCCTCTTTGTTGAAAACACAATGGGACTTTTGGCAGTTTGATGGGCTTTAAAGAAAATACATGAAACATTAGACCGTTGTGGGATGTTTTACTTTCCAGCATAAAAATGAGCATCGTCTACTGTTTTACAATTTATGTTCATTATCTGTTATAACTAACATGATCATACAAGAATTACCAAAAAGGGGAAAAAAAATTATCTTTGGAATGGTGGGACTCTTTTTCTTTTACACTTCCTAATTAACATTTTTCCTCCAAAAGTAAATGAAAGCACGTAGGTTCTAAACAGAGAAAATGAATTATCTTGGCTCTTTATCCTGATTTATATTTTATATGAACTGTTTGCAGTAGATCGCTAGATAGGAGGTCTTTTGGCTTGTGTCATGAAGAAATAAATTGGAGGTGGAATTTTAGAAATGTTTTCCTGCCGGAAACGCCATTGATGCTAAATTTACAGTCCTTTAAATGGTTTTTATTCTATCGCAACAGAGTTGCTAGCTTTTTGATGCGCCATCACCCTTCCAGAAATCCCTGTGCTGACTGTGCCTGATATTTTCAGTTGTTGCTTGTAGGTTTTCTTGAGAAACATGAACTCACTTGGTCGTAATTTCAAAGGAAGATGATTTGAGGAAGTATATGTTGAGTATTGTGTACTTGTTCATTTTATTTTAAGAGAATGAGGGAGTAGACTTTTAAATATTTCAAGCAAAGGAAGGTTATAAGCCATTATAAGTGATTAAAAGCATGTTTGTGTAATTACACTTTAAAGGAATTTGGGAGAAGTTCACTAAATAACATGATGTCCTTTTTCTGCTAAAACCATGCCGTTTGAATGTTTACCCCCCAAAATACATCAGCAGATATTTTCCATGATAATTTAACTTTTAAGTTCTGTGACCTTAAAGATCAAGTTAGTTCTGAGTCACCTCAGAATTTTCTACTTTCATTAAAAAAAAAACAAAAAACAAAACTGCTATAGTACTGTTGTTCTTTAGTACAAACAGCAAACAGGTGTTTTTTAGTAGGTTCTGTGACCTCCAAAGAACACCGAAAGGCAACAGTGAACAGATTCACTGGTGATTTTGAGCAGCTGAGGTGTGAGATGACCACATTTCCATTCTCAGATTTACCGTCCACCATATTCTTTCTGAGCATTGCTGTTCCATGTAATCAAAATATGAACATGACATGCTTCCTAATCGTTAAGTTATTCTGAATTGTATTGCAGAAATGTCTGTGTGTATCTATGCATGCATAAATTTAGCATGTGAAAGGGAATTGGATGGGGAGGAGAGATGGGAGCTGAGGAAACTGCTGGTAAATTTGCTAAAATAATGCATTTCCATATTTTACTCATAATTTTTTGGTTTCTTGATTTTTCAAAACCCTTTTTCCTGGGGTTATGTAGCAAAGGTAGCAAATTAACTCTAGGTTTAAATACCTGGGTTTAGGTTAGTGGAGGATGGACGCTAGAAATGCCAACTCCAAGTATGGTATTTGTGAAGGAAGTTTCTTATACCACTTCTAGTGCCTGTAGTGCAGGTTGGCTTTAATTTCTCATGATGCTTGCGTGTTCTAGGGCCTGGGGCTGTATTTGTGAGTTTCATCCTCTATTAAGACACCATCACTTTGTTTTTGTAACTAGGTAGCTATTTTTTGGTTTGTGTTGAATAAATTGGCCCATTACTGAATTGTGTTCAGGTGGCAGCTTCTGGCTTCAGAATTTCAACAGCCAGGGTAGCTTCTTCCACTTTAGGAGACTTCATTTTCAGCAAGCTCATCTAGATCTTCGGGGCCTTGTCACAATTTTTGGTTCATATGTTTAGAGTTGTAGCCAAGTTAAACGACATTTCTCCATTTAAGTATTTTTTCCATCTATATGGTTAGGTTAAAAGTTAAATTTGGGAAGATACCTTTTACAAGTAAATTATATGTTGTTGGTCAAATCTGCTCTATTAAAGTAGGATGGTAAAAATGCCTTATTTTGTATGAATCAGTGGTCTTATATATGAAAAAGGTCATAGAAAAATCAAAAGTTCTGAATTAACAGATAAGCGGTGCATTTCAGCGAAGAATAAAAGTGTCCTTGAGACAATTTTAAACATAAGGTAGCTAATGAATATGCCCGCACAAGTAGTGATCTAGTAATATACCCAACTCTTTGTAATACTTGGAAAGTATTTCCCAAAGCAACATGTTGTGAAAGAAGATGTTTTCTTTCAAACTTTTGTATGCTTAAGGTCAACTTTGCCCTGGTTCAGGTAATTTCTTAAGGGTTTATGGATGCCTTTGATTGGTAACTGAGGTTCAGAAATACCAGAATTATTCAAAGTCAGCAAGAAGTACTGAGCAGGTCATTCTTTTTCAGGTGTTGAGCCCCTCTTAGAGCCAAAATTTCAGATTTGTGTGAGCATAATCTTAAATTAAAAAAAAAAAACCAAAAAACTAAAAACAACTCTGCATTAACTTTGAGATACATTATTCCTAAAATCAGGCCCAGACTGCTGTTTATTGCTTGTTTTCTGACATGGCTTGTCTTTATGGAAAAGATAAGGCTAAGGACTCTAGATAATGGAAAATTAGAAGAAAACCATTGTGAGATGTCTACTCTGTATTTTCAGTATTGTTTAGAAATAACTATAAATAGAAAACTTTATTTGAAAGAATAAAATACCTGTTTCACTCTTTCCTTGCTACCTGCTGTTCAACAGTAGCCTGTGCAGAACAGCTTCTCAAGAAAATAGATATTTTGCTATTTACGATTATTTAAATAAGAATTTACTATGTAACCCGGTAATTCTAATTAACAGTGATTTAGTTGGGGAGCGAACGAGGATTTCCTCAGCTGGCTGCTGGGGACCTGAATTGCTTTTTTCCCCACCCCCAGCTGCACCAAATCTTTTGATCCCTAAGCTACAGTGGTTGTCATTTGAGAAAGCAAACTGGGAGAAAATAAGTTGTGAAAATAGTCTACTTTGAGGTTTCATTTGTATCTTGGAGGTTTTGTTCTTAGGAAGAAATTATAGGGATAATTGAATCTTTAGAATTTATCTTGAAGGGCACAAACTATCGTGTTTGCATAGAAAATTTCTGGATTTCCTTGAAAATACATTTCTTGTTTTAAAAATTTGGGGAATGTTTTAGTATTGACAATTACTATTTCAAAAGAGAAATTATCCTAATTATAAGTTCACAGAAGGCATTCAAGTGTTTTGAATTTGTTTAGGGGTGTCTGTTTGGAAAAAACAAGTTAGGCTTTTATTCAGTGGAAATGTTTTCATTCATAGCTGTGGTCTCTCCATCAGCTTTGTATTAATAAATTCAAATAAAGAATCAAAAATTCTTATGTCATATACTAAGTAAACTCTACAATTTGTTATATTAAGAGTTAATTTTAAAACGTATCTTCAAATGATGAAGTCTTTGGATCTTAATTGCAAACCACACCTTTCAATTTGTTTACGTGGGAGAAGCTATTCAAGCATAAACCACAGATGGCAGTAGTAGCATATTTTTCTGTTTTCTGGATGGACTCTTGCCTTTAAGTTGATGTCAGCTCTATGGGCACTGTTGATAAGTCAGCTGCCAGGTATAAGGGTTCTAAAACCAATTCCCTAGGCAGCAACATATAATGTAGTCTGGAAGCAAACCTGGGCCTTTGATTTGAAGATATACTCTGTGGATGGTTTGAACCAGAATGGTGACTTTGCTCTCGTGGTCAAAGTGAGAAATCATAAAGAGAAATTAGTAATAATGATAGAGGGAATTGTTTCAGTAATAAGCTATAGCACATTGGAATTGCAGTGGTGGCATTAGCAAAGGATGTAAGAAGCGGATATTTGGCATTGGAAACAATTTATAATGCAGTGGAAAATATACTCAAGAATTATCATTTTGAGAGTAATGTTCAGCTGAATTCCTCACGTGGAAGAGGTAGATAGCCTTATTTTCAGCTCCTCCTTATGTTTCATAGCATCATGGAATTTTGTATGTGTCTATAAAAGCATTTCAGAAGTCTACGATGCTTGCTCTTCTATTCTACCGTCGTAGTGTCAAAATTTGTGTTCTTTTTTCCTCTAGAAACACGGATTGAAAAAGGATGTAATTAATTAGATTTTTAAACTTCCTATAATACTTTTTTTGAATCCAGAGGTATAATTTCACAGTTTAAGACTGTGGAAACATTTCAGTAACAAATCTGTGCCAGGGAAGGACATACTGGTTCAGTGATGGGGACCACCCTAACCTGTATTAGTTTTCGTTAGGAAAATTAATTCATGCACTCATTTCAATCTTGAAACTGTACCACCTTGGAAGAATTGAAAATTCAATTCTTGACCATTTTTGTTAATTTCTTATGCTCTACTACATCAGATACAATGTTCTTTTTATGTCAGTTAACTGCAATTTATGCAATTTAGTTTTTCTCTCAGAAAAGAAAAAAAGGAGTTCCCTTGTGTTGCAGGGGGTTAGGATCCAGTGTTGTCACTGCAGTGTCTCTGTTCATTGCAATGGCTCAGGTCACTGCTGTGGTGTTGGTTCAGTCCCTGCTCCAGAAACTTCTACATGCGCTGGGTGTGGCCAAAAAAAGAAAAAAGACACACGAAGCCTTATAAACTTTTTATCTTGCTTCCTCATCTCTTGCCTTTTAAAATTTATAAGTGATTGATGAAATAATACACAACTGGATTGTATTTTTTTTTTAATCACTCATCATTTGTTGCAATAGATTTGTTTGTGACTGGATTGCTTGCTTCAGACTTAATCTGTTCCAATTTATCATGTCCTAAAATTTGTTAACTTACTGCATTGTCTCAATCAGTGGTTTCAAAGTATGTTCCACAAACCTCTTGGGGTCCCCAAAACATTTTCAGGAGGTTCTTGAGGTCAAAACTATTTTTATAATAATGCTGACATTAATTGCTTTTTTCCCCCATGTTAACATTTGCACTGATTTTTTTTTTATGAGTATAGTTGATTTACAGTGTTGTGTCAGTTTATGGTGTGCAGCACAGTGACCCAGTCTCACACGCACACACACACATTCTTTTGTACTGATGTTCTAAAAACAGTGATGGGTAAAATTGTTGGCACCTTCACAGAAATCAAGGCACCAAACTATACTAGTAGTCATTGTATTCTTCAACTCCATGCGCTTGTATTTCATTAAAAAAAAAAAGCTATGTTCACTTACAGATACCCTTGATAAAACAGTAAAAATGATTAATTTGGTTAAATCTCTACCCTTGAGTACACATGTTTTCGATGTTCTATCTGAGGAAATGGCAAGTATACACAAAGCATTTCTGCTGCATACCAAAATGAAATGGTTGTTTTAAGGGAAAGTGCTTGTGAGCACTTATGTTGTGAGCTGAATTAGCTGCTTTTTCGTGGAACACATGCTTTTTTACTTGAACAATTGACAAACTGTGGTTTATTAAGCTTGGGTATTTGACAGACTGTTTTGGAAAATGAACAGTGAGCCTGTTGTAACAGGGAAAACATAGTATTTGTTGCTGGTGAATAAAATTTCATCTTTCAAGTGAAAATTAGAATTTTTGAAAACTCATACCTGCCACTTTTGAGCTTCCCACCTTCCCAGTACTTAAAGCTGTTTCTGATAAGCCTCATGGTGATATCATTAATAAATGTGAAATTTTTGATGTTATGTAATGGACTGTGTTAACATTTTGAAGATCATATTTTAGTGAAGGAGTGTTTTCCAAATCACCCAGTGTATGATGTTACAAAATTCTGAATGGGGAAAAGATGTGTTCAAAATGCCAGGTAGACCAATGGATTTTAATGTAATAGAGTACACAAACTTCATTGGTATGGTTTTAGATTTCCCATTGAACTAACCTTTAAGAAATCACCACTTACTGAGTTTTGGTATATCATCAAAGAAACACAATTTTTTTAATTAGGAAATACTGGTTTTTCCAATTATAAATCTACGTGAGGCCAGATTTTATGCCTGTACTTCAACCAAAACAATTGTCACAGCATACTGAATGGAGAAGTGTATAGGAGAATCTAGCTGCCAGAATTAAACCCAATACTAAAAAAATTATCAAATGTAAAACAAGGCCACTCTTATTACCAATTTTGTTTTGTTGGAAAATACAGTAATCTTTCGTAAAAATACGTTATTTATATTAACATGTAATGGGTTTTTTAAAATGAATTAACAGGTATTTGGAAAAATTTCATAGGATGGTAAATATCAATAGCTGTAACCCATGTAAAGATGAACTCTTTTGGGCCCTCAATTTTTAAGTGTGTAAAAGGGGTTCTGAGGTCATTCAGACCAAAGTAATGTGAGAACTTCTATTCTAAATGGACCAACTTAATGTGAAAGAAGGTAGTGACTTTACCAGATACTATTATTAGAACTTAGTTACTTTGGGTTTTTCTTTTCTTTTCTTTCTTTCTTCCTTCCTTAAAAAAGAAAAAAAATCTGTCAGGGGGCTAGGGAGGAAAAAAAATGAACATGAGCTCGTATAATTTAAAATTTCTTTGCTTGAGACTAAATGACGTGTGTCATAGTTCACCTCACTGAGTTCTCTGATAAGGCTTTTGTTACCTGCTACATGAAACCTATTGCTTAATTGTTAATTATTTGTGCAGAAAATTCCCAGTAGACTTGTTTCCTCATCAAGCATGGATTTACAGTTGTGAAAATAAATCTGGTAACACAAAAATACTTTCTTATTTAATAAGAGTCCTTGCTATAAAAATAATTAAATATGAGATAAAAATCCTATCTTTTAAAAACTTTCATCGAGGATAGTTTGCTTGCTTGTTTTCAGTAGACGCGTTTGGCTTTCACTGAGCCTTCTAAAGTTGTGATTTTGGCAATGTCGTTTTGTAGAGTGGTCTGCCTTTAATCTGGTTTTCACTAAGGTGGGAATAAAGGCTGTATAGGAGAAGTATCTCTTTTTCTGGTGTAAGAATACTCTTTCCTGGTGTAACGTTTTAGTTTGTTGAATCAGTCACTGAGTTAAGAGAGTTAGGGATTTACTTCTTAGGGTAGTTGCTGGGTAGAACTCATTCTGTAGCTAGCTTGCTGGCAGAAGAAATGTCACAGAACAATGTGAATAACAATAATGAGTTACTGGATCAGAATTTAAGATAGAGCCTTGTGGGTGATGAAAGGTCAGTGAGGTATTTGGGCTACCTTCCTAAGAGCTCTGTTTCTTAGTGTTTTCGGAGTTTCACTTAGTGTACCTTTTGAAGCACTTTTGTATTTTGTGGGAGTTGCAGCTTAGTAATGAGAAGATAGAAACCTTTGCTTTTTCATTTTAATGCTTGGATATTATTTCAAGCTTCAGAAGAGCTAAATCATGTTAATTACTAAACTTAATAACTGAGGATGGTTGGGGTTTTTCTTCCATATTTTTCACGTCATCTAACTGGTTAAGAGACTTCTCTCTAGCCTTACCATCCTTCCTCCAAAATGCCTTTTTTAGCAGGATAATAAACCACCTGGGGAAAACCCCCCACTGATACCTATTTAGAGGGCTTTGTTTTTTGGAAGTGGCAGTAGTTGGTCTCAGCCAGGGAGGAAGGATTTTGGCTGGATGGTGTGAGAGGGAAAGAGCAGGGACTCTGGAGTGTGGCAGAACAAAGATCACAGCTATGTGACTTTGTCACTTCTCTCAACTTTAGTGTTCTCATTTAATAACAATAGCAGCTACCATTTATGTAGTTGTTATTATATAATATTTTAAGCACCTTATATATATTAACTCACCTTAGTCTCATAACCCTATATGTAAAGTCGGTGTTCTTTTAGCATTTCCATTTTATGGATGTGAAGCCCACAGAGGTTAAGCCCTAGATTTTACAGTTAGTAATACCGTTAATAATTTGTTTCCTAGTTTTAATCTCTGCTTCCACTCCCCTTCTCCCTACATACTGTAAACTTTCTGAAATTGACTCTAGGGTTCTTAGAATTTGTGACAAAGTCTGTAGAGTGCCAAGCGTCTGACTCAAAGCAGACACTTGTGAATCTAGAATCCAGGCCATTTATAGTTATTGAGGAGGCCCAGAACTCCTTATAGATTAGAGAGTCAGAACGGTTCACCCTTAGAGTTGCGAGTGACTTTCTTCTTTCTCTTATGTTGGCTTTAATAACCCAACCAGAAAACAATTGGCCAGAAAACAATTTGGCAGAACCAGAGACAATCCTTGGTGAACCTAAAGGGTGCTAAGGAAAGAAGGGTTTTGAGCTATTCAAGGCAAGGATACCATATCTTGTATCTGTAGCCTCAGCACTAAAAACACAAGAAATTGGTTGTTGCATGAGTGTTGAATGAATGCATGAATGGTCAGATCAGGAATCTTGAGTCTTTTGCTTGTAACAGAGTCCTTTGAGTCTGAGTTCTTTGCTGCTAGTCACAAAAAGTCTGCAAAAGTAAGGGAAGGAAATGTGTTTTTCAGTCACTTAAGAAAATTAGGGCCAGTTTCTAAGTCAAGCCATGAATTGAAGCTTATATCTAAGGTTTCACGGGCCCTCCTGAAATCAGAATATGGTTTCTGTTTGGAAATGTGGCTCTCCTTATAGCTAAAGTGACCAGATACACCAGATTAAGATGAGAAGGCCAGTAAACTGGCTGTTTGCTTGACTGTGTTGGGGAATGCAGTTTAGGAAAAGGTGGCCTTTGTCCCCTGTGTTTTGTTTTGTTTGTTTTTTAAATTTCTGTCACACAAAAGCTGGCTGGCTATATGAAAGAGAACCAACCCAAGAAGGTTGATGTGACTGTCTGAAAATGGAAATGTAAGAGCCAGTTGTCCAAAACTTGTAAAATATAGAAAGTGATTTCCTAGCAAGAACACAGGACGATGTGGCAGTGAGGGTTAATAGATTATGGTAGTGATGTAGTTTGAGCAGGAAGGGACTTGGTAGAGGAGGCCAGCCATGTTATTTGAGGAGGTATAAGGCCCAGGAAACAGTTGATGGACCTAGGTTTTGCCTGAATTCTGATTTTTGCTCTTTTATAAAAGCATGTCTTTATGGGTCCACCTATAAAATGAAGGAGCTAAATTAGATAATCGCTGAAGTAATTTTCCAGCTTTATGATGAAATTGGGTAAAATGGGACATTGCTGTTTAGGAAAGCCCTGCCTAAAACAAATAGCTGGGGTACTCACAGCCCAGATTTCATTGGGATGGTTTTGATTTCAGATTCTCTTCAGTCAACCCTTATTTGCATTCATTAATGGCTACCCTACTTTGTTTACCCATTTAAATTTTAGAACACCTGGCTGCTTTAAAGTTTGTAGAATCACATAATTTACGTGTAAATTCTGTTCTTTGGGTCTACCTTATAGAAATGTTTGCAGTTAAAATTCTGACGTTATAAATTTGAAATTCAACGTGGAAATTTCATTTTTGTTTTCTTTTTCTTTTTAACATGGTCACTTTTCTTCCCATTTATAACCCCTCCATGCCACATTTTTCTTTTGTAAGTGCAATTTCATTCACTGAGTCAGTTTTCCCTTATTCCTTGTAAAATAATTTTTATTTGCAAACCTCATTCAACATTGAGAAGAGTCCTATCCTCTTAAGATTAAATGCCCTGCATTCGAGAACTTGGATTCATTAAGGAAAATTGCAAAACCTCCTTAAATGCTGTTGGTCTGTAAAAAGGGAACCCAGCAGGAAAGGGGCGGCAATGTATGGGGGAGGGGTGGTGGTGAGGTAGCAAGGGAACTGCAGTTGAAATATTCATCAATCATTTTACTGGCACCAGGAAACCAATCAGCCTTTTAGAGGAGAGAACTTAATCAATCATCTAATATGGGAAATTACAATTGCTTTTCCATAAAAAAATTTCCTTACTTGCTGACAGATTGAATCTGAAAGATAGTTGGGCTGGTTGGGATTCAAAGCTAACTGCCTGTAAGCAGTTACTGAAAGTACTACTGTGATGAAGAAATGCATCTAGCATTTGAAGGTACTATCTGCCTTGAGCTTTTCAAAATATTTTAAAGTAAGTTTGCTTTTCATGTAGTGTGCCCATTGATTAAAAAAAAAAAGCTAAGCATCTATGGGTGGTGTAAAGTGTGTGAAATACTGTAAATTTTCTAAAGCTAGTTTCAGCCAGGGCTCCTGGTAGAATACCCAGTGTTTCCAGTGCTTTGTTTGGAAAGCAACTTTAGAGCATTGTCTAAGGGACACTTCCTGGGGAACACAGTTGGAAGTGCTTGCATATAAATAAAAGCAGGAGGGATTTAGCTCTATCTTGTATTTAGATTTTAAAATGGTGTGATCCCTGAGTTCTGTTCTTGAATTGCCTGTGGCCCTTAGGTTCCTAAGGTGTGAGCTGCTTTGGAATCTAATGTTTTAAAAATTGGAAATGCATAATCAGTGTAGAAAATATAGAAAAAAGAAGGGAAAATGACTCCATAACCTTGCCTCCAAACAACTTTCATTAGCATTTTATCTTTTCTTCTAGACTTTCTTCAAATCCTCGTTTTTGCTTATTGCGATCATACAGTATACCATTATGTTTTATGCTTTTTATTTAATTTTAAACTTTTTCCTCATGTTACAAACTTTTCTAACTCAACATTAATTTATTTAAAACTTTTAATAGCTATATGACAGCCCATTGTTTTTCATTGTTGGACATTTTTGTAGTTTTTACTTTCTCACTGTTACAGCAATACCGCCCAAACCATCTTGTGCTTTCTTTTAGCTTATTCTGGGAGGATAGATTTTTAGAAGAATGTATCTACTTCAGTGTACCATTGCCAACAAGCAGTTTAATTTACATGAGATAACTTGTATACTAGCATCTAGAGCTGCCAGAAGTACTTAGCATTATTTTTTAATAAATGCCTGATGCTTGAGATAGAATTGAGACACTGGTTGGCTATTTTTCCTCTATTTTCATGTTTTAGAGGGATATGTGAAATCATTGCCAATGCGTTTTGTCATCTGAATTTTTAAATTTCTGGCACTAGGCCTCTCATGCACATTACCTTCCACCCTCACCCCAGCTACTCCAGCTTGGTCAGAGCAGTGCTTAAGGGCCCTTCTGAAGCTGCCTTCTTTCTCCTGTAGATTATGAGTAGACGTGTTGCAGAAACACTCTGAAGCCTACTCTGGTTGCCCCTAAAAATCTTGGGAGAATAAATTGGTGTGTGTGTCTGTCTGTTTGTCTAGCTTCAACTACGACTCTATCAACTTCTTCAAACTTTTGACTTTGTCCTGAAACTTACGACTAAATTTGATTGGAAATTGCCAAAGGGGAGGAGGAGGGAGAGGGAGTGGGATGGACTGGGAGTTTGGGCTTAGTAGATGCAAACTATTGTATTTAAAAATTTTTTTTTATTTTAATGATTTTTATGTTTTTCCATTATAGCTGGTTTACAGTGTTCTGTCAGTTTTCTACTGTACAGCAAGGTGACCCAGTCATACATACATATATACATTCTTTTTTCTTACATTATCATGCTTCATCATAAAGTGACTGGATGTATTTCCCAGTGCTATACAGCAGGATCTCATTGCTTATCTAGTCCAAAGGCAATAGTTTGTATCTATTAACCCCAAATTCCCAGTCCATCCCACTCCCTCCCCCTCCCCCTTGGCAATCGCAAGTCTGTTCTTCAAGTCCATCATTTTCTTTTCTGTGGAAAGGTTCATTGGTGCCATATGTTAGATTCTAGATCAAACTGTTGTATTTGGAATGGATAAGCAATGAAGTCCTGCTGTATAGCTCAGGGAACTATATCCAGTCACTTGTGATGGAACATGATGGAAAATATGAGAAAAAGAATGTTTATGTGTACAACTGGGTCACTTTGCTGTACAGCAGAAATTGACAGAACATTGTAAACCAACTATAATACAAAAATTTAAAAATAAATTCGATTGGCAATTAAATGGAGAGAGAAGTTAAAGTTGCATTCCTTTAGATATCTGTGTAATCTGCATGTGTTCCTCAGTAGCTGACACACTGATCCTGCACAGAGTTTGATAGCGAAAGACCTAAAAAAAACCCCTGTGCTAATATGAAGGGTGTTCCCAGTTTTTAATAGAATGGGTTTCAGAATAGTAGAAACATTTTGGGAGTCTGGCTAACTACAAATTTTGAATTAAATCATAAATCATATTTGCTGAAATTAAGATGAAAGAGTCTTCTAGGAATTTTAAAAGTTTATGTTGATTGAAAGTAAACACAAATGTAAATGTTTGAGGATCCTTTGCCCTGCTTCTTTGTGTTCACCACTGGTAAGAGAATATGCAATTTGCCAAGACAGTTTTTTATAAGGCTTTTTAATAAGAAAGTGAATAAGCCAGCTGCTCTTTCCCTGGACTATACCAATTGCAAACCTTGTCAAATCCTGGTTAGTAATTAAAAGCCTTGAGATGACCTTGAATCTAACTGAACTACAAAAGCTGTCTTGAGTTAAATTTATAGCCTTTGTTGGTTTCAAAAGAGGTTAGAAGAATTGTGTTCTGTTTGCTAAAACATTAGGAATAACCTTGGGTGTACATTGAAGATCAGAAATAATTAATGGGAGGCACTGTTAAAGTGCAGAAGAGAAGCCTGGAAAGGACAAAAAAATTAGGTTTGTCATCTCTTCATTGAGCATTTAAAATATGTATTTGAGGAAGTTTTAAGGCAGGATGATGTTTTTCAAAGTGTCAGTTTTGTGATACTCAGATTTGCTGAAAAGGTCTATCTTTTCCCCATATTAATATCAGAGAGATTTTTGAATCCAGTGGGAAATCAGAAAAAATGTTTCATGCTTTTTAAAAGTAACCATTTAATTCATTCTTACCAGAGTGAGAACTTTGTTCGTAAAAGCTTCCAGTTATACTCAGGCATTGTTAAAGTGATAATAATAATATTTTTAAGATGCTTTATAATTGGGCTGTATCATAAAATCTATGATAGAGAATTTTTCTGCTTACCAAAAAGGGCAGAATATATTTTCAGTTGTTTAGAGAGCCTTGAACTACTGTCTTATTGATGAGGAAAGTTGAAAATGTTTCTATGAGAAAAGTCTCAAGTTTATGTGTCAGTAGGTGAGATAGAAATCTCACCTGATGTCATGAACACGATAAATCCCTGCAGAATCCAGCAGTAAGGCAAGTAGTTTTCACAGGCACTAAATGTCTTATACAGATCTTTTAGACTTTACGGTTATTTTAGTTTTTATATTTTTTTATTTTAAAAATTTTTTTTTGGCTGTGTCCCATGGCATGTACAAGTTCCCAGGCCAGGAGCTGAACCCATGCCACAACAGCAACTCAAACTGCGGTAGTGACAGGGCTGGATCCTTAACCCACTCTGCTGCAGGAGAACTCCAAAATTTTACATTTGTTTAGTGAGACTAACCTACACTTTGATCACAATAATTGATCATAAAATTATATGCCTCTGCGTGGTGTGTCAGGGATTGTCAGTCTGGGATCCCTAAAGATGGTAATGGCAATTCTGAAGCAATTTCAGTTGTGCAAAATTTGATCTGAACTCCTGTGAGTAATAAGGTTGCCAGCCTAAATAAAATAATAATGTCACTAAAATCTTGTCTTTTGCCTGTTAGTATTCTATTTAGTCTGGCAACAGTGCCACTCAACCTCTGAATAGCAGATACACTTTTTTTTTGCAATAGCAGGAAAATAAATAAAATAGTTATTGCAGTATGGTAGACAGATTGCATTTGTGAGGGTGGCAGTTTAAAATTATTTCAGCCAACTATTATTATGACGTAGTGATAACTAGGTATGTTAGAGCATGAGCCCTGGCTGGACCTGGGTTTAAAGCCTGTTGCTCCTACGTTTGTGATTTTTTGGGGGTGGAGCGGTAGGGGAGGGTAGTAATGGTGAGAGGATGTAGAATCACCACACAGAAATTATGGGAGAATGAAATAATGTAGTTGTGAAGAACCTGGAGTGTAGTGGTGTTAATGTAGGAAGGTTTTGGTTTTTTTTTTTTCTTTCTTTCTGGGGCTGCACCTGCAGCATATGGACGTTCCCAGGCGAGGGGCTGAATCAGAGCTGTAGCCACTGGCCTGTGTCAGGGCCACAGCAATGCAGGATCCTTAACCCTCTGAGAGAGGCCAAGGATCAAACCAAAACCTCTTGGTTCCTAATCGTATTCGTTTCCTGGCTCTCAACGCCAGGAATTCTTAGGACAGTTATTTAACATTTCTCAATTTCCTTATGTGTAAGTAAGGTTAATACACATACTTCATAGGTAAGCTAGTTAGATCACTGAAATCTAAGTCATTGAAACTAGTTGCCAAATGTCTGGTTTACCCAATATTCAACATAAATCAAAATTGCTAAATCTAATTTGTAGAACTTACAGAATTTGTTGTCATTTTCCTTCTCCTAAATTGCTAACCTACTGTTTTTTCCGTTTTCTTCTCTCCCTTTTCCTATACCCGGTCTCTTTCCTGCTACCTGCAGCCCAGATCCGACTGTATCTTCCCACCAGCAGAGGTCCCCTCTCTGCCCTAGTTCTTTCCAGCTAAGGCAACAGACAGCTGGGATAGAGATAATCATTCTTGGAAATGCTGCTATCCTGTCAGTCTTAATTTGGCAGAAATCTTTCAAAGCTAATTGAACTGTCCTATCAATATGCATTTTTATAAACTCTCTACATAGTTAGAACAAACTTTTGGTAAATTTAGAGAATTGGCTGTTTGGGAATTTGGCCATTTGGTGAATTAACTTGAAACTAACTCCCTCACAGATATGTTTGGAGAAACTAGGCAATATTAGGTACCATAAAGTGCCCGTTACCACACAGTTGTTGGGCTGCAGTCAGTAGTCAGTTGGGTTCTTTTTCTTGAAGCACTCTTACTCAGGAAACTGTGAACCATCTCCCCTGACTTTAACTCAGGGATTTTCTCACCTGTGGGATCTAGTTGGCCAACAGCTAATGATGAAGTGAACAAGGCTGGTTTATGGACCACCTCGTGATTTCCTCTCCCATTATAGCATTGTTAAATTTGTCCAAATGAAAACACCTGTTCTGTTTTGTTTTGTTTTTTAGCTTGGATGACTGTTATAAGATGTCTGTGCCTTCCCTGGTACTCTTTGGGGTCTGACTTCTCAGTGTATTTAGCTATGTACCACTTTTCTGAATCACTTGTTCCCTGACACTTGTAGCTAGAATTATGAGCCTTAGGAGAATAAACTGCAGCTTTGTCAGGATAAAAAGCAAGGCCAGATCCCTGGAGGTTATTGGTGGGAAGCATCACAACCAGAGCAAATGTTCCTGTCTCTGATACACAGGAAGCCTGGCTTCCCCACCCCCCACCTGAAGCCTCTCTGGAGGACTTTAAAAGGGCTTTCTGGTAAAAATCGTTAAAAAGAGAGGGGAACAGGGGTTCCTGTCGTGGCGCAGCAGAAACCAATCTGACTAGGAACCATGAGGTTGTGGGTTCCATCCTTGGCCTCATTCAGTGGGTTAAGGATGCAGCGTTGCTGTGAGCTGTGGTGTAGGTCGCAGACATGGCTTGGATCTGGTGTTACTGTGGCTGTGGTGTAGGCTGGCAGCTACAGCTCTGATTCCCCCTAGCCTGGGAACCTCCGTAGGCTGAGGGTGCGGCCCTAAAAAGCAAACAAACAAACAAAAAAAGGGTAACAAATGGTTGTTGAATGCTCAGTGTATGCCAGGCACTTGCTAAACTATCTAATGTAATTCTTTCCACGACTTTTCTTTGATAGGTGGTGATAGTCCCATATTACAGATGAGTTAACTGAGGCTTAGAGGTGAAAATAACTTACCACTGTTTATACCATTTTTCCACTAAACCAGTATTTTCCAAACTTTAGTTTTTCCTGTATCACCGTCATGATTTTTGTCATTTCCTAATGTTATATCTTTAACCTTTTAAATATTGAATAGTTAATATTTTGCAACCCAGAATTTATTTTAAAAGGAAATTTTGTCATTGTCCTAAATGAATGCCATATATGCCATAAAGAAAAGATAACAGTAAAAATAAATTTAATGAAAGTAACATTGTGTTAAATTCTAGCTAAGATGTTGCTTGCCCAAGTCTGTGTGGCCTGGCTTGGAAAGGGAGATTAGCCAGCATTAGAGAGGTAATAGACGCAAACTGGCACCAAACTGAGATTTTTCTTCTGCTGTAATTAGAAGGATTGAAAGAGAATTGAAAATGTGAACAACTTAGGAATGTTTCTAAGTGCTTTCTCTTTATACCACTTGAAATCTTCCAGTGACCTCCTCAGTTTGGGATACACTGACATAGGTAGTGGTGTGCTCGTTTTCCATATGAGTAAACTGAGTAGAAAATCTGTTCCAAATTGAACCACTGGTCCCACAGGCCTTACTGTCTAGGCACCCTGCTTCTCTTCCTCCATTTTCCTTCTCTCATTCTTTCCTTCTCATCCTTCCTCTTGCTTCCTTCTCTCCCCACCTTTCCTCTTTTCTTCCTCATCCTCTAGGAGAATTCAGATGACTCCCAGGTAGTGCAGAGAAGGAGATGCTTAGATACGTATTTCTGATTTTTTTTGTTTAACTGCTGTGAGATAGGATTTCACCTTATGGAACTCAGGTCTTTCTCCAAACATTGCATTTCCTGGTTTTTACTGAATTCTAGAAGCTGGCTGTAAAATATTCAATAATTTTGTAGATATTTATACCTGTACATAAAGTATTTATCGAAGTAACTATAATGATATAACAAATCTTTCATTATCTCATTAGGATGAAATAATGTTGGAAGAAAAGTAAGTTTGAAAAAAGATACTGCCAGCAGTTTTTAAAACAGATGTCATCTCAAGTGCAATAAAAGGCATGTTCTTTGATTTTATTGTCTTTTGTAGTTTTGTAATTTACATTTACAACAATTATAAAATTTAATTAACATTTTATTGCGTTATGTTCTCATGGAGGCAGTAGGGACTATAGACTCTATCGCAGTTGGACTCTATAGTTTGAATTTTAAAAATCATGTTATTTTATTTTTTATTTTTAGTTTTGGCTGTTCCAGTGGCATGTGAAAGTTTCCAGGCCAGGGATTGAACCTGCACTGCAGTTGCAACCTGTGCCACAGCTGTGGCAACACCGCATCCTTAACCCACTGTGCCGCATAGGGACCTCCAAAATTACAATATTTTAAAAAGATTGTTTACTTTTAAATTTGATTTTTATCTATCTTCAAAAATTTTCTGAATAAGAAAAAACATTTTTTACTGTAATTTTTTTTCTTATTTATTTCTGTACTGTGTCTATTGCTTCTTAAAATGTAAAAAGAGGAGTTGTGTGATACTATTATTTAAAAAGACTAGTTACCATGTAAGATAAAGGGTTGGTTTTGAATTATTTTCAATAGCATTTTTACAGTTCTTTATAGAAACATTTTGCACTTGGAAAGATATTATCAGGCATTTTCTTAGAAATCACAGATAATATGCAGATCTAAAGATAGAAGAGTTCTTTTCATTGAGGCAGTTTACTTCATGAATTGATTTTCCTATCTCTTTATTGTACTTTGTCTTTGCTAGGTGTATCTTTGAACATTTACTGTGGATTCTTTCTTTCTTTCTTTTTTTTTTTTTTCCTCTTTGGTCTTTTTAGGGCCGCACCCATGGCATATGGAGGTTCCCAGGCTAGGGGTCTAATCAGAGCTATAGCTGCTGGCCTAGCTCCACTGCCACAGCAGCTGCATCTTTGACCTACACCACAGCTCACGGCAGTGCAGGATCCTTAACCCACTGAGTGAGGCCAGGGATCGAACCTTCATCCTCGTGGATCCTAGTCAGGTTCGTTAACTACTGAGCCACGATGGAAACTCCCTACTATGGATACTTGATAAATCATTTAGTCAAACCTATTCTTCATAGGTTTTTATTTTTTTATTTTTATTTTTTTGTCTTTTTAGGGCCACACCCGCAGCATGTGAAGTTCCCAGGCTAGAGGTCTGACTGGAGCTGTAGCTGCTGGCCTACACCACAGCCACAGTAATGTGAGATCCGAGCTGCATCTTTGACCTGCAGCACAGCTCATGGCAACACCAGATTCTTAACCCACTGAATGATGCTGGGGATCGAACCTGTGTCCTCATGGATGCTAGTAAGATTGGTTTCCGCTGGGCTAAGACAGGAACTCCCCCTCATAGGTTTTTTAATTCCAGAGGCCAGACTGGTATAGTGT
This sequence comes from Phacochoerus africanus, assembly GCF_016906955.1. NCBI lineage: Eukaryota > Metazoa > Chordata > Mammalia > Artiodactyla > Suidae > Phacochoerus > Phacochoerus africanus. The sequence continues at coordinate 269,158,640 of NC_062545.1, read as the reverse complement.
ATGGTGGGCCAAATTTGATGTAATTGATATTTTAATAAAATTGTTCTAATACTTGGCATAGGGTAAAATATATAATTCACTGTTCCGTGACACTTGGAACCAGGATTTCAACCCAGAGCTTATCTGAGGTAAGATTGGTCACCTTGTCTTAGTATGAAGTAATGGAGACTTTAGAACAGGAGTTTGAAATTTTATTACCAAGCTTATATGTGCTCTATGTAGAATTTTACTACTTTACTGTTTTTTTTCAAAATAGAGTTCCTGGGCCAGGGATCAGATCCAAGATGCATATTGCAGCTGTGGCAACGTCTGATCCTTAACTGTATCAGACCAGGGATGGAACTTTGTCCCAGCATTCCAGAGACACCGCTGATCCCATTGTAGCACAACAGGAGCTCCAGATTATACCAATTTAAATTCTAAATCACAAATAAAAACTTAATTTCTCTTTCTCTTTTTTTTGGCTGCATCTGTGGCATGTGGAAGTTCCTGGGTCAGGGATTAAACCCTCGCCACAGTTGCTGCCTGTGTCACATTAGTGACAACACTGAATTCTGAACCTACTAAACCATCAGGGAACTCCTGATTTTTCTCTTGATTAGAGCATGAACTATTTGTGTTCTTCTTGTTAAAAATTTTTGTCCCAAAGTGATTTCTTAGCTGAACGGTGATTGAGTAACTCTGTTCATGTGAAAAATTAGTCTAATTAGTACTTGTTTTGGGATCATTGTCTTTCTCTGAAGACTTTGTAGTTAAGCATTTGTCTTTTTTCTTAAACTGAAATTTATTGTGTGCATACTGCATACTAGTTTTAATTAAGTGCGGCCATCTTATAAGGAGAGTTATGTTATTGCTGTCATTTTGCAGATGAGAGAACTGAGAGCAGTTACGTAACTTGGGCCCAGTAAATGCGAGAGATGAGATTCAAATATAGTCTGCATGGAGTTCCTGTCCCTGGCTCAGTGGAAACAAATCTGACTAGTATCCATGAGGATGCAGGTTCGATCCTTGACCTCGCTCAGTGGGTTAAGGATCCAACATTACTGTGAGCTATGGTGTAGGTTGCAGACAAGGCTTGGATCTGACATTGCTGTGGCGTAGTTCTGATCCGACCCCTAGCCCGGGAACCTCCATAAGCCATGGGTGTGGCCCTAAAAAGACAAAAAAGACAAAAACAAAAAAAAACAAATATAGTCTGCTTGACTTTAGGCCTCCCACTCCTAGAATCTCAGCACCAGCTTCTGGTAGAGGAGTATCCTAAGGGCCACTTGTATCTTAAGGAATCTAGTACTTAGAAGACATTGCTTTAATGGTGGATACAGAAATTAAACTAAATTTCAGAGTGATACCGTCTTCATTTTTAGGCATAGCACAGGTGCCCTTTGAAAATTGCTTGTTTAGGAGTTCCTGTCGAGGCTCAGTGGTTAGCGAATCCGACTAGGGACCATGAGGTTGCGGGTTCGATCCCTGGCCTCGCTCAGTGGGTTAAGGATCTGGCGTTGCTGTGAGCTGTGGTGTAGGTCGCAGATGCGGCTCGGATCCCGAGTTGCTGTGGCTCTGGTGTAGGCTGGCAGCTACAGTTCCGATTCGACCCCTAGCCTGGGAACCTCCATAGGCCGCGGGAGCGGCCCAAGAAATGGCAAAAAGACCAAAAACAAAAAACAAAAAAAAACTGTTTGTTGAAATTCTTAGCTGGCTTTTTTTTTTTTTTTCTTTTTAAAGATACCTTTTATATGATTCCAAGGAAAAGAACAAAGTCCAAAGCCAATCAATGGTATTGGAGAAGGATGCTGTTGTGGGGTTTAGGACAGATCCTTGCAAACTGTGAGGAAGTGCTGGCCCTGGGCATGTGACATGGAAGTAGATCTCTGGAATGGAGAGAATTTTAATACTTAATGCATTTTAGGAAAAAAAGCAAAATAGCATTAGGATACTTAACGCTATCTGAAACCAGATAAAAAATGAATAACATAAACAGAAAACTCAACACATTAGGGACTATAAAAAACTGATATGTCTACACAACTTCAGTTTGTTTCTGTTTTATTTTTTAATTTTTTTTGTCTCTTTAGGGCCTCACCCATGGCTTATGGAGGTTCCCAGGCTAGGGATTGAATCAGAGCTGTAGCTGCTGGCCTATGCCACAGTCATAACAACACCAGATCCGAGCTGCCTCTGGTGTTGTTGTCACAGCAGTGCAGGATCCTTAACCCCCTGAGTAAGGCCAGGGATTGAACCTGCATCCTCATGGATACTAGTCAGGTTCCTTTCCACTGAGCTACAATGGGAACTCCTTGTTTCTATTTTATAAATAAGGTCTTTTGTATCATTTTTATTAGATTCCACGTATAAGTAATATCATATGCTATTTGTCTTTGTCTGACTTACTTCACTTAGTATGATAATCTCTAGGTCCATACATGTTGCTGCAAAGCAATTAGGGATGATTTATAAGGTTTCTTCTAGGTAAAAAAAAAAAAAAATCTAGGAATCTTGGCAACCCTCTAAGTGCTCCTCAAGTGTTAACATTATATTCTCTGTACCTGTTAGTATACACAACTGGCAACTTTTGATAAATTCACGGATTTTAGAGCTGAAAAGAATTCTAAGAAAATTGGCCAGACTTTTTCCTTTTACTGAAGAGAAAATGGAGTACATATGGAGTAGATCACTCAGTATTACATAAGTGGCTTATTTGTACCAGAGCAAGGATAGTGTTCAGGTGTCTTGCCTCTCTAGTGTATCACTTTATTGATGATCTCAACATTAGGAAATTGTTTTAACATCCGAGTTGGTGTGGACTTTTTTTTTTTTTTCCTTGTCTTTTTGCTATGTCTTAGGCCGCTCCACAGCATATGGAGATTCCCAGGTTAGGGGTCTAATCGGAGCCGTAGCCACCGGCCTACACCAGAGCCACAGCAACACGGGATCCGAGCTGCGTCTGCAGCCTACACTACAGCTCAAGGCAATGGCGGATCCTTAACCCACTGAGCAAGGCCAGGGATCGAACCCGCAACCTCATGGTTCCCAGTCGGATTCGTTAACTACTGGGCCACGACGGGAGCTCCGGTGTGGACTTTTTTAATCTCTATATAAAGAGTTTTGAAATAGGAATTTATGTATTATTCTTTTCAAGCTTCAGGATGTCAAGGAAATTAAGGGGTTAAGTTTGCTATTTCTATGATTTAAGGCCATGCATGCCACGCTAAACATGTTGAAAATGAGGAGCCAGCCAATAGGCACATGAGAAGATGTTCAACATCACTAATCATCAGGGAGACGAAAATCAGAACCACAATGAGCTGTTACCTCACACCTGTCAGAATGTCATCAAAAAGAACACAAATAACAAATGTTGAGAGTGGGAGAAAAGGGAACCCTCATACACTGTGGGTGGGAATGTAAATTGGTGTAGCCACTGTGGAAAATCATATGGAGATGTCTCAAAGAACTAAAAATAGAACTACCATATAACCCAGCAGTTCCACTCCTGGGTATATATCTGAAAAAAATCAGAAACACTAATTCTAAATGATACAGACACCTTCAGTGTTCATAGCAGCATTATTTATAATTGCCAAGATATGGAAACACCCTGAGGGTCCATCAACAGATGGATGGATAAAGATGTGGTATGTGTGTGTGTGTATATATGTGCGCACAAACACACAATTGAGTACTACTTAGCCGTAAAAAGAATGAAATTTTGCCATTTGCAGCAGTATGGATGGACTTGGAGGGTATTATGCTAAGTGAGATAAGTTAGAGACAAATACTGTTTGATATCACTTATATGTGAACTCTAAAAAATACAACAAACTAAGGAATAAAACTTAGAAGCAGATTCACAGATGTAGAGGACAAACTAGTGCTTACCAATGGAGAGAGGGAAGGCAGGAGGGGCAATAACAGAGGTAGGAGATTAAAGGGTTTGAACTATTATGTGTAAAATAAACTATAAGGATATATTGTACAACACAGGGAATATAGCCATTTTATTTTTTCCTTTTTCTGGCCACCACAGAGCATATGGCATTCCTGGGCCAGGGATCAGATCTGAGCTGCTGTTGTGACCTGTGCTATAGCTATGGCAATGCCAGATCCTTTAAGCCACTGTGCTGGGCTGGGGTTTGAACCTGCATCCTGGTGTGGCAGGGACAGTGCCAATTCCGTTGTGCCACAGCAGGAACTCTGCCAATATTTTATGATAACTATAAATGGAGTATAATCTTTAAAATTGTGAATCACTGTGTTGTACACCTATAATTACTTAATATTATACATCACTTATACTTCAGTTAAAAATTTTAAGAAGTTCCCGGAGTTCCCGTCGTGGCGCAGTGGTTAACGAATCCGACTAGGAACCATGAGGTTGCAGGTTCGGTCCCTGCCCTTGCTCAGTGGGTTAACGATCGGGCGTTGCCGTGAGCTGTGGTGTAGGTTGCAGATGCTGCTCGGATCCTGCGTTGCTGTGGCTTTGGCGTAGGCTGGCAGCTACAGTTCCAATTAGACCCCTAGCCTGGGAACCTCCATAGGCCACAGGAGCGGCCCAAGAAATGGCAAAAAGACAAAAAAAAAATTTTTTTAAGAAGTTCCCTTGTGGCAAAGTGGGTTAAGGATCTTGGGTTGCTGTAGCTGTGGTGCAGGTTGCAACTGCAATGTGAGTTTGATCCCCGACCCAGGAATTTTCATGTGCCGTGAGTGTGGCCAAAAAAAAAAAAAAAAAAAAGTTCCCATTGTGGCTCAGCTGGTTAAGAACCCGACTAGTATCCATGAGGATGCAGGTTCTATCCCTGGCCCTGCTCAGTGGGTTAAGGATCCGACTTTGCCACAAGATGCGGTATAGGTCACAGATGTGGCTCAGGTCCTGCATTGCTGTGGCTGTAGTATAGGCTGGCAGTGGCAGCTCCAACTTGATCCTTAGCCCAGGAACTTCCATATGCTGCAGGTGCAGCCCTAAAAAAATTTTTAAGAAATAGAGTTCGTGTTGTGGCATAGTGGGTTAATGATCCAGCTTGTCTCTGTGAAGGCACTGGTTTGATCCGTGGCCCAACACAGTGGCTTAAGGATCTGTTGTTGCTGAAGCTGTGGCATAGGTCACAGCTCTGGCTTGGATTCGATCCCTGGCCCAGGAACTTGCGTGTGCTGGAGGGCGGCTGAACAAGAAAAAAAATTTTTTTTTAAATAAAAGATTTGTGGAGTTTCCGTCGTGGCGCAGTGGTTAATGAATCCGACTGGGAACCATGAGGTTGTGGGTTTGATCCCTGGCCTTGCTCAGTGGGTTAAGGATCTGGCATTGCCGTGAGCTGTGGTGTAGGTTGCAGACTCGGCTCGGATCCCGAATAGCTGTGGCTCTGGTGTAGGCTGGCAGCTACAGTTCCGACTTGACCCCTAGCCTGGGAACCTCCATAGGCCGAGGGAGCGGCCCAAGAAATGGCAAAAAGCCAAAAAAAAAAAAATTAAAATAAGATGAAATAAAAGATTTGTGGAGTTCCCGTTATGGTGCAGCAGAAACGAATCCAACTAGGAACTGTGAGGTTGCGGGTTCGATCCCTGGCCTCGCTCAGTGGGTTAAGGATCTGGCATTGCCATGAGCTGTGGTGTAGGTCTCAGACGCAGCTTGGATCTGGCGTCGCTGTGGCTCTGGTGTAGGCTGGCAGCTACAGCTCCGATTCGACCCCTAGCCTGGGAACCTCCATAGGCCACGGGAGCGGCCCTAAAAAGACAAAAAAAAAAAAAAGATTTGTGACATATAAAAAGTTAGTCGAGATTTTAAAAAAAGAAAATAGGGAGCCAACAGATTTTTGAGTGGATTGGGAAATGTAAGTTCCAGGAATTGAGAAAAGAAAGGTAGCAGGGAGAATAGCTGTAATAGCCTCGGATTCTAGGGTGGTGAGAAGACTTGAACTACGTCTGTGGAGACTTGAGAGAGAATGAAAATGCCCTAATGATTTATTAAATTGATTGGGGTTGGGATTTAGGGGAGCATGGTAAAATGGGAGCCCAGGAGGAATCCCTGGGCATCTCTGGCTTGGGAAATGAGAGTTGGTGATACCAAGAACCTGAGTAGGAGCACAGGAGAAGCAGGTTTCAAACAGTAAGTAAAGGCTCAATTTGGCGTGTTGAATTTGATGGAGCCTCTGCAATATCCTGGTGGGTATTGACAGTAAGTGTTTGAATGGCTGGGTCTGTGTTTCAGGAGAACGGTCTCATTTGGAATTGAAAGTTTAGAGGTCACCAGTTGGGAAGTACAGGTGAAACATGTGGATGAGACCATCCAGCCCAGGATGAGGGCATAGAGTGTGTGCTGGAATTGGCCTTTTTTAACCCTCTTGATTTCATTTAGGACAAACATGTAAGGCAGGACCTACATAATTTTGTCTGTGAGGATATGACTGTCTCTGGGGGAAATATTTGCCAATGATGGGTAATATATCCAGAATATATACAGTTGACCCCTTGAACAAACATGTGTTTGAACTGCATGAGTCCACTTATATATGGATTTTTCCAGTAAATATGCACAGTAAAAGTTCGTGATCTGCAGTCGGTCAAATCCACAGATGTGGAACTGCATATATGGAAGGCTAACTGTAAAGTTATACTTGCTTTTTGACAGCAGGGGTGGGGGTTCAGCACCCCTAACTTCCACACTGTTCAGGGATCAACTGTGTATGGCTTACTGACTAGCCTGATTCAAGTGCCATTTGCCACTAAGTCTTTTCCAGTTTCCCCCGGGAAGAAATAAGTGCTCTTTGGCCATTGCTGCTAGAGTCTTCATTAATGACATTTACTTCACGATTCCTTGTATCCGTAATTCCTCGTATTCTTGTTTTTACATTTAGTTTCTAAGAATCTAGGGTTAGTCGGCTTTATTCATATTTGTATCACTTATTAACCTAGCATAGTACCCTGTATTGAAAATGCTAGATAAATATTTATTGAATTTAATTTTAAGATGGAGAAAAGTTTAGTGTCTAAGAAGTGACAAGAGTATTTTTTAACCTTTAATCTTTTTTTGTGGAGTGTCTTTTGCATTTATGCGGTTCTATAAACATATGTTGGTTTTTGCTTTTCTATCTTGATTCTAGTTGAATAGTTTTAAAAAATTTTTTGGGGGGTTATTTCATAGGTATGATTAACCAGCAACTATCTTTGCTTTCGATTTGAAAGATTCTGAGGTGAAAGATTAAAGATGTGGTATGTGTTTGTTTCCACACAATGGATTTCTGAAGCTGGGACATGAATGATGGTACTGAGCTTTAGGTATTAATGATTAACTAGTTAGTATGTCAGAAAGGTTAGTGCCCAGAATTATGTTTCTAAAGTAATTTAAGGAGTTCCCGTCATGGCTCAGTGGTTAACGAATCCGACTAGGAACCATGAGGTTGCGGATTTGATCCCTGCCCTTGCTCAGTGGGTTAAGGATCCGGCATTGCTGTGAGCTGTGGTGTAGGTTGAAGAAAAAGCTCGGATCTGGCGTTGCTGTGGCTGTGGCATAGGCTGGCGACTGCAGCTCCAATTAGACCCCTAGCCTGGGAACTTCCGTATGCCGTGGGTGCAGCACTAAAAAAAAAAAAAAAAAAGGTGAAAGTCTTTTAGAGGATGTCTGGGAGCTTTTTTTCCTTCAGTTGAAGTGGTCAGTTTTAGGGAGTTAAGCCAAAACATTTTCTTAGGATTTATTTTTATTTTTATTTTTTTTTGTCTTTTTGCTATTTCTTTTGGGCCACTCCCTTGCCCTATGGAGGTTTCCAGGCTAGGGGTTGAGTTGGAGCTGTAGCTGCCGGCCTATGTCAGAGCCACAGCAACTTGGGATCTGAGCTGCATCTGTAACCTACACCACAGCTCACGGCAATGCTGGATCCTTAACCCACAGAGCAAGGTCAGGGATCAAACCCACAACCTCATGGTTCCTAGTCGGATTCGTTAACCACTGAGCAATGACAGGAACTCCTGTTCTTAGGATTTTTAAGTGTGCATATTTCTGTTTATAAAAATGACATATTTTCTTTTTTTTTTTCAGGGTGGTCCATAAGTTTTTATTTTATTTATTTTTTGTTTTTATTACTCAATGAACTTATTACATTTATAGTTGTGTGATGATTGTCACAATCCAATTTTATAGGATTTCCATCCCACAACCCCAGCACATCTCCCCACCCCCAGACTGTCTCCTTTGGAAACCATGAGTTTTTCAAAGTCTGTGAGTCCATATCTGTTCTGCAAAGAAGTTCATTGTGTCCTTTTTTCAGATTCCACATGTCAGTGAAAGCATTGGATGTTGATGTCTCATTGTCTGACTGACTTCACTTAGCATGATAATTTCTAGGTCCATCCATGTTGCTACAAATGCCGGTATTTCATTCCTTTTAATGGCTGAGTAATATTCCATTGTGTATATGTATCACATCTTCTTGATCCACTCCTCTGTCAATGGACATTTAGGTTGTTTCCATGAAAAACGACATATTTTCAACAAAAGAGTAGAATGGAGGGAAAAAAATCAGCCATAAGGCCCACACTTAGAATCACTGGAGGAAAAAAAAGACCAAAATGTGCTTTACTATGTCTATATATGCTGGAATATAGCTGAGCTCATTCTGAGAGTATGATTTTACATTTTTATATGATATTTGCCCATTATAAACTTAATAAACATTTGTAATGTTCACAAATTCTCCTTTGAATAGGTGTGCCATGATTTAAACATTCTCCCATGGTTGGATTTTCAGGTGGCTTCTTATTTTGTACTATTTATTTCCCATCCGTAGGATAAATTTCCAGAATTGATTCACAAGAATGCACATCTTCCAGGCCCTTTGTGCATCCATGCTGTTCCATTTTTATATGGAGGTTTTCAAAGAGAATAAGAAAAAGGTATATTTTGCTGCTTTGGGGACATCTCATTGGTTACATCTGCTCACTAATGGATTTCCTGAACAGATCTGGCTTCTTCTGTTCCATCAAACCATCTGTTGAGGATTGTATGGGGCACGTTCTGAAATGACCCTGAAAGCTCTGTGACCGTGGTCAAACAAACCTTTGGTGGTCAGTCAAATCCTTGGTCTGTAAGACTCTTCTTCACTTAGTCTTTGAAATGACAATGAGCAAAAAAAAAAAAAAAACCAAACACTTCACTTTCCCTGCTTCTGGGAGCAACATATATTTTTTCACAAGAAGCTAGTTCTTGTCTAATTAATTTATTCATTCATGTAAAGTTTTGTGTTTGGCTTGATCTGGTGAGTGAAGTTACTCTAGCTACTTCTTACATGGACATCTTGGATTATTCAAGGGGAGGTTTATAGTGGACTCATCCAAGGTGTGGTATTTTTCTTGGACTGTGTGGCCCTGCTTTTGTGAGAATGTCAGAGTTTGTTCTTTGAAATGATGTCAAGTTCCCATCTATCTGGCTGTTGCAAGGTGGGGTTTATTAGTCAGACTGCTCTGAATAGAAGTTCTCCTGTTTTGACTTTTGTGACTTTTTTCCATGTAATAGAATACAGTAATCCCTTCAAATCTATAAGATGGAAATAATAGTATCTCCTTTTAGGAACAATTCAGTAAAGTATCAAGCCAATGCCTGTCACATAGTAAAGACTCAGTTAATGGCAGCTGACAGATTATTTTATACATTTTATTATATGTGTGCATTTTAAAAAATATGTGCATTTTCAAATTTCTTTAACCTCCATGCTGAATGAAGAATTACCAACAATCCCTTTTGTTACTCCAGAGATCCAGAAATTGTAAATGAAAAATGTCAGAGGCTCATCAGTACACGCAGTTTTCTGAGAAATGCCTGCAGTATATTTCCATAGAAACGCTAATGACTTCTGACTCATCAAACCAAATTGCCTTCCTAAACTGTTTTCACCTTCTGGTTCTGTAGCCTTATCCTTGAAGCTCTGTACTGCTTTTATTATTTTTTTAATATCTTAAAATCGAAATGTCATAATCTTGGGCTGGCTTTTCTGCCTGCCGTATGGTTTCAAGGCTGTAATTACAAAGCTAGAGACCAGAAAAACTGTACAAAAAGTGATGTAGGTTGATCAGATGGAACTTATTAATGTTTCCATAGAAATGTAGACACTTCCTGTAAGCAGCATTTAAGGTGAGCAAATATGTGGGCACAATAGGTTATATAATTGAGAATCCTTGCCTTCTCCTTCTTCATCTCTCTTTTTTTTGGCCCCTAAGATTCCATGGTAAGAAAATGACATTAGGAAAAAGGCTTTGTTTTTGTTGCAATTTTTAAAATGTGACCTTGACATTTGTAGGTGGAGAAAAGGAAATATGACTTGAAGCTCTGCCAGCCAGCTTTTGCTGTGTGAACTGTGGTGCCATGTCCTTGTATTCAAAAGCATTTTCTATTATTCCTGAAGTATAGTTTATCAGGTTGCCTATGAGAAACAAAAGCTAATGGTCCAAGTGGCATCCTACTCACCGGATAGAAAGGAAAGAGGCAGATGTGAATTTAATGCTTAGCCAATCCAAAGAAAAGTGTTTCTGTATTTGCTTGAATCTGGGTCTGACTTGCAGGCTGCAAACCTGGCTGTAAGGCAGGCAATTGTCTGGCTAGCTAATGTTTGTTACTTAGAAAAAAAGCCACATTCCTCTTCAGCCTCTGCCCATGCCATTGTTTGTACCAAAAGGAGCCTAGAAGATGGAGTTGGGAGGGGGCCTAAAAAAATGGGAAGAGTTCCTGGAATTAAAGAGCTGTGGATGGTTTGCCATGTGTATCTTGGCTATTCCCTCAGAACCCCCCCCTCCTTTCACTCCTTATGATTTTAGTTACCTGGTTGAAATTTTAGAATCATTCCACATATGTATATCTGCCAGGTCCTTAACCCACTGAGGGAGGCCAGGGATCCAACCCACATCCTCACAGACACTATGTTCTTAACCCACTGAGCCACAATGGGAACTCCTAGAACCACTGTATTGAAGTTAGTGAGGGTTGGGCTGGTATTGACAAACTTCTTAGGTATATCCATGCATTTCTTTTCCTCAGTGACTCTATTACCTGTAGAATAAAAGCTGAAGACTCTCTATATATGGCAGTTAAAACTCCTTATGAGCAGAGCTTCCGTGCCTGCCCGCTTGCATATCTTAAAAGCACCCTATCTTAATAGATCTATTTTTTGCCTTAAAACAAACAAACAAAAAAACAAAAAAAACACCTCTTTATGATATGGCCCTGGCTGGGACTCTAGTTAAATCACATTATCAGGTGATATTTTACCTTTCTCTGTTCATGCCTTTTACATGTGACTTACTCTGCATCTGTTTCTCAAATAGCTCTGTTTGTCTGGTGAATGCTTATCTTCTACATTCTCTTGGGTCCCATGGTGCCCCCCCCCCCACCCCCACCTGTGTCATGTGGAAGTTTCCAGGCCAGGAATTGAACCTGGACTGTATCAGTGACAACCCCTAGATCCCTGCTTAGGCCACCAGGGAACTTCTGCTCTCACTAATATTGATCACAGCTACCAAGCACTTACCCCTGACCTAAGTGTATCATTTCATTGAATCCTCATGACATTCTGCAGATGAGGAAATTAGCTTAGAGAGGTGAAGTCACTTCCTAAGCTAACACAAGTAGTAAGTGATGGTGCCAGGACTCAAACCTATTCTGATATCATAATACATGGTCTTGCTACTTTGTACTACTTCTCAGTTGTATCTTGTTGATCTGTTCCCATCTGTCCATCATTTACTCCCGACAGTTAATTTTTAAAAAAAGTTATTATTATTTATTTCACTCTCTTCATTTGGCTTTAATCGCTCTCTCTCTCTCTCTTTTTTTTTTTTTGTTTTTTGTCTTTTGTCTTTTTTTTAGGGCCATACCCATGGCATATGGAGGTTCCCAGGCTAGGGGTCTAATCGGAGCTATTGCTGCCGGCCTACTCAACAGCCACAGCAACGCCAGATCCGAGGCTTGTCTGTGACCTACACCACAGCTCATGGCAATGCTGAATCCTTAACCCACTGAGCGAGGCCCAGGGATCGAACCCGCAACCTCATGGCTCCTAGTCAGATTAATTTCTGCTGCGCCACAACAAGGAATTCCATCGCTTTAATCACTTTATTGAAGTTAAAATATATATAACATAAACTTTACTATTTTAACCATTTTTTAAGTGTACAGGTTGGCGGCATTAAGTACATTTACATTGGTGTGATCTATATTTAATTTTTATTCTGTATCCCTTTAGACTATTCATTCTGTGACAGTAGGGTCAGCCTTACTGATATCTGTATCTTCCAAGCTTAGGACCTGTTATAATCTGGGTAACATTTATAAACGTAGTAACATTTGAAGGAATAAGTGACTATTTGCTATGTTGATGGAGTTGCTGTTCTGATAACAGTTGATAAACTTATGAATAGGTTAGTAAATGACACTAGTATAAGCATTTCTATATTTCATTAACTTTAAAGCTACAACAGAATCCAAAAAGTGGCATCACAAATTTAGAAGAGGGAAGCCTTTTTTTCTAGTCTTATGTTTTCCATTATAAGAGCCACTGGCCTTATGTGACTGCTTAAATTAGTTAAAATTAAATTTAGTTAAAAATTCAGTCACACTAGTCACATTCCAGGTGCTCAGTAGCTAGTGTGGCTACTGGCTATCATTTGGACAATGTAAATAAAGAGTATTCCCATCATTATAGGAATTTCTATTAGGATATTGCTGTGCTAGACTTTAAAGGCAGAGAATAGTGAAATGATTATTTTCTTTTAGAACTTGATATTTTGGCAAGAACTTCATTGTAGTGGCACATTGTTTAGTACTCTTGCTTTTTGGAGAAAAATAATTCCTCAACATTTACTGAGCAAACTTTCCTGGGATCTTGGGACATGCCTCAGCCTTGGGGTTAGAGATATAGTTAGGACTGAGACCAGATCTGACTGAAAAAAGGATACAGGGTTTCATTGGGAACCTAATCATGATCAGGGAACACAAAGCAGATGGGAAACTGATGCAAATGACCAGAGCTCTTGGTCCAGAAAGGACTAGTAAATGATTCTTGTATATCAGTACAAATCCTGGGTAGAGATTTCTAGCTTTTTTTGGGGGAGTACAGAAAATAAAATTATCTGGAACCTGAATTCATGGTTAGTAGCCCTGATTAGGATTTGGTGTGGGAAGCACAGGGATTTGGAGCACAGAGTAGGGAAACCTAACTAAGGAGAGCAGTTTCAGAATCCTTTTAGATCCTTGACTTGCTTCTGGAAGCACTGCTTCACTTCATATCTCACATTTAAAAGTATATGAAAAAGTATGGAGTTCCCTGGTGGCCTTGCGGTTAAGGATTTGGCATTTTTGCTGCTGTGGCTTGGGTTCGATACCTGGCCAGGGAACTTCCATATGCCACAGGTGTGGCCAAAAAAAAAAAAAAAAAAAATTAAAAAAAAGTATATGAAAAAGTAAATATAGTGCAAAGCTTATATTCACTTACCACAATTTAACTTATTTTTTTTAGCTTTTTTTTTTTTCTCCTTTTCTAGGGCCACTCCCTTGGCATATGGAGGTTCCCAGGCTAGGGGTCCAATTGGAGCTATAGCCACAGGCCTGCGCCGGAGCTACAGCGACTCGGGATCCGAGCTGCATCTGCAGCCTACACCACAGCTCACGGCAATGCTGGATCCTTAACCCACTGAGCAAGGCCAGGGATTGAACCCTCAACCTCATGGTTCCTAGTCGGATTTGTTAACCACTGAGCCACGACGGGAACTCCTGGGCTTGAATTTGTTTACTGGCGTTACGCATAGCTTTTATTTGTTCACAATTTAGAAAAAAAGGGATGCTCAAAGTTTAAGATACTGTTGTGGTAAATATATAACTTTATAGTAAAAACAGTAAAGAAAAAAATCAATTTCTAAATCTGTTACTGTAGCCAATCACAGATTGATGAGTCATTGATTTTTTTTTTTTTTGGCCAAAATCTTTCCTATTGGAGCAAAGCTTATCAACTAGATCTTTCTTTGTAATAAAATTCCTAGACCTAGAGCCATTTATTGATCTCTTGCTATAAAGTAAGTGATTTATATATATTTACCAAATCTTACAACAATTGAACAAGATGCTTATTTTTATCTCCATTTCAGGAAGTAGGTGTAAGATAGTTGATTAAACAAAAACAGTGGCAAATCTGGGGTTTGAATCCAAATCTAACTCAGACCCAGGCATCTGTTTTCTAAGTTAAACCATGGTAACTGAATAAAAGCTTTGCACTAAATTTGCAGTAAATTTCAGATTGCTTACAAGCACAATGACTTAGTGATATGTCTATCATCTTAGGACCCAATCTGTGTTTCTTGTCTCTCCCTTTTTAAAGCAATTTAAGTCACCAGCCAAAGACCCTGGATTTCTCAGAACATATCCAAATCTGTTTAATATGTTGTATTCTGTGAGGCAGAAGTTTTGGGGGTTATATTTGTATATTTATGTGGCTTAGGAGTCTGCTTTTTACTGAACAATTCTGATAAGCCTTTGCCTTTGTGTTGAACACACATTGGGGTTACTTCTAGCAGCGATTTGGATTCTTCTAGCTAAGAATCATTTTGCTAGCTAGATCTGCTTGCTGAGAATCTGAGCAAGACTGAGTAGCCAGATCTAGCCATTCCATTGACTTGTTGTCAGGCGGTAGGATTAACATTGTTCTCCATATCTCCTTAGGCCTCCTGAATTAGTGATGATCTGTAAAGCCAGAGACAACATTATTAGCTAGTGGTCTCAGGGCTGGATGGAGGGAACGTAGACTTAGTTACTGAATTCCATAATCAGGGCTCTTTGTTACCACTGAGGAATTTTTTTAGGGCAAATTTAGAGTTTTTTCTTCACTGGTGGCGTACTGTATCTGGAATTACTGCATCAGGCAATTTATGGTCTTAAAGTATAAACATAGTTTCAAGGATCACAGCAGGTAACTAAATGACATTAGTGATGTTAGAGGGTTTGGGCTTCCGTTCCAAATCTTTGAGGACGATCTCTTGAATGGGTCAGTAGTTGCCCTCCTACAGTCTGCTCTTGACCACCACAGATACAGCATTAGATTGGATGGACCCTTAGGTTTAGTTAGTAGTAGTCGCTCACGTATATTGAAGTTTGACTTTGTCAGGTACTATGCAAAGTCTTTACCTACACTATCTCATTTAATCCTTTTAACAGATCCAAAAGGTAAGTGCTCTTCTTAATCCTGATTTATAGCAGGGTTAGGGTCAATCCTGCCTGGGTCATATGGGCTGAGAGTGTAAAAGGGATAAGTCCCCAAAGGAAAATCAGGATACCATTGACAGAAGGGTGGGAGTGGTTGTTAGGCAGATAAAAGCAATACATGTCCACATTAACTATTTGTCATAGTATTGTCTCTGTTTTTTAGTCATCCTCTCTTTATTTGTGTTTGATCTAGTTACTTTTGAGTGCAGAGTGTTGTTTTCGGAAAATATATTAGGTTTTGTCCTTTTTTGAGACTTCTAGTTTAGTTCTTTCATTTAATGTCCAGAATCTGAGGTCCAGAATACAGAATGACTTGCTTAACGTCGTATAACTAACATGGCTAGAACTATAATTCTCCCTCTATGCTATTCTGCTTTCCTGTGTTTTTGTCCTATTTTTTAGTCAATTTATGTTAAGTGAATGCTTATTCTCCTTTCACTCTGGCAGGATATTCAATATTGGACCCATGTGTAATAATGAGTTATTTCCTCATTACCTGGCGTCTCTCCACAGTTGTTCTGATTCCCGTTGCATTTACATAGAAAGGCTTTATTTAAAGTTGTTCTGAGGTGAGCCTTCTTTAGCAGCTTCTAAACTCTGGTTTTCCAGATCAAATCTCATCATTCAGACATTCCACACACTTTTCAAGCTAGACTGATTTTCTTTTTTCTTTTCTTTTTTTTGCTGCACCGGTGGCATATGGAAGTTCTCAGGCCAGGGATTGAATCTGAGCTGCAGCTGCAACCTGTATTGCCGCCGTGGCAACACTGGATCCTTAACCCATTTTGCTGGGCTGGAGGTCAAATCCATACCTCCACAGTGACCTGAGCTGATGCAGTTGGATTCTTAACACACTATGCCACAGCTGGAACTCTCTAGACTTAGATTTTCTCATTCTGTGACTTTCTTCCCCTAGACTGATCTAGAGGCAGGGTTGTGTTTTCTGTTTAGTTCATCCTGCATTTGAGCACCTTTCATAATGTATCAGCAACTGTTCTGGGCACAGAAGCAGCGCCACAGATGAATATGGCACTGTTCTGATCCTTGAAGAGCTCACTATCTAGTGGAGGAGGCAGTTACTTAAGTTCTGAATCTAGGAGAGGCCTCTCTTATTTTCCGTGTTTCATAGTGGTGGTGATATTTGAGCTGGATCTTAAAAGATGATGAATAGTTCTGTAGCAAGTGGAGAAGGAAGAGGAAGTACAGGAAGGCAAGAAGGAATGTGGCATGTTTGGTGAATGGTGTGGCGCAAACTGCTCAGAATTGCAAGGACTTTAAAAGTGGTGTTTAGACAGTCTGCTTGCTGTTTGAATCACTGTTCTCTGTGTGACCCCCAGTTGCTCTTTTAGCTTCTGGATACCTGGCTCTGATGACAGAAAATGCTCTCGTATCCCTGTAGGCCTGGTTTGGCTCTGTGTTTTTTTTTTGTTTTTTTTTTTGGTTGGCTGTGCCTGCATAGAACATGGCTCACAGCCAGGAACTGAGCCGCAGCAGTGGCAATGCCAGATCCTTAACCCACTGAGCCACCAGGGAACTCCTCCATTATTTTAAATTTACCACTGAGATACTAGAGTTGATGTTTATTGAACCACTGCTTTGTGCTAGGCTTGTAAGAGATAATTGGGATACAGATGTGAACAAGATAGGCCAGGTCCCTTCCCTTGGGGTAATAAAGCACTTTTGGTGGAATAATCTAATAGTGGCGTCAGACACTGAGCAAGTAATTTCTTTCTTTTCTTTTTCTTTTTTTTTTTTTTTGGCCTTTTTAGGACTGCACCGGAGGCATATGGAAGTTCCCAGGCTGGGGGTCAAATCAGAGCTGCTGCTGCTGGCCTACACCACCCAGCCACAGCAACACAGGATCCAAGCCGAATCTGCAACCTACACCACAGCTCATGGCAACGGTGGATCCTTAACCCACTGAGCGAGGCCAGGGATTGAACCCACATCCTCCTGGATCCTACTTGGGTTCATTAACCACTGAGCCACAAGGAAACTCCAAGTAATTTCTTATTGATGATTGCACAAACTCCAAGTAATTTCTTATTGATGATTGACGATGTATATGAGACAAGAATAAGAGAGACAAGAAAAAGCTTTTCTGAGGAAATATTAAACCTGAGGATGAGTAGAAAGCAAACTGGAGGAAGTAAGCATTTGTTCCAGGAAAATAGAACTTTCATTATAGAACACCTACTGTGTGTTTGCTCTTTACTGTGCTTGATATTTCTCTTCATTGCGATAGCTACACACCAATGTAGTTCAGGTTTTGGGGGCCTGAAATGTGCTTCGAAAAGTATTTATTCCAACCTGAGTAGCATACTTATTAATGGAAGTGTTTGTTGCATTCGTGTGAATATGTAAAATTATTCTGCAACTGTGAACATTTTAAGTAACATTACCCTGTTCAATATTTTACAAGTTCTTACTTTATATATTTTGTTTTCTTTAAAAAATAATTGACAAGTAGAACGTGATGAGTATTAAATGGATTATAATTTTACTATGAATTTTTATTTCAGCTAACATTGGTATGCTTACTCACAGTTATTTGTGCTGTTGTTTATATTGAGCTCCTACTCCATGCCAAAGACCGTGCAATAAGCATTTTATATCAGTATCCCACTTAATCCTCATTACTATTCTGTGATAGGTACTGTTACTGTCTCCATTTTTAACATAAAGATGATGAAATGAAGGCTCAGAGAGGGATACACAGTAGCTGAATGTTTTACAGCTAGATTCAAATCCAGATTTGACTTGTGCATCTGGATTTTTTTCCTACTACCTGATACTTGATTTTTCATATTTGAAGACACCTTGGGGTAATACATGACTTTTAATCTTCATTTTCTATTGTTTTCTCTTTAGGTTTTTGTCAGGATGAATTGGCAGAGCTCGACCCAAGCACTAGTAAGTTATGAATGTTTCCCAGTGTTCATGGATAAGAAAATATGTGTTCGTACTTTTAAATGTGTAATTTAAAGTGTCATTGATAGGCCTATTGACTAAGATTTATTTTACTTTAATTTGTGATTATGGGGAGGGCATTCCCTCTTTTCTGGTTTTGTTTTCTTCTCCTAATATTATTTGGTAGCCAGAGTTAGTTTTGTTTTTTGGTTTTTTTTTTTTTTGCTTTTTAGGGCCACACCTGCAGGATATGGTAGTTCCCAGGCTATGGATCAAATTAGAGTTACAGCTGCCGGGCTACCACAGCTACAACAACGTGGGATCCAAGCCATGTCTGTGACCTGTATCACAGCTTATGGTAACACTGGATCCTTAACCAACTGAAAGGGGCCAGGGATCAAACCGCATGCTCATGGATGTTAGTCGGATTCATTTCCACTGAGCCACGACGGGAACTCCCAGAGTCTAGCTATTTAATAGAAAATTCTTTGCTAAAATTTTCTATTTAATACTAGTCTCCTTGTTCTCTATCATCCCATGAAACCACCACCAACAAAAATAGTGCTTTCATTTATGCACACATGCAATCATATACCCACAGTCACTTTTTAAAAGTAGTGACTAATTTTGACGTAATTTCTTTCAAAGAAAGATTGTATAAATGTTTAGATATTTGTGGTTGATGTCCTTTGTTCCACACTTTAATTTCTAAGACATCTTCATCTACATTCTTAAATTTAAAGAATGTGAATGACAATTTCAGGATCTAATTAAATGATAATTTTCAGGACTGTAAGTCTTGATCGTAAACAATCATCTGTATTTGTATAGTGCTCTCCTGATGTGGCATACACCATTCTGGGATATGGACATGGGAATATTCAGTGTATACACACCTTGTTTTGCTATAATGTCAAAAATGTTGAGTGATACTTTAGATTGAGAATCCCTGAGATCTAGAGTTATTTTTTTCTAGTTCTGTTACTTGTTAGGGTCATGTTGAGTGGTTATTTGTCACCATTCTACTGTTGAGGTAAGTGATAAAGTTCACTTTCTCATCATCCTGGCTAATATCAGCTCTCTGAGGGTGTGGACCTTCTCACATATATTCCTTACACACCTTAATATTAAACATTCATGTTTGTTCAACTAATGCTTATTAGTTGTGAGACAGAATAGTCTCATAATGCTTATCAAACCTTAGGGAAATAGATTTGTCTTTGTAAAAGTAATGGAGTTCAGAGTCAGCTTTGTTAGGTGTATAGGCTCAGTATAGCCACCTTCCCACCTGACATCCCAGTACCTTTGAGTGAACACACTGTTTTCACTTTGTCTTTGTCTTATGAATAGCCATCATTTAGGGGGAGGAAAAGGTAAATTGTTGAGTCATGGTCCTTTCTTAGAAGCATTTTTGAACAGCAGGAAGGACATTGACATGACCTGTGATCTTTCAGACAGAACTACAAATATAACAAACCAGAAAATTGAGAACTCACTGTAAAATTGAATGTTCTCTCTGTTCCAGACCCAGTTCTAGGTGCCAGGGATACACAAATAAATAAAGTCTAGGTCCCACCCTCATTTTTCTTTTCTTTCCTTTTCTTTTTTTTTGCTTCACCCATGGCATGTGGAAATTCTTAGGCTGTCAGCTGCAGCAATGCCAGATCCTTTTTTTTTTCTCTTTTTCTTTTTTGGCTGCTCCATGGCATTTGGAGTTCTTGGGCCAGGGATCTGATCTGAACTGCAGTTGTGACCTACTGCCACGATGCCAGATCCTTTGTAACCCACTGCGCTGGGCTGGGGATCAAACCTGAACTGCCACAAAGATAACACCAGATCCTTAACCCACTGTGCCACAGCAGAAACTCCATGCCTTCATTTATTAACAGCCTTTTGGAAAATATTCCTTTGTCTAGAATTATTTAAAAATACACTTTATAGGAGTCCCTCCTGTGGCGCTATGGGATAAGGATCTGGCATTGTCTCTGCAGCCTGGCACAGTGGATTAGGATCCAAAATTGCCGCAGCTGTTGCAGCTGGACTTGGATTCAATCCGTGTCCTGGGAACTTCCATATGCTGTAGATGTGGCCCCCCTGTCCCTCCCCAAACAAAACAAAAAACACTTATTTAAACCTCTAACTTAGCACGTGGTAACCAGATTTATTCTCTTTTCCTGCACTTAGTCACAATTAGAAAAAGCTCACGTGTATCTTCTAGGAAAGGCACTTGATATTCTTATTTCTGGACCAAATAATTCTACCTTATTTAACATTTCTTCATAGAATCACTAGCTAGATATGGTGTTTTATAGAGGTCTCCATTCCATGAGAATGTATAGATACTGAATCATAATTTTACATATCTGTATAGAATGGGAGTTACCTAAAGAAAATCATTCTTCTTTTAAAAGTTATTCTTAGCTTATGTGGCCATTATTCTCCATAATCCTCATAATATTTTTGTGGCGTTAATAGTATTTTTAGTCTTTGTATTAGAGGAAATATATAAAGATCTAATATTATAATAATGAATAGGTAGAAATAAAAGTTTATGAAGTTCCCGTTGTGGTGCAGTGGTTAAAGAATCCGACTAGGAACCATGAGGTTGCAGGTTCGGTCCCTGCCCTTGCTCAGTGGGTCAACGATCCGGCATTGCCGTGAGCTGTGGTGTAGGTTACAGATGCGGCTCGGATCCCGAGTTGCTGTGGCTCTGGCTGTGGCTCTGGCGTAGGCCGGTGGCTACAGCTCCAATTCAACCCCTAGCCTGGGAACCTCCATATGCTGTGGGAGCGGCCCAAGAAATAGCAAAAAGACAAAAAAAAAAAAGAAAAAAGAAAAGTTTATCATTTTGGTCTGAACCAATCTTGGGGTTCAGATGAGCATGCTACCACATGATAGGAAACTTCAGCACTGAAATGGGCCGCACACGTATGTTGTGTTAGGTTGGTGATGGTTGTTGATACTACAAATCCATGGCTTCTGACTGAGAAGGCATAATGTCTTCTATGTTAATGCCTCGGGACTTTTGCACATTAGATAAAGAACCATAGAGTCTTCTTTGTGATACATCGTTGGAATTTAGAGGTGCTAATGTCTCCCTTACCCCCCTAATTCCTGACAGGGCATTCTCCTACTTGCTTATTTTGGGCCAGGGAATACCATTATTGCTGATTTCCTATTGTGCTTGGCACTGGTCGTAGCAGTAAGTTTGGGACAACTGGTGGGATGTGTTGGAACTAGATGAGGAAGGGTTGACTTTGTCTAATTCATATGGCCTTTTTCCCTCCTCCCTCCCTTTTTTTGTGATAGAGCAGATGGGTAGCCATGCTTAGAATACTGGCAGCTGTTCACACTCTGGCTGCCTTCCTATGATTCCTGGGCTTCCTGGAGTCCAATGTTATGGCACAGGTTCAGGCTAAGTTCATTTCTACAAGAAACATCTCTGTACCCAGCCTATTAGCATAAACTAGGGACAAGGGCAGTCAAAAGGTCAAGAAAAGTTCAAAACAGCATAACCTTTCTGTGCTTCTGTTTCCAAATAACCCCAGTCTGCCCTGCTCCCCAAGTTTTCTCCTCAGCCATCATGTTTACCGTGTAGTTGTAAAACTCAAGAGAACAAGGACTGACTTGATACAAGGGAAGTTAGAGAATAGAAGTCATTGTTGCTTAAAACAGGAGAAATAATTGATTTATGTTCGGGGGCCAATTAGGCTATAAAACAGGAACAGTAAAGGAACCTGTGACTTCAGGACAGCTACTTGCTCTGATTCCTGTGCCACAGACAAGGGCCTCCCCAATAAAGGCTGTCAGCTTTCTAGGCTAAATTATTAATTCCTTTCATGCCTCTCAGGGATTGTAAACAGCACATAATACAGGAAAACAATTGATACTGTTCAGTTATTGGCCAGATAGAGGGTCAAAGGGTAAATAGTTGGATTAGCAACAGCTGTTCTTCCTCCCTAGTAAGACTTTTGTCTCTTAATCTGTTTTAGCAAAGCCATTCCTGGATTTTTGGCCTCTAAATAGTTAAATTCATTTCTCTTCTTGTAAAATAATCCTACAGATAATTAGAGAATAAAAATTGATTAAAATTGAAAATATTTGTATTTTAATTCAGTTTCCAAAGTTGAAGATGCGCATTCTTTTTGGTATGTGCTGACTGTGTTGTTTGATGTTCAAAGGGTATTATCCCAAGCAAGGTAACTAATTGAAATTTAGACAAATTAGAAGCTTTTTAGCTGTTTATACCAACTGCTTGAGGAGTTTCGTGCAGCTCGATTAAAAGAAAAAATTGCCTTTGTTTAAACTGATGGTAGGATAATGCATGTTCATTGTGGAAAACACTAAAAGAAAAATATAAACACCCTAATCCCACCACCTGGAAGTAACTGTTGTTTCTTTTTTGAGAATATGTCCTTCCAGTTTGTATCAGAGCTTATTTTTTTACATGGTTAGGCATCATTAATACGATTTCGTATCCCGTTTTTTGCTCCCCCACTCAGCATTACAGTGGGTACGTTGTCCCAAGTCATGAAACATTTTTAAAATATTTTTAAAAATTTTTTGTTTTTTTGCTTTTTAGAGCTACATGTGTGGCATATGGAAGTTCCCAGCCTAGGGATCAAATTGGAGCTGCAGCTGCTGGCCTACCCCACAGCCACAGCAACTCGGGATCCAAGCCACATCAGCAACCTACACCACAGCTCACAGCAATGCGGGATCCTTGACTCACTGAGTGAGTCCAGGGATCAAACCTGCATCCGCATGGATACTAGTCCAGTTTGTAACCTGCTGAGCCACAATGGGAACTCCCTATAAATATTTTTATAATTTTTTTTTTGGCTTTTCAGGGCTGCACCCACAGCATATGGAAGTTCCCAGGCTAGGGGTCAAATTGGAGCTGCAGCTGTTGGCCTACACCACAGCCATAGCAACGTCAGATCTGAGCCATGTCTGTGACCTACACCACAGCTCACAGCAACGCCGGATCCTTAACCCACTGATGCAGGTCAGGATCAAACCTACATCCTCATGGATACTAGTCGGGTTTGCTACCGCTGAGCCATGATGGGAACTCCTATAAATATTTATAATGGCATGATATTTCATTGTAAGTGAATGACTTTACCATGATTTATTTAACCATTCTCCTTATCTTGAGGCATTTAGGTTGTTTCCAGTTTTCTCTAAGTTATAAATAATGCCACAGTGAACACAGTTTTATACTAAATTTTTGTCCGCATTTCAAAAGAGACTTTTGACTTTTTATATAAGCCAAAACTCCTCTGAATTAAGAGCATGGACTCTGGCTCAAGATTGCTGAGGTTCGGAGCTCCTGTCGTGTAGCAGTGGAAATGAATCTGACTAGGAACTATGAAGTTGTTGGTTTGATCTCTGGCCTCACTCAGTGGGTCAAGTATCCGGTGTTGCTGGGAGCTGTGGTCTAGGTCGCAGATGTGGCTCAGATCCCGCATTGCTGTGTCTGTGGTGTAGGCCAGCAGCTGTAGCTCTGATTAGACCCCTAGCCTGGGAACCTCCATATGTCGCAGCAAAAAAAAAAAAAAAAGAGATTGCTCAGGTTCACCTTGGCTTCAGTATTTACTACCTCTGTAATCTTGCCTAAGTTATTTGAACTCTCTGTGCGTCTGTTTTCATCTGTTAAATGGAGACAATAAAAAAATTCCTACTTTAAAAGGCTGTAGTGAAGATTAAATGAAGTAATACATGCATTTGCAACAATGCGTGGCAAATGGTAAACACTGTTAAGTGTATGCTATTCTAAGGTATGTAGCGTAATGTTGAAGTTCTCAGTATCTCTCTACTAATGGCTCTTGTAACTGCTTTATTCAATTAGACTAGTCTGTGTTTCTTAATGATGCAAAGATAAGTCTTTCCAGATGTTAGCAGGTGTAAGTTACTGCTTCAAGTAAATAGCTCTCTCAGAGGAGCGGAGCTCATATACTGCTGTCCAAGACTGTTAATTACCATCTGGTTGACTGTTAGGGTGTTTTGGGCCCCATCCTCCAACCAGCAGCAGGTAGCCCAAATGACCATCTGCCAGACCATTTATTTAACCTCTTAGGAAACTGAAGAAGTTAACTTTCTGCTTATTTAGCATAAGTACTCAGATTATGCACATTCTCTTTGGTTAATAGCAAGGTCTTATAGAGAGCATGCTATTTGTGGGAATTTATACAATTCCTATTTGAAGGAATTTGTACAATTAAAAACCTGACCATTACTGGAGTTCCTGCTGTGGCGCAACAGGATTGGTGGCCTCTTGGGAGTGCTAGACACAGTTTGATCCCTGGCCCAGCACAGTGGGTTAAGGATCCGGTGTTGCTGCAGCTACGGTTTAGGTCACAACTCTGGCTAGGATCCGATCCTTGGCTGGGGAACTCCATATGTTGTGGGGCAGCCAAAACCAAAACCAAACCAACCAACCCAATAAACAAAAAAACCTGACCATTACCACTTAAAAAAGACTGCATACTTGGTAGTTCCTATTGTGGCTCAATAGGTTAAGGACCTGACTTTGTCTCTGTGAGGATGAGGATTCAATCCATGGACTGGCTCAGTGGGTTAAGGATCCAGCATTGAGATGGAGGTTGCAGGTGGGACTTGGATCTGGTGTTACTGTGGCTGTGGTGTAGGCCTGCAGCTGCAGCTCCAATTTGACCCCTAGCCTAGGAACTTCCACATGCTGCAGATTCAGCTATGAAAAGAAAAGAAAAAGACTGCGTACTTGGAATTCTTGTTGACTCAGACTTTATTTTATATATAAAACACATATAGGAGTTCCCATCGTGGCGCAGTGGTTGGCAAATCCGACTAGGAACCATGAGGTTGCGGGTTCGGTCCCTGCCCTTGCTCAGTGGGTTAACCATCCGGCGTTGTCGTGAGCTGTGGTGTAGGTTGCAGACGCGGCTCGGGTCCCGCGTTGCTGTGGCTCTGGCGTAGGCCGGTGGCTACAGCTCCGATTCAACCCCTAGCCTGGGAACCTCCATATGCCGCGGGAGCGGCCCAAGAAATAGCAACAACAACAACAACAACAACAACAAAAAAAAAGACAAAAGACAAAAACACATATAAAAAATATATAAACATATACATAACACACATTTGTATATGTATATATGTGTATGTATGTGTACATGTATATGCATATATGTATATATATTTATGTGTGTGTATATATGTATACTTAAATATATATTATTTTACCTACTGATCAGTGATCTATGTAATGAGCATTTTATTTATTTATTTTTTACTTTTTTATTTTTTTTTTTGTCTTTTTGTCATTTTCTTGGGCACTCTCGTGGCATATGGAGGTTCCCAGGCTAGGGGTCGAATCAGAGCTGTAGCCACTGGCCTACGCCAGAGCCACAGCAATGTGGGATCCGAGCCACGTCTGTGACCTATACCACAGCTCACGGCAACACCACATCATTAACACTCTGAGCAAGGCCAGGGATCGAACCCGCAACCTCATGGTTCCCCACTGTGCCACGACAAATGAGCATTTTAAAAGAGACTTGGGGTGGAGTTCCTACTGTGGTGCAGTGGGATTGGCAGTGTCTTGGGAGTGCTGGGATATACGGATTTGACCCCCAGCCCCGCAGAGTGTGTTCAGGATCAAGCATTTCCGCAGCTGTGGCTTAGGTCAAGACTGCGGCTTGGACCTGATCCCTGGCCCTGGAACTCCATATGCCGAGGGGTGACCAAAAAGGAAAAAAATAAAGGAGTTCCCATTGTGGCGCAGTGGAAACGAATCTGACTAGGAACCATGAGGTTGCAGGTTCCATCCCTGGCCTTGCTAAGTGGGTTAAGGATCCGGCGTTGCCGTGAGCTGTGGTATAGGTTGCAGACGCGGCTCGGATCAGTTGTTGCTGTGGCTGTGGCTCCGCTTCGACTCCTAGCCTGGAAATCTCCATATGCCTCGGGCGCAGCCCTAAAAAGACTAAGTAAGTAAGTAAGTAAATAAATAAATAAATAAACAAACAAGAAACAATGACTTGAGGCATTCTCTTGTGGTGCAGTGGGTGAAGGATCCGGTGTTGTCATTGCAGCAGCTCAGGTTGCTGCTGTGGTTGGGTTCAGTCCTTGGCCGGGGAGCGTCCATGTGCTGCAGGTGTGGCGAAAAAGAAAAAAAAAAGAGAGACTTGAAAGTTAAATTAATTTTTGCCCTCTTTTGCCATACTGATAGATGTCTATCAGGCGGAGATCCATGAGCGATGGTGGGATGTACAGGCAAGATAAAAATCAGCTTCAGAATAAGACAAACACCACTAGTTTGCTCTAGCTTTGCATTCATCTGTTAAGGTTTTGGGACCCCAAGGAGATTTTTGTGGATCCTTTAGGCTACAAAAGCGAAATCTCAGCTAGAGTACCCATAGGTTCATTCCAAAATTCCAACATTATGCACCATGTTCTGTGGGTCTCTACTCAGTTGTCAAACTCTATGTCATAATTTTTGATCTCAGAAAACAGTTCATGTAAGCCCAAGTATGGTCTTTAGGGAATGAACTCAAGACTAGATTTTAGATAAAGGAAGGGAAGAAAATTAACATCACTGGGTGTTCCTTATGTGCCAGGTACTTTGAACATATTCAGTGGGAGTGAGTAAAGTTGGATTATATAAAATTATCTAAATTTAAATTTGACTTTGTAATACCTATGCCATTGTTTCTTTCCCTCCCCACTTCTCTTTTTCTCTTTGATGTGTTTATTATTAAGCTAAAACACAGTTCCTGCCCTCAAGGGCCTCTGGTTTTAGTTGGGAAGACAGACACAAAACTTAATGGTATACGGCTTTCACTGCATCATAATAATAGTAATAATAGTAATGATGATGGCTGATATTTATTACATACTAAATGCTTCATGTGCATTTTTCATTAAACCCTCATAAAACCTGTTTGCAAAGTTGTATTATTCCTGTCCTATAGACGAGAGAGCTGACGCCTGGAGAGATTAAATGACTCACCCCAGAGTACATAGTGGAGAATTATCTGAGACTTCAGAGGTGCTGTTTTAATGAATCTTCTGTACTGTCTCTAGCTCTCTTGATTGTGTCAAGTCTCAAATGCTAATGGAAGAGTTTGAGGCAGTATGATGATCTTACCATATATAACGGGGCTTTTTGTGTACAGAAGAAAGACTATTTTCTAAGTGTCCCATGGGCTCTTTTGTATTTATTAGAATGATTTTGGATGTAAAGTAGAATAATTCACTGTGGAATAGTTTCCCAAAGAAATTTCTTCTGTGGTTCAAGTTCAGGATTATTCCACTATTTATTATCAAACAGATTCTTTCCTGAAACAGAATGAAGATAAGTTCACAAATCTCCCTTGATTTCCCTCTTTGTGTCACCTTTCCTTCACAATATTCTGTTTGTGATTTTGGTGTTTCACATTCATAACAGTTCCAAGAGCTTTGATTCCAAAGCTTCAGCTGAATCTGCTAGATCACTGCAAGATCACATCTCCTAAATGTGGCCTTTTGCTAGGGAGTTCCTTTCTGATAAGGATTCTTTTGAACAGGGTGGGGGTGGAATGAAATCCAGAGTTTAGGCTGAGCTCTCATCCCCTTGACCTCTGCCCCTGTTTCAGGGTTTGCGCTGACTTAGTAGGGACTCCCTATGGAGCCAAGAGTTTAGGACTTGTTTACAATTGATGAAAAGATAGTTGGATTCAAAGGCTGTTGTTGGGTTCTTGGCTAGTCATGGATCTCTGCCATTATCTCTGGTGGGTTCAGGGAATGCTTGAACATCTGGGTCTGGAGATTTGCAATGGATGACTAAGAAAGAATGAGAAGAAAATCTGCAATTAGATTGCTGAAATTATTTCTGTGGGAGCAGTATTTAGTAGTATTTTGAGAGTAGAGAAAAGTTCCCATAAACCTGTGCTTTATTTCATTAAAAAAAAGCTGAAAGTATCTGTTTAAATTCAGTATATGATCAAAAAAAAAAAAGGGATGTATGGGAATTCTTCTCTTTTTTAATATCTCCCCAGAAAAAAATTTGCAGTGTTAGGCAAATGTATCAGATATTAAAGGGAAACTCTGGATAATTAAAGCCACCCTCTTCAAAGTTACACCTAGTTTTACAAATTGCTATTTTCTCTAAAAATCTTGTGGTTCTAAGTATTTTGAGGAGAGTATAGTAACTCAGTCCCAAATGAATCTTCATAAGTCTTTTCTGGGCACACTGGTCAGTTAAAACCATTCTTTAGCTTTTGTACCTGAAGTTACATATCTTTTTTGTTGTTGTTCAATATTTGTTGTAGATATGAATTTGAAAGAAAAGATAAGCATCTTTCTTCGAAGGGTGCTGACAGTATGAAGCAAAGTTGAGTAAATACATCCTCTGTTGGTAAGCATAGGAAAGGATAAAACTACATGAATAAGATTCAAAGTGAAAATAGTGTTATCTTTTTCACCTCAATGCAAAATTCCATGTGCTAAATGTAGTCTGGCCTAGAGATGTATTTTGTTTAACTAATTGGATGTTTAAATAAAAGCATGTTAATTATCAACATTTAAAACCTTTAAGAGTTTCATTAAAAACTTGGTTTCTGGGGGAGTTCCCATCGTTGCGCAGTGGTTAACGAATCCGACTGGGAACCATGAGGTTGCGGGTTCGGTCCCTGCCCTTGCTCAGTGGGTTAAGGAACGATCCGGCGTTGCTGTGAGCTGTGGTGTAGGTTGCAGACGCCGCTCGGATTCCGCGTTGCTGTGGCTCTGGCATAGGCCGGTGGCTGCAGCTCCGATTCAACTCCTAGCCTGGGAACCTCCATATGCTGCAGGAGCGGCCCAAGAATTAGCAAAAAGACAAAAAAAAACAAAACAAAAACCTTGGTTTCTGGTCTTCTTGATAAATTGGATGGTCCAACACTAGGCCTGGATTTCTACATGGCATCTGTTGGCTGGAGCAGAATAGTGGCTGCCCTCTTTAAATGAGCATGCACTCTCAGATTTGTCCCATATGGCTTCCTTCATCCACTTGTGTTTCCTTGTGGTGTTTTGATTTTGTAATTCCTACATCAAAAAATGGGAAAATGGGAAGTCTATATAATCTGATAATATCTGTCAGTACTACAAATGCTTGGATTTAGCAAATTCAGCAATGTGGAATTTAAAATTTTAGCAGTTAGTACATCTGCGTGTTTGTCCCATAAATGACATGTGCGCAAAGTATATATTCGTAGATACTCTTTTCAGCATTTATAATAGCAAAAACATTAGGAACAGCTCAGAATTTTAATAGATTAGTTAAATAGATTGGAGTTATCCATGTAAAGGAATACTATAGAATCAGTCATTAAGGAGAAGGTAAATTTTAGTCTAGAAACAGATACACTGAACTGTTGTTAACGGTGATATCTTTGGGCAGGTGGGATCACAGAGTAACTTTCACTATTTCTGTGTTTTAATTTTTTAAATAATGCTCCTATATTAATAAGAAATGAAGGATGTATATATATATTTTTTTCTTTTTTTTTTTCCCCTCCCATTCCCTTTCCTTTCCTTTTCTTTCCTCTCCTATCCTCTCCTTTCCTTTTTTTCCGCCCCACAGCATACGGAGTTCCTGGGCCAGGGATCAGATCCAAGCCTCAGTTGCAACCTGTGCTGCAGCTGTGGGAACACCGGATCCTTAATCCACTGGGCTGGGCCAGGGATCAAACCTGCATCCCAGTACTCCCAAGACACTGCCAATGTCATTGCGCCACAGCACGTGAGTTTCTTAGGAGTTCCCTAAGAAATGCGATATATATATGTGTGTGTGTTATTTTTGTCTTTTTTTGTCTCTCTAGGGCCACACCTATGGCATATGGAGTTTCCCAGGCTAAGGGTCTAATCGGAGCTGTAGCTGCCAGCCTACACCACAGCCACAGCAACTTGGGATCCGAGCCGTGTCTGCAACCTACACCACAGCTCACGGCAACACTGGATCCTTAACCCACTGAGTGAGGCCAGGGATCTAACCCACAACCTCTTGGTTCCTAGTCAGATTCGTTTCCGCTGTGCCACGATGGGAACTCCCATGATATATATTTTAAAAAACACTCTGGCTCTCATTTCAGCTGCCAAGTGTCCAAGACTATTCTGTCACATTGAGCCACCCAGGTGTATAGCTTCCCATTTAGATCATTACATTCAGAATTCTCTTATCTTGAAATTGCTCTAAGGAATGAGGGTAGGTATCCTCAAATATCAGGAACCATCATGAAGACCAAGAACAGGGTAAAAGCCTAGAGCAGCACTTTCAGGCTTCTCCTTGAAGCCCCGCCTCCATTCACTAATCAGGCTTTCAGAATTGGCCTCCCTTTTAGTGTCAGGCTTGATGCTACTTCGCTATCAAGAATGTAGAGAACCTTAGTAAGTCTCTCATGAATTGTGCTGTTTGGCATCTGCAGGGTCATGTTGCTGAAGGTGACCCTAATGGATGTGGTACAGGGGAAGAAACACGAGAATTTGCATCGTGGTTTTTGCGAGTCGCTCCTCGTTGAGTGACTCTGGGAAACCTGTGAAGATCATTTCTTCTTCCATAAAATAGTAGTAATACCTATAGGTGATTGTTTTTAAAAGTAAGTGAGATAGGCGTTCCCATTGTGGTGCAGTGGAAATGAATCCTGCTAGTATCCATGAGGATGCAGGTTCAATCCCTGGCCTCACTCAGTGAGTCAGTGATCTGGCATTGTTTTGAGCTGTGGTATAGGTCAAAGATGCAGCCCAGATCCTGCATTGCTGTGGCTGTGTTGAAGGCTGGGAGCTGTAGCTCCAATTTGAAACCCCTACCCTGGGAAGTTCCATCTGTGGGTGGGGTCCTAAAAAGCACTGTGGCACACTGTGGATTGGTAGCCTCTTTGCAGTGCCAGCATACAGATTTGATCCCCAGCCCGGCATAGTAGGCAGCTGTGGCATAAGTTACAACTGCAGCTTGGATCTAATTCCTGACCTGGAAACCCATATGCCACAGAGTGGACAAAAAAGATCCCTCCCACCCCCAAAAAAGGTGAGATAATATATATGAATTGATCAACATTTAGTTGCTCTAGCTGTTCCTGCATGTTTCTTCTTTGCTGAACTACGTGGTGAAGGTTTCTAACTTTTAGGGCTGATGTTTAGTGAGCATTTACTATATGCTAATGGTTTGAAAACATTGTCTCATTCTTTTTGGCAACTCTGTGAGGTTGTTTTCAACTCTTGTTCTCCCCATTTTACAAATAAGGAAACTGACAGTTTTTTTTTTGTTTGTTTTGTTTTTTGTTTTTGTCTTTTTGCCTTTTCTAGGGCCGCTTCCCACGGCATATGGAGGTTCCCAGGCTAGGGGTCTAATCGGAGCCTTAGCCACTGACTGGCCTACACCAGAGCCACAGCAACATGGGATCCGAGCTGCGTCTGCGACCCACACCACAGCTCAATGGCAACGCCAGATCCTTAACCCACTGAGCAAGGCCAGGGATCAAACCTGCAACCTCATGGTTCCTAGTTGGATTTGTTAACCACTGCGCCACAATGGGAACTCCCAGAAACTGACAGTTTTTAACACTTGGCCAAGGTCACACAGCTGGTAAGTGGCAGAGCTGAAGTCTGTGTGATTCCAAAGCCAGTGTAAAATAGTGATATGATTTACATTCAGTGAAACACAGAGATAGAAAGTGTAAGTTTCAAGCAGCTTTCACAAATGCGAGTACACTTGTAGTCCATGTTTCAAGATACAGAACGTTGCCGTCCCTTCGGAAAATTCCCTTATGCATTTTTCTCCATCAGTTCCACTAATCTGATTTCTGATTAGAAGGAGTAACTTCTGATTTCTGTCATGATAGATTAGTTTGCCTGTTCTAACATGTCTTACAGATGGAATCATACTACATGTGCTTTTTTGTGTCTAGTGTTTTTCAGCATTATGTTTGAGACTCATCCATGTTGTTGCAGGTGTTAGTTCATTTCATTTTATTGCTGAGTACTATTCTGTTGGCTGTATCATAGTTCATCCATTTATCTCCTGATACCTGGGCTGTTTCTAGTTTTGAGCTATTATGAATAAAACAGCTATGAAAATTCTTGTACAAAGTTTTTGTAAATATTTTTATTTCTCTTGAACATAGATCTGAATGGTGGATCAGATGTTAAACTTTTTATGAAATTTTCAGTTTTCCAAATTGCTATACATTTTACAGTTCTAGTAGTGTATGAGTTCTAATTGTTCCATATCCTTGTGTTTGGGGTTGTTAACTTTTAAATTTTAGTCATTCTAGTGAGCAGGTAATGGGGCTGATGTGGTTTCAATTTGCATTTCCCAGGTGACTAATTATATTGGTCACCTTTACATACCTTTTATTGGCCATTCGTATATCATCTTTTAGAAGTATCTATATTTTTTCAGTCTTTTGATAATTAAAAAAATCACATTCTTTGTCCTGCTGTTGAGTTATGGGTATTTTAAATTACGGTACATGTCCTTCATCAGATATATATGTTGTGAATAGTTTCTCCCCATCTGTGGCTTTCTGTTCTACTATATTAAGATGATTTTTTTTACTTTTTAGGGCCAACCCCGTGGCATATGGAAGTTCCCAGGCGAGCCACGTCTCTGACCTACACCACAGCTCACCTCGGTGCTGGATCCTTAACCCACTCAGCGAGGCCAGGGATTGAGCCTGCATCCCCATGGATGATAGTCGGGTTTGTTAACTGCTGAGGCATGATGGGAACTCCAAAACTAGGCTTTTTTTTTTTTTTTTTTTTGCTTTTTAGGGCCGCACCTGTGGCATATGTGTGGAGGTTCCCAGGCTAGGGGTCAATTAATTTCCTTGCTTTTTAGGGCTGCATCTGCAGCATATGGAAGTTCCCTGGCTAGGGGTTGAATTGGAGCCACAGCCACAGCAACACAGGATCCAAGCCACGTCTGCGATCTACATCACAGCTCAGGGTAATGATCTTTAACCCACTGAGTGAGTCTAGGGATCAAACCCGCATCCTCATGGATACTAGTTGGCTTCATTACCACTGAGCCACAGTGGGAACTCCCTCTAGGGTTTGGTTTATGTTCATTTCCTTATACATTTTAGAATCAGCTCACAAAAAAGAAAAAAAAGGAAGAAGCTTGCTGACATTTTGATTGGATTTAATTGATCTTATGAGTTTGGGGGGAGTTAATTAATTAATTAATTAATTAATTTTGTCTTTTGCCTTTTCTAGGGCCGCTCCTGCGGCATATGGAGGTTCCCAGGCTAGGGATCTAACTGGAGCTGTAGCCACTGGCCTACATCAGAGCTACAGCAACGTGGAATCTGAGCCGTTTGCAACCTACACCACAGCTCACGGCAATGCTGGATCCTTAACCCACTGAGCAAGGGCAGGGATCAAACCTGCAACCTCATGGTTCCTAGTTGGATTCGTTTCCGCTGCGCCACAGTGGGAACTCCTGGGGAGAGTTATTTTAGAATTGGCTTTTCTAATCTGTAAATTCAGTGTACGTCCTACTTATTTATAAGTTCTTTATTCTCTGTGATGTTTTAAAAAAGATTAGTGTTGAGAGGGAGTACATTTTTCTTTAAATTTATCCCAAAGTATTATGTTTTTATAGTTACTATAGTAGATGGTATTATTTAAAAATTTTATTTTCCTATTGTTCCTTGCTAGTATATAGCAATGCAGTTGATTTTTGTGTATTGCGATTGTATCATACAACATTGTTAAATTTGTTTACTAGTTCTAGTAACTTTGAAAAATAAATTATTTGGGATTTTTTATGTTTACAGTTGTTAATAAAGACAATTTGAGTTCTTCTTTATTGATGTTTATGACTTTTATTTTCACCCTTTGGCATTGACTAAGATTTCCAGTCCAATAGTAGATAAAAATATTGAAAATGACATTCTTGTCTTATTTTTGGCATTAGAGGGAAAGAGTTCAGTATTTTACTATCAAGGATGATGTTAGCTATAGTTTTTTATTTTTTATTTTTAAAAATTGTGGTAAAATATACAGACCAATACATTTATTGTCGTAACCATTTTTAAGTGTATAGTTTGTTGCCATTAAGTACTACACTTTGTTGTGCAAGCATCACCACCACTCATCCACGAACTCTTTCATCTTGCAAAAATGAACTTGTAAGCATTAACAATATTTCCTCACTCTCCAGACAACCCCTGTTTTACTTTCTGTCTGACCTTGGCTAATCTAGGTATCTCATGTAAGTGAAATCGTACAATATTTTGACTTCTTTCACTAAGCATACTACTTTCAAGGTTGATTCATGTCTTAGCATATGTCAGAATGTCCTTCCTTTTTAAGACTGAATAATATTCTATTATATGTTACTTACCACATTTTGCCTAGCCATACATCTGTTGATGGAATCTTGGGTTGCTTATTATACCTTTTACCTATTGCGAATAATGCTGCTATGAATATTGAGGGTACAAATAGCTCTTCACATCCCTATTTTCAATTCTTTTGGGTATATACCCAGAACTGGAATTGCTGGATTGTATGGTAATTCTATTTTTAATTTTTTGAGAAACCGCCATACTGTTTTCCACAGTGACTGCACCATTTTGCATTCCCATGTTACAGTGCACAGGGGTTCTAATTTTTCTGCATCCTATTTTCTGTTTTTGGTAGTATCGCATACCTTCATGGCTGTGATGTAGTATCTCACTGTGGTTTTGATTTGCATTTCCCTAAGGATTAATGCTGTTGAACATGTTTTTATGTGTTTATCGGCCATTTGTATATCATCTTTGGAGAAATGCCTATTTACATCTTCTGTCCAGTTTTTAATCATTTTTTTGTTTGTTTTTAGTTGTAAGAGTTCTTTTTGTATTCTGGATATTAACCCCTTATTAGATATATGGTTTGCAAATATTAGCTCCCTCTGTATGGATTGCCTTTTCACTGTTGATTATGTCCTTTCATGTACAGAAGTTTTAAATTTTGATGTATGGTGGTTAACTTATTTTTTCTTTTCTTGCCTGTGCCTTTGGTGTCATAGCCAAGAAATCATTGCCAAGTCCAATGCCAGGAAGCTTTCCCCCTTTTTTTCCTCTAAAAGTTTTATGTTTTACATTTAGGTCTGTGATCTGTTTTGAGTAAATTTTTGTGTATGTGGTTGGTGTAAGATGAGGTCCACATTCATTCTTTGCATGTGGATATTCAATTTTGCCGTCACTGTTGGTTGAAAAGATTGTCTTTCCTCATTGAATGGTTTTGGCAACCTTGTTGAAAGTAATTGACCGTGTATGTGAGGGCTTATTTCTGGGCTCTGTATTCTGTTTCATTTGTCTATATGTTTGTCTTTATGCCCCCCCTTTTTTATTACAGTAGCTTTCATAGCACTGTAATCAAATGAAGAAACTATACCATTTTTGTAGATCCCTTTATTGGCTTGAGGCAGTTCCCTTGTATTCCTAGTTTGCTAAGAAGTTTTTTGTTTTTTTGTTTTTTTAAATAGTGTCAGGTTTTTTCAGATGCACTTTCTACATCTACTTAGATATTTAGATTTTTTCCATATGGCAAATTATACTGATTGATTTTTGAAATTTGAGCCAGCCTTGCAGTCCTGGGATAAGCCTCATATGGTGATGATGTATTACCATTTTTATATTGCTGAGTTCAACTTGATAACATTTTGTTGTGGATATTTATGATTATGTTCATGAGAGTCAAAGCCTATATCTTTACCATCAGTGTCTTACTGCCTCCAAAAGATTTTTCTATCTTAATTTATTATTTTATCTTTAAAAAGGATTTTTTTTTTGTCTTTTTAGGGTCTCACCCGTGGCATATGGAGGTTCCCAGGTGAGGGGTCGAATTGGAGCTGTAGCTGCTGGCCTCCACCACAGCCACAGCAACTTGGGCTCCAAGCCGCATCTGCAACTTATATACCACAGCTCACAGCAGTGCCTGATAATTAACCCACTGAGCAAGGCTAGGGATCAAACCTGCATCCTGAAGGATGCTAATCAGATCCGTTTCCACTGAGCCATGACACAAACTCCCTCAAAAAGACTTTTTTTAGGAGTTCCTGCTTTGGTGCAACATGATTGGCAGTGTCTTGGGAGCTCTGGGACGGATGCAGGTTCAGTCCCTGGCCCTGCACAGTGGGTTGAGGATCCATTGTTGCAGCAGCTTTGGCTTAGGTCGTGACTGTGTTTCAGATTTGATCCCTTGCCCAGGAACTCCATGTGCTGCAGGGCAGCCAAAAATGGAAAAAAAAAAAAAAAAGATTAATTTATTTATTTGTAAAAACAGGTACAAAGTTTATTGTTAGAAACACAGTACAACATGTGGGAGAGCACATGGAGAATTAGCCTATTTATCTAAGGTAGAAACAAAGCAGTAATACACACCCAAAGGCAATGTGCAGTGTGGGTGTCCCCCTGAATGAAGAGCACAAGATTTTTTTAATCTTTATTTTATTTTTTGCTTTTTAGGGCCATACCCATGGCATATGGAAGATCTCAGGGTAGGGGTCAAATTGCAGCTAGAGCTGCCGGCCTACACCGTAGCCACAGCAATGCGAGATCTGAGCCACATCTGTGATCTACACCACAGCTCAGGGCAAGGCCAGATCCTTAAACCACAGAGCAGGGCCAGGGATCAAACCTGTGTCCTCATAGATGCTAGTCAGATTCGTTTTCCCTAGCCATGACAGGAACTCCCTCATTAATTCACTTTTATTTGTATGAATTTGTGTTAGCTTTTTGTGTAGTCTCAAAACCAACTAACTGCTTTTCTGGATAGTTTTAGGTACTCTTCTGCTTCAGATTTGAAGTCTTCAGGGAGTTCTTTTGTGGCAAAGTGGGTTAAGGGCCTGGCATTGTCATTGCAGCAGCTCGGGTGGCACAGGTTTGATCCCTGGCTAGAGAACTTCCATATGCCCCAGATGTGGCCAAAAAAGAAAACAAACAAACAAATAAATAAAATTGAGGCCTCCATCTAGTGGTCTCTTCTGAAAGCACAGTGGTAAGAACCTGTGATAATGTATTGGTATTTATTTCCACTTAGTCCACTAGGTGGCAACAGGCCCTAATCGAAGAGCCAACAGCCAGGAATCAGATGTAAAATGAAAGACAACAATGCTTGTAAAACTCACAATTAAATGGAGCAGAAAAATAAAGATTTTCTGAAAAGTAATACTGCTAGCCCTCAAAATATGAGAAAAGGAATGAGCCTTTAACTCATTCTAAGAGCATATGTGGGAGTTCCCGTCATGGCTCAGCCGAAACAAATTTGACTGCATCCATGAGGATGTAGGTTCCATCCCTGGCCCTGCTCAGTGGGATTGGATTAGGAAGATGTAGTATGTATATACGTAATGGAATACTACTCAGACATAAAAAAGAACAAAATAGTGCCATTTGCAGCAATGTGGATGGAACTAGAGACATAGTGAGGTAAGTCAGAAAGAAGGACAAATACCATATGGTATCACTTATATCTGGAATCTAATATATGGCACAAAAGAACCATTCACAGAAAAGAAAATGATGGACTTGGAGAATAGACTTTTGGTTGCCAAGGGGGAGTGGGATGGTTGGGAGCTTGGGGTTAACAGATACAGACTTTGGAATGGATTAGTAATGAGATCCTGCTGTGTAGCACTGGAAACTATGTCTAATCACTTATGATGGAGCATGATAATGTGAGAAAAAAGAATGCATACATGTATGTGTAACTGGGTCACCATGCTGTATAGTAGAAAATTGACAGGAGTTCCTGTCGTGGCGCAGCAGTTAACGAATCTGACTAGGAACCATGAGGTTGTGGGTTCGATCCCTGGCCTTAAGGATCCAGCATTGCCATGAGCTGTGGTGTAGGTCACAGATGTGGCTTGGATCCCAAGTTGCTGTGGCTCTGGAGCAGGCCATCAGCTACAGCTCCAATTAGACCCCTAGCCTGGGAACCTCCATATGCCATGGGAGCGGTCCTAAAAAAGGCAAAAAGAAGAAAAGAAAAATTGACAGAACACTGTAAACCAGTTATAATGGAAAAAATAAAAATCATTTTATGTATATATAAAAGATCCAGCCTTGCCGTGAGCTGTGGTGTAGGTTGCAGACATGACTCAGATTCTGCATTGCTGTGGCTGTGGTGTAGACTGACGGCTACCGCTCCAATTAGCTTGGAAACCTCCATATGCCACAGGTGCAACCCTAAAAGGACAAATATGTATATGTATGTATATATATATATACATATATATATATATATATATATATATAGAAACTCTGATTAACATATATGGGAATCCATTCTGCTGCCTTTCTTCCATTGCCCATCAGATTTCAAAATCTTGGCTTATTCTATGGCTATCTAGTTGCTTGCCTTTGAATGTTGCGGGAGGAGGGTTAAGGTGATAGAGCTGACCCTGAATGAGAAGAGATATGAGTTTGGGGAGGAGGGGCAAGAAGGGTGTGCTTTTAATATCCAAGAGCTTAGAATCTACTTCCAGGGAGATTGTAGGAAGTGGCATTAATAGTTCCTTGTTGTGCCTTGGGTCTGAGACTTTCCTTGAGGGCCAAGAAAGGAATGTTTGTGAATGTTATAGTTTAAGATGTGGGTTTTTCTTATAGGAATGGAAATTGAGAGAATAGAAATTTTCCTGGTTGAGAAACTGTTTTAAGATGGTAAGAAAGAAGGAAGAAGTTTGTTTAAGGAGATGTAAGATTCTTAGAAGCCAGGGGTAGAATTATCAGGCTGTGAAAATTAAAAGATGATGGATAAGGTGAGTTTCTGATGCTCCCTGGAATAGTTAAGAAGAGAAGAGATTTGGAAGTACAACTAGACTGGAAGCAGTGTGACCTGGCAGCCTATAATCAGTAGGATCCTTGATTATAACAATGATGCCAACTTGTTTGACCTCAGTGACTTACCTGGGGTTATGAACACAGCTGACTTAGGCTGGATTCCATTACCTACATAACCTTCCTTTTTCTGCTTTCCAGTTGAAAATAATTCATTGGCAGTGGACTATTATGTACAAATACATTTGGAGAGAGGGCGATAAATGTGCATTAGCAATTGAGGTATGGCTCATATTTGAAACATGACATATACATGTCAAAGTGTAATTATAGTATTAAAAATTTTTAAATTAAGGATACTCTTAATGCATTGCCTATCATTATATACAGCATGTATCTAATTTGGAAATGATGCTGCTGAGTGAGTCATAATTGAAGATGAAAAGCAAGAATAGCAGTAATTGAACACTACCTCTAATTCCCTCAACAGTGATAATGGAATTCTAAGAGCTGCAAAATTTCCAAGTGATTTTATGTATGTGTTTGCAGTAGTATCTTTGCAACATTGCCACCCATTTTGTGGCAGCCAGCTTATTGGTAGAATGCTACAAAGTCTCTTATTACTTTTAATTTATAGACACATTTATAAATTTTATTGACGATTCATTAACAAGTTACTTATAGCCTTTATTTTATTTCATTGATAGTCCATTAACAAGTTACTTACAGCCTTTATTCATAAGTAGAAAGGAATTGAACATCGGTCCCTCATAAGATGAATGAAAGTTAGATTAATTCATTATGAGTATCCTTTAAATTTATACCTTGAGAATCCTGGGGCTGAAACATTGGGAAGGAGGAAGAGAAAGTAAAAAAACAGCCACAGCCTAGCCAGAAGAAGTCTCAGTGCCATGGGCCTTTGGAGCTAGGTATGAATAGAAAAGGCGTATGTCTTCTGTGACTTAAAGTCTCATCATTGTGCGAGTGCATGTGTGTGGTCACAGTGTATGTGCAAATGTTTATGATTTTATGATAATGGCTCTAAACTATTGATGGAATTATTACTCATTATGTGATCAGTCCTGTGGACAGAATTTTTGTCATGTGAGTCTGACAAATGATTCTTCTAGGAATTTTTTCCTTATGTTGGATGGAGTAGACGTGTGTAGTTGAAAAGAAAGTAAAATCCTGGAGTTCCCATTGTGGCTCAGTGGTTAACGAATCCAACTAGGAACCATGAGGTTGTGGGTTCGATCCTTGCCCTTGCTCAGTGGGTTAAGGATCCGGCGTTGCCGTGAGCTGTGGTGTAGGTTGCAGACGCGGCTCGGATCCCGCGTTGCTGTGGCTCAGGTGTAGGCCGGTGGCTATAGCTCCGATTACACCCCTAGCCTGGGAACCTCCATATGGCACGGGAGGGGCCCAAGAAATGGCAAAAAGACAAAAAAATAAAATCCTGTGTGTAATGATTTTGTGCTGGGACTTTTGTTGATTTTTTTTTTTTTTTTGGTAACTGCATTATTAGCATCTTAGTTGTCCAGGAATCTTTTCAGTATAACTAAAATTCACTAAAAGCCAAACCTTAACATCATTTTCATCAAAATAATCTTAATTGTGGAGTTCCTTTCATGGCTCAGTGGTTAATGAGCCCAACTAGTATCCATGAGGACACGGGTTCGATCCCTGGGCTTGCTCAGTGGGTTAAGGATCTGGCATTGCCATGTAGGCCCACAGCTGTAGCTCCAACATGACCCCTAGGCTGGGAACCTCCATATGCTGCAGGTGAGGCCCTAAAAAGACAAAAATAATAATAATAGTGAGATTTAGTCTCTGTCCCTTTCTCTTTCTCTCTGCTGTCTCTGTGAGAAGTTTTGTTAGATTAAAAACTTGAAATGCCTTAATCACCCTTTCCTAACAGTCATAGTAATTTTGACCCTTAATTATCTTTTACCAAAAATATACCCATTCTTTTACATTTTAAGTCTGACCAGTTAGTTTCAACCTCTGACCTTTGTTTTCTCTTTTGAAATAACTCGGGCAAAAATATCACTAAGTGAAACAAATGTCATAAGCAGCATTGGTAGATAAATGGGAATGATCCTACAAATGCTGGTGAAAGATAACAGGGTAATTTGAAAAGCTTCAATCATACAGTGGGGCTAGAAACAAGTCTGGAAGAAATAGATGTTGATTGGGAGTTGGTATGGCTGCTCACGTTAGTGATGTAGTGCTGTCATGTGAAAAGAAGGCTACCCAGCAAGAATTACTCTTGATTAGCTTTCTTAATATACTTGGTGTCATTTAAATCCTAAATATTAGTGATGTGATTTTTTTTTTTTTTTTTAACCTACTGTTGGGAATGTACAAATCTAATGACGGTAATAGAGAAAAAAAGCTACTTCTGGTGGGGCTTGCTGTGTGTCAGATGCTGAGCATTTTATTTTCATGATATAATCCTCATCACCATCTTATGAAATAGATGGTAGTTCGCAGATGATAAGCTAAGACTGACAGGTTAAAACTACCCTGCCTCTCACTGCCCTTTTCATCATAGCCAAAGATTACTTCAGAGCTTAAACAACATGATCTTGGAGTTCCTGTCGTGGCTCAGTGGTTGATGAATCCGACTAGGAACCATGAGGTTGCAGGTTCGATCCCTGGCCTTGCTCAGTGGGTTAGGGATCCAACGTTGCCATGAGCTGTGGTGTAGGTCGCAGATGCGGCTCGGATCCTGTGTTGCTATGGCTGTGGCGTAGGCCAGCAGCTATACCTCCAATTCGACCCCTAGCCTGGAAACGTCCACATGCCACAGGAGCGGCCCAAGAAATGGCAAAAAAAGACAAGAACAAAAAAAACAAAAAACCAATATGATCTTGTCTTAGGAGTTTGTAAAGAAACTTGGCGTAATCAGAGAAAACATGAGTTGAACACAAGGAGCTGTATTATGGTAAAGTAACACACTGAAGTGTATGAACAGTGCCGGTGCCTGGCAAATATAGACTGGTAGCAAGGGAGGAAAACCAGAGGCGTTGACTGGAATAGCTAAATTTCAAGGAGTAAACTCTCCTTAAACTGGCTTAAAGGCTATTCATCTACTCTTGCCCTAGCCATGATTAGCTGCGGGGCTAGCTCAGATTATATATACACATAGAAGGTACTGGTGACTCCAATGGTTAGGGCTTTTAGAAGTGGGAACTGAAGATAAATCTTTGATATTGAGACTTCTGTCATCTTTGAGATTTGAAAATTATTCCAGTATTTCAGAAAGACTCTATTTCTCTGCCTTCCTCAGGAAGTTTTTCCTCCTAAGTGTATTTTGGGATTGAGTTATATTTGAGCAATTTGTTATGGCACTGGGTCTAATTCCAGGAAAATAGATTTGATTTCAGACTAGCTCTTCAGCTTCACCAAGATTAGGGTTTTATTACCTAGGAGATTTGTAAAAATATACCAAGGGGGAGATTGATTTCTAGCATGAGTGACTGAGAAAATCAACAGGTTCTGTCCCTAAAAAGCAACTGTAAAGCTGAACAAAACTGTCAACAATAACCATAGGCTTATAACAGATTGCGAAGTAATTAGCCCATTCACCATAGCTCATATTTATTGAATACTCTGCAGAATATACATTCTTTTCAAGGACACATGGAACAGTCTCTAAGAGTATTCTGGGGCATAAAATAAGTCTCAGGTTTTTTTTTTAAAGATCAAAATTATGCAAGGCATGATTTGAGTACAATGGAGTTAATGATCTGTAACAGAGGAGTTCCCATTGTGGCTCAGCAGGTTAAGAACCTGATTAGTATTCATAAGATGTGAGCTTGATCCCTGTCCTCACTCAGTGGGTTAAGAATCCAGCATTGCCGAAAGCTGCAGCTTAGGTCGCAGGTGTGGCTCATATCTGGCAATGCTGTGGCGTAAGCTGGCAGCTGCATCTCCAAGTTGCCCCCTAGTGCCTAGGAACTTCCACATGCTGCAGGTGTGGCCATTAAAGAAAAAAAAGATCCATAACAGAAAAATCTAGGATAGCTCCAAATATTTGAAATTAAACAGCATACCTATTATATAATAATGTATATAATAATGTATATGTATTGTGTAATATGTTATATAATAATATTATATATTATTCTAAGCATCCCGTATTGTAAAGCAGTGTCATGGATAACTTTATCACAACAAATTAGACCACTTAGATAAAGTAGGAAAATTGCTAGACAAAAATTCCTAGGACACAAATGGTCAAAACTAACTTGAGCAGGGGAGTTCCCATTGTGGCACAGCAGAAACAATCTGACTAGCGACCATGAGGTTGTGGGTTCGATCCCTGGCCTTGCTCAGTGGGTTAAGGATCCGGCATTGCCATGAGCTGTGGTGTAGTTTGCAGACACGACTTGGATCCTGTGTGGCTGTGGCTGTGGCATAGGCCGGCAGCTACAACTCCAATTTAACCCCTAGCCTGGGAACCTCCATATGCTGCAGGTGTGGCCCTAAAAAGACAAAAACAAAACAAAACAAAAAACCAAAAAAAGCCCCCAAAACTGACTTGAGGAAATAGAATATATAAATAGACCTATAACAATGAAAGAAAATGAATTAGTAGTTTAAAATCTTCCTAAAAAGAGAATCCCAGGCCCAGTGGCTTCATTGGTAAATGCTATAAAGACTTAAAGAAGCAATAAATACTAATCCTTCACAAACGCTTTCAGAAAGTAGAGGAGAGAACACTTCCCAACTCATTCTATGAGGACAGCATTATCCTGGTAACACTTCCCAGCTCATTCTATGAGGACAGCATTATCCAGTGATACCATAAGAAGACTGCTGATCAGTGTGACTTATGAACACAGACGCAAAAATCTTTAATACTGACAAACCAAATATAGCAGCATATGAAAATGGATTATATACCGTGACCAATTAGAATTTATTCCAGGCATGCGAGGTTGGATTAATATGTAAAAATTAGTCTAACATACCCAGGGTCATCAGGTGCTCTCTTAAAAGCCTAGATGGTTAAGTATTTTAGGCTTTTTCTGACCATATAGTTTCTGTTGAAATTATTCAACTCTGCTGTTGTACTGCAAAACCAGCCATAGATAATGTGTAAATAAATGGGCATGGCTATGTTTCAGTAAAACTTAAAAATAGCTGGATCCACAGGTCATAGTTTGCTAACCTCTGTGATATGTCATATTAATAAAATAAAGGTTTAAAAAACCCACACGATCATTTGAGTA
This sequence comes from Phacochoerus africanus, assembly GCF_016906955.1. Classification (NCBI taxonomy): domain Eukaryota; kingdom Metazoa; phylum Chordata; class Mammalia; order Artiodactyla; family Suidae; genus Phacochoerus; species Phacochoerus africanus. The sequence continues at coordinate 269,114,508 of NC_062545.1, read as the reverse complement.
GATGCACACAAAAAAATTTGACAAAATTCAATACCCATTTATGATAAAATCTCCCCAACAAACTAAGAACAGAAGGCAACTTTCACAGCTTGACAAAGGACATCTATGAAGAGCTTAAAGCTAACATAATACTTAGTGGTAAATATGAATGTTTTCCCCTAAGACTGGGAATAAATTAGGTAAGAATGTGCTTTACCACTTCTTTTCAACATTTACTGGAGGTTCTAGCTAGATTAATAAGGTGGGACTTAGGGACAAAAGCATCTAAATTAGAAAAAATTCAAACTGTTTTTATTCATTGATGATGTAATCCTTTATTTAATCCTAAATAATTCACCAAAAAAACCCCCAAACAAATAGAACTAATTGAGTTTAGCAAGGTCATAGGATATCAGATCAATATAAAAAAAATCAGCTGTATTTTTATAACTAGCAACAATCCAAAAATGAAAGTGTGGCGTTCCCGTCGTGGCTCAGTGGTTAATGAATCCGACTAGGAACCGTGAGGTTGTGGGTTTGATCCCTGGCCTCGCTTAGTGGGTTAAGGATCCGGCATTGCTGTGAGCTGTGGTGTAGGTCACATTCGAGGCTCAGATCCTGAGTTGGTGTGGCTGTGGTGTAGGCTGGTGACTACAGCTCCGATTAGACCCCTAGCCTGGGAACCTCCATATGCCATGGGTGTGGCTCTAGAAAAGACAAAAAAAAAAAAAAAGAAAGAAAAAAGGACATAAATGAAAGTGGGAAAATATCCATTCACAATTGCATCAAAAGAATAAAACGCTTAGGAATAAATATAACAAAAGAAACGTAAGATTTGTACACTAAAAACTGAAATATATCTGAGAGAAATTTGAAAAGACCTAAGTAAATAGAAAATGGCTCTGATAGACCGTCTGGGCTGGTGACACTTATATACTGAAAAATGCCTGCATTCAGGCCCAGGTTATAGATTAATAACCTCACCTAGACATTTTGCAAATATGTGCTTCTGGATAACAAGTAGGTGAGAGTTTGGGGTGTAAAGGAATCTTATCTACTGAGAATGGGGATAACCCATGGAGTAGTATCATCAAAGACCGGATGCATTGGGCTCTACTGCTGTGTGCTATTTGCAGCACACTTTTTACTGTGTTCTCTCAGGCCTCACAGCAGTCCAGTATCCTTAGTTTCCCTTTCACAGAGAAGTAAGGCTTAAAAGGTGACTAGTTCAAGAGCATATAACCATGGAGTTGGAATTAAATTCAGATTTTCTAACTGTACCATCCCAAAGCATTTATTTCTTCTTTACTCTGTTGTTTTGCCTTATCTGTTTATAGTTGCCCCTCGATATCCACAGAGAATTGGTTCTAGAACCCTCCTTGGACACCAAAATCTGAGGATGTTCAAGGCCCTTTTATAAAATGGTGCAATATAGTTGGTCCTCCATACCTGCAGATAGGAAGGACCCACTGTATTGAAGAGACGAGAAAGGGGCATGGGGTTTTGATTGATTACATGCGTTTTCAGTAGTTTTAGTCCGAAGAGTAGGAAGGGAAGTTAGGCTATAGTTTTAAGTTCAAGGGTAATATAGCAAGTATAATCAAGATAGCTTGGTCCTGATATATGGTAGATATAAACATTATACCTGTGTTGGAACTATACTTCATGGCACAGATGGCTTTAAGGCATCCTATGCTTACTTCAAGGAGCTTCCTAAGTTATAAACGTAATTGTGCCAGAAATCATAAGGTAATTTGTTTGACAACCACTTATTCCATGCCAGGGACCTTGCAGAATTTGGGATCACAATGTCCAGTTGGATTCTGTTGAGATATAGCATGGAAGGATTACAGAGGTGGGCTGGAATTTGCTTTTCATTCTCTGAGCCTGATGTGTCTGCCCTTCGAAGTGACCACTTCAACTGTGGACCCAGCGCCCTTTACTTTCCACTTTCCCTGTGGCTGTGCTTTCTACAGGTCCCCTTTTTTGATAAAAAACAATCCATCTTTTCTTCTTTTTCCACAGTGGGTTCTTGTATCTGCTTTTCAGCCAAACATAGGTAGATCTTGCATCTAGAAGAAGTCTTTGCTTTTTAAAAAAAGACATTTAGAAATAATTTTTCATAATTGTTAAAATAGTTCATATTTATTGCTAAGCACATGGAAGACAAAGATGAATTATAAATAATAAACGTGAAAATCACTTTAACTTTACAACTTAGAGATTTAAACTGTTAATGTTTTTGTTTCCAGTCTGAATTTACAATCTGCTTTTTACTCCTGTCAGTCACTGCACACTTGCACATGTGCACACATGTACGCATACAAAGATAGTAGTATTTTGTGTGGTAGGCTCTATGTGAAATATTTTACATATATTATTATTCCTCATGTAGCCCTCTGTTATCATATCCCCTATTTACAGATGACATATATTTAAAGGGGGGACGTAACTTGTTTAGGTTCAGATAGTTGATAAGTAATGGGGCTGAAATTTTCAACTTCATTTAGCCCAAAGTCCTCACCACTCCTTTCCAGAAATCTATTTTTATCCATGACTATCACTCCAATTTTGTTGTCGTTGCTTTTTTTGGCCACACCCATGGCATGTGGAGGTTCCCAGGCTAAGGGTCATATTGGAGCTACAGCTGCCAGCCTACACCACAGCCACAGCAACATGGGATCCGAACCGCGCCTGTGACCTACACCGCAGCTCACAGCAGTGCCAGATCCTTAACCCACTGAGTGAGGCCAGGGATCAAACCCACATCCTCATGGTTCCTAGTCAGATTCGTTTCCTCTGTGCCATGATGGAAACTCCCAAAATTGTTCTAACTATTTGTTATTTCTTTTTATCCCTGCCTTTTTCTCCAGCCTTGTCTTAGGACCTCTTCTATGTGCTTTAGACACATTGTCAGTTTTGTGAAAGCACTGTGCTCCTTTGCCTGAACACATGCCATTTGTCCCTGTGCTTGGATTCACCGCACCTGTTTCACCCAGGGAAATTACCCTTCAAGTCTTAACTTACATGTCAAGTGACTTCCTTGAGGTCACTTTCTGGACCTTTCTCAGCCCTAAGACTGGATTGGTCCCTTCTATTATTTGCTCTCATAGTACCTTGTTTTTCTTTTTTGCAGAACTTTTCACAGTTAGAATTATTTGTTCATTAGAACTTGGTCTGCCATTTTTACTATCTACTTTTGTTCCCTTCATATCTCCAGGCTTCTGTTGCAGCCCAGGTGCATGGTAGGTGTCCGGTAACTATTGTCTTTTTCTTTCTCTGTGTGGCTTGTTTACTCTCAGCCCCATGCTTATAAATTGCAAATTTGAATCCTCTGTACAAAAGATGAAGTTCTCTTTCTTCTAGTCTGAAGCTGTTTATTTCTCAGTGCACTCTAGGTTCCTAATCTAGTCAGGAGTTTGGCACCATTCTTAACTCCTCACTATCTTTTGTGTTTGAGCCAGTTCTTTGGAAGCCGGATCTAGTCCTTTGACCTGGAAAGATGGCTACAATGTTTTAAGTGAAAAAAATTTTATGGGACATAATGTATAATTTTTGTTATTTTTTCTAGGTATAAAATACATGTATTTTATTTATTTATTTATTTGGCCATGCCCATGGCATGTGTAAGTGCCCGGACCAGGGAGTGAACCCAAGCCGCTGCAGTGAAAACGCCAGATCCTTCATCCGCTGCACCACAAGAGAACTCCTAAATATGTGTATTTTAAATATCTCTGAAATAATCTGGGAGGATATACACTGAACAGAATGAGGGGGTCAACTTTAGTTTTCTCTCTTTTGTATGAACTTTTCAGTGAGTACATAGGACTAAAACAAAACCAAACCAAATCCTGTTTTGAAAAACAAAAACCAACCAAAACCAAAAGCTAAAATGCATTTTTGAGATATCCTTTCCATTCTCTCTATCCCTGCTGCCTCAGTTTTACCTTAGCTCTTTTGCGCAGCTTTTTTTTTTCCTCTGTCTCTCTCAGATCTCTCTTCCCTTTCTCCTACTTCATCTGCTTAATGAACTTGCCAAAGTCTTGCTTTCATTATCTCCTTTCAGAACTCAGCATTTAAAGTGGCCCCCTGTTGCACTAATTGTAAATTTTTCTGCCTGGCTCACAAGGCTGTCTGTAATTTGTCTTTTTACTTTTTTACTGCTGCTCCTCATGACTCCTAACATAATCTCTGAACTATTCTGCTGTCGTCGCCTATATATACCACATATTTTCTCTGTTGCAGCTATTTATTTACAAGTCCCATCTGCAGGAAACACCCTTAAACTCACATAATTGTCTCCCTTTCTGTAGCACTTAGTTTCATCCAATAGAAACTATGTAAGATTTTAATGGTTATGGTTGTAATTTTTTCATTGGCATATGTAAAGACTGTTGATTCTCTGGATATAAGTGGGATACTTGTTTAGGTGTAGTTTTTCAAAGAATGTGTGAGACATTCTTCTCTAATGTTTTCAGAAAACTTGGAAATAATTGGTGGTTGAAAATAAATGCCTTTAGAACACATGGCATCCTGGAAAACAGCAACATGTGAATTACCTTCTATGTATCTACCATTATGAAAGAAAGACAACTTTTTGATTTCTATAAAGGCTTCTTGGGTAGGACAATCATCTGAATTTAACCTTGTTCATTCATTAGGTTCTTTACCTAGGTTTTAGTTTTTGAGGGAACATAAACATATCTGTTTCTATAAAACATCAGACGCAATTTGATGTGTTTGGCTGGCACAACATGGTGTGAATTTTATGTACTCTGAAGAGAGATACTCCATAGTAACATAAGTATAACTATACCTTTCTGTGCTCGGAAGAGTAATGGCGGTATCAGATGGTGGCAGAAAAGTTTGGGCAGTAATTGAAAAGTGAGTGAGTGACATGAAGTGTGGTCGGAAGCTGGTGCTAAGTCCCTGGGCTTGGCTTTGCTTCAGACTGGCCTTTGGTGGCCCAAAATCTCCTGGCGGGCTTTTAGAATACAGATTATATGGCCCTTCTTCTGTTTTGGGGTAGAACTCAGGAATCTGCTTTTTTTTTTTTTTTTTTTTTTTGCTTTTTAGGGCTACACTTGTGGCATACGGAAATTCCCAGGCTAGGGGTCAAATTGGAGATACAGCTGCCAGCCTACACCATAGCCATAGCAACATGAGATAGGAGCTGCGTCTGTGACCTACACCACAGCTTACAACAATGCCAGATCCCCAAACTACTGAACAAGGGATCAAACCCTCATCCTCATGGATACTAGTTGGATTTGTTTCCACTGAGCCACAATGGAAACTCCCTGGAATCTGCATTTTTTTAAAAGCAACTCTAGATGATTCTCATGTACAACCAGGTTTAGGAAACAATGGCCTAACCCCCTTATTTTTCCTGAATTCTTACATTTTTTGCATTTTTCTTTTGGCTTTGATTTCTCTTATTAGTTCTTGTCTCACTATAGCTGCACTTCTCCTTCCTTCCTATCTCTGAGAAGAAAATTTCAGAAGGCTAAGTTGATAAGCTTCTTTTTCTACTGCCTTGTTTAGTTTGACTTTTGCTGTGAGAATCTCTTTCTATCTTGGACTTTAGCTATTCATGACCAAGATCCTTGCTTTCTGGTCATTATTATGAAAAAATTTGTGGCTCATCTCATCTTATTTTGTAGGATTCAAAAGGTGATACTACATTTTATTTTTCATTTTTATTTATTATTATTATTATTATTATTTTGGACATTTCTTGGGCCGCTCCCACGGCATATGGAGGGTCCCAGGCTAGGGGTCTAATCGGAGCTGTAGCCACCCGCCTACGCCAGAGCCACAGCAACGCGGGATCCGAGCCGCGTCTGCAACCTACACCACAGCTCACGGCAACGCCGGATCGTTAACCCACTGAGCAAGGGCAGGGACCGAACCCGCAACCTCATGGTTCCTAGTTGGATTCCATAACCTCTGCGCCACGACAGGAACTCCTCCATTTTAATTTTTGTTAAGAGAAGTGATGTGAATCTTTCATCTCACTTGTTTTTTTCTCTTACTTGAATGACATGGTTTGCAAAAGTCAGAATGAATGGACCTTATAGTTTTGGTCAAAAGAGAATATTTACATTTGAATAATAATTTAATCAGGGCATTCATAGTAACACATATGATGTAGGTATTTAAAAGAGTGAGTGCAATATAATAAGATTGTTGTGGAGGGCTATCTGTAATGTATAGCTGAGTGAAAAAGCAGATTATATGAGAGTAAGTATAAAATAAGCTAGTTTTTGTTTAAGCCAGCCTCCCAAAAAACCAGAGTCGTGGTTTTTGTATGTATCTGTTTGTAGGTACATGGATAAAGGTCTTCAAGGAAATTAAATATTTAGTTTACTTATGATATTTATTATTTCAATGATAGATAATATAATAAATAGTAAATTTACTTATTGTACTTATTATTTTAAACAAGTTACTAAACTTATTATATTTAAAGGTAATTTCCATTGAGGAAATGGATTACAGATGATGAGGGAAGGAATTTTCAGTTTTTATTTAATGTATTTCTGCATTTGAACTTAAACTAAGGAGCATGTGATTCTTTTTAATTGAAAAAATTATGATAGCATTGTTTTTTTTCTTTTTTAGTATGATATGATGTTTATTCTTTCTATAAAATACTCCCTTATCTCCAGAATATCTTTTTAAAAAAAGGAAAAAAGAAAAGTACTAGGAATTTAGAGGGCTTACTCCATGTTAGCCTTTAGCCAGTATATTGGTGACAGCAGCAGCTCCCACTCAGCACAGTAGCTGATGCACTCGGGTGATTCTCTGCACACACTTTTGCTTCCTCTGTGTTGTTTGGTCCGCAGTTTGCATTCATTGATCAGTGAGTTGATTCAGACTCAAACCCACCGACAGCAATGAATGTTGAGTGCAGCCATCAGTATTTTCAGTTGGTAGAGATGCTTGGCCCATCCCAACTTGAGGCTTCTCTTTTCCATGCTGGATTTTTGAGGCCTGTGTCTGCATCTCTCTTAAGAATCAGCCATTGAGGATCCATGTAATTATAGATAACATTGACAATAAAGGTGGGAGGTTTTTTTTTTTTTTTAACTCAATTTATTATATTTATAGTTGTACAACCATCATCACAACCTAATTTTACATTTCCATCCCAAACCCCCAGCCCATCCCTCCCCCCGCAACCTGTCTCCTTTGGTAACCATAAGTTTTTTTCAAAGTCTGTGAGTTACTTTCTGTTCTGCAATTAAGTTAATTGTATCCTTTTTTTAGATTCCACATGTTAAGTGGTAGCATATGACGTTTGTGTCTCACTGTCTGACTGACTTCATTTAGCATGATAATTTCTAGGTCCATCCATGTTGCTGCATATGCCATCATTTCTTTCCTTTTTATGGCTGAGTAATAGTCCATTGTGTATATGTACCACGTTGTCTTTATCCATTCCTCTGTCGATGAACATTTAGGTTGCTTCCATGTCTTGGCTATTGTGTATAGTGCTGTAAAGAACATTGGGAATGGGAGGTTCTTGAAGATGGAGAAACTGTGATTCAGAGAAGGAGCTCCTAGAAAAGCTAATGGGTAGCTTTGTGACCACACAGGCAGTGCTTGCATACTGGTAGATGTAAATAAGAGCTCAGGACCCTGGTTCTTCCTCTCTGTTTTGAACTGAGAATTATGAGTGCTTTTTTTCTTTTTTTAATTTTTATTTTATATTGGAGTATAGTCGATTTACAGTGTTACTTTAGTTTTAGGTGTACAGCAGAGTGATTCAGTTATATATATATTCATATGTTCATTCTTTTTCAGATTCTTTTCCCATATAGATTTATTACAGAATATCGAGTAAAGTTCCCTGAGTGCTTTTCAACGTAAATTAGCACAGATAAGTTTTGGGTTAATAATAATAATAGCCTACATATATTGAGCATTTGTTGTGTGCTGAGAATGGTATATAGCACTTTATATATTATCTCATTGAATGTTAAAACTCTGTGAGAGGTAAGTATACTTATTATCCCCCATTTTATTATACACGAGAAAACTGAGACCTGGACGCTTGCCTAGGGTCACACGGTTAGTTAGGGAGTTGAGCCAAGATTCACCCCAAATCCTTCTAACTCTAGACCTGACCTTTTACTTGAATTTGACAAACATTTAAATAAGCATATGTGTGGATGGAAATGGTAAGACACTAGCTGCTTCAAACAGCTTATATTTTAATGGGGCTGTCAAAACTTAACCACATTGACTATAATTGGAGGTGGAATATGTGAAGAGCTGTGCAGGTAGTGGACAGTTTTGTGCTATTTTTGTTTATTAAATCCTCCCCTCATCCCTTATTAAAGGTTTTGAGGGGACATGGAGAAATGGGTGTAAAATACTTAATTGGATTTTGCTCCAAAATGAAATACATGTTTTTAATAAACCTCTCCTTGCTACATCCAGTTTCTCACCAGAATGGGATATTTCTAGGAGACATTAAAAAACATTAGGTGTCATCATGGAACTCTCCTTATCTTGTTGAAACAAAGCACTTGTTTAACAAAAAGCAAGGAGCAATGGGCAATAGCAATAGAAGGGAGCTTTTAAAAAATTCACTGGACACCTTTGGAGGTCGGGCAGTGGGACTGGTTCTGGTAATCACGTGACATATCAAAGTGTACAGCCTTCTCTTTTGCTTCAGGAAGTATGGTGTTGTCAGTAAGAACCCCAAGGTACAGTCAACGGTCGGTGGTTTTTTCAAATCCCAAACTCACCGACAGCGTTGAATGTTCCTTGGAGTTCTCTGAAGACTGAGTCCTGGCCCTGGCAGCCCTTCTTCAGCCTGCACCCACATTACAGGAGCCAGTGAGCAGTGAGACCACTTCTGATGGAGCCTCTCATGTTCTTTTCCAGGCTTCAGGTTGAGAGTATTTAAATGAAGAAATTATTTTGTGTACAGCACAGAGCTAATGAACTTCGAAATTGTGAGGATACTGTTATATATATAAGCAGACTCAAATGGGTGTCTGAGAAGAGTTTTGAATAGTATTATTTTATAATTCTTAAACTATCATATACTTAATTTTATAGTAGTACTTTAATTATTAAGGCATGACTATAAGAAAGAAATAAGATGTATTGAGGACTTACTGTGTCCTGGGATTTGTATATTTTTCTTAAATACTTTTTTTCTTTGTGTTTGGGGGGTCTTTTTAGGGCCATACCTTTGGCATATGGACGTTCCCAGGCTGGGGCTTGAATTGGAGCCCCCATAGCTGCTGGCCTGTGTCATAGCCAGAGCAACGCCAGATCTGAGCTGTGTCTGTAACCTACACCACAGCTGTGGCAGCCCTGGATTTTTAACTTACTGAGCAATACCAGGGATTGAACCTGCATCCTCATGAATACTAGTCGAGTTCTTAACCCACTTAGCCACAACAGGAACTCTTCTTAAATTATTATTATTATTTTTTTGTCTTTTTAGGGCCACACCCACGGTACATGGAGGTTCCCAGGCTAGGGGTCAAATTAGAGCTGTAGCCACTGGCCTACGCCACAGCTATAGCAACACCAGATCCCAGCCATGTTGGGACCTACACAAAAGCTCATGGCAATGCTGGATCCTTAACCCACTGAGCAAGGTCAGGGATCAAACCTACATCCTCATGGATGCTAGTCAGATTCGTTTCTGCTGAGCCACAATGGGAATTCCCCCTCTTCTTAAATTCTTAGCCCACTTTTATCTCATAAGAAAACTGAGTTTTAAAGAAATCAATTTGCCCAAAGTTACATGGCCAAGAGCCAGGGTTATAAGCCAGAACTTGACTACTAGACTTTTTGATTGCAAGAACTGACTGGCTATACTGCCTTCTCCATTGATTGCCACACAACTTACTGTTGTATATCTGGGCCAGCACCTTTATTCTGTGAGATCTAAGTCAGACAAGTAAACATCCTCTTCCTGTTTGTCTATGATAACAGTAGGTGAATTATTTCATAGAAGATGATTAAAAAAATTGACCTTTATTTTTAGTGGCCTCTCTAGCTGAGATTCTGAATCACCAAGTAACCACAGAGGCTTAGTGATTACTAAGTCTACACTTTAAGACTTTGAAAAAAATTTTCCAAATAGAAAAAGCAAAAAAAAAAAAAAAGACAAAAAACCCCTACCATCTACTAAAAAGCCTACGTCTTCTTTAGTAGGGTCAGAGAGAGTAGCTAAAATGTCAGGTGTCTTAGCTTTCGGCAGAATTGATATCAGTGCATTATAGACATACTGGTTATTTTTTTAATATCCTTGGTGAAAAATCTAGAAAATGGAGACCCTGCTGCAGTGCAGTGGGTTAAGAATCTGGTGTCTGTGTAGCAGCTTGGATCACTGCTGAGGTGTGGATTTGATCCCTGGCCTGGTACAGTGGTTTAAGCATCCCACGTTGCTGCAGCTGTGGTGTATATCACAGCTGTGGCTCAGATTCAGCCCATGGCACAGGAACTTCCATATGCCACAGGTGCAGCCAAAAAAAAAAAAAAAAACCCGAAACCAAAAAACAAACGAAAAAACCCAAAAAAACAAAAAAAAGGAAAGGAGTTCCTGATGTGGCTCAGTGGGTTAAGAACCCGATTAGTATCCATGAGGATGTGGGTTTGATCCCTGGTCTCAGTCAGTGGATTAAGGATCCGGTGTTGCTACAAGCTGTGGTCATAGGTCACAGATGTGGCTTAGATTTGGTGTGGCTATGGCTGTGGCATAGGTTGGCAGTGCAGTTCTGATTCAACCCCCAGCCTGGGAACTTTCATGTGCCATGGTGTGGGCCTAAAAAAACCCTCCCCCCCAAAAAAAGAAAGAAAAATCTGGAAAATTAATTAATTACATGGAACTTTTCAGAACATAGAGTTCATAAATAGAGATCCAGGAATGCTCCAGAGAAAAAGGGCTTACAGAACTGCCGCTGAATTGAGAATAATCTTTAATCAGGGATACTTATTACCCTTTGCTTTAAGTTTAAATATTAAGGGTTGACTGTTATCAAATTCATTTTTAAACACTCAAATGATACATATTTTTTTAAAAAATCAACCAGTGAGAATTTGGTTTGTATATAAACTGTTTACATTCTACATTAGTTTAATTATGTTGCCCTCTGTCAAAACACTTCAGTTATCCAACTTTGTTGAGTCTTCAGTGTTGTGACAGTAAATTGTGTACAAATGACAACAAAAAATCAAGCAACTGTTACTGTGTAGTATTTTAAAAACTCTTTAGGGGTTTATTTCAAATGGTCTTCCCCTTGGTCTGATAATACGAAGAGAAGTCAATGCCTTATTACATTTTGATAAATAATCAGACTTTAAAAATATGCTGACCTCTGCTACCCCAAACCATTAGATGTTTACAAAATACTGTAGCTTAAATTTATGGCATTCTAAAAAAGAAGGCTTTTCATAGACTTGAAAAACTAGAGAAGAGTGAAAGGTAGATTTCTAAAGTGACATTAGGGGTGTTTCTTATTGTGTTTGAGATGGTTTTCATGGCAGTAAAGGCCTTCATTTTATCTTCATTTCTTCAGTTTGCTTTAAATCCTTAAGTTTAGTTCTTATCCTCAAGAAAGGCACACATTGGGTTTTTTAAATTAGTTTGGCCAAGAGGTTTATGTACTCAATTCAAAGATAAAGTCTAAGGGTTAAAAAACTAAAGGTTAAATTAGCCAGTTTACAGAAGCTACTGTGCATTTAATAATTCGGTCCACTGTTTAATTCTTGATTTAGATAGATTTTGAGTTTGTCAAAACTCACCATGCCATCCATTGTTGTTTCACTTACCTCCTTTCTTTCCTTTTCCAGAGGTACTACAAAATGTTGTGAAACTCACATTGTCCTATCTTGGAGATGTAAATGTTTTCATAGTCCTCTTGATAAACTTGAAAGAAATAAGAAGCATAAATTTAATAAAACAATATATATATATTTGTGAGATTAGTAGTTCAGAAAAGGAGTCACTACCTTTGGCGGTTGGCTGTCCATACACTTCCCAAGCACCATGCAGGGAGCATCTCCAGAAGTGTTTAGAGTAATGTTACTTTTTTTTTTTTAAATAAGGACCATACATGTAACATATGGAAGTTCCCATGCTAGGGGTCAAATTGGAGCTGCAGCTGCCACTGTAAGCCGCAGCAATGCTGGATCTGAGCTGCAGCTGCAACCTGTGCTGCAGGTTTTGGCAGCACCAGATCCTTAACCCACTTAGCAAAGCCAGGGATCGTACCCATGTTCTCATGGACACTCTGTCGGGTTCTTAACACACTGAACCACAACAGGAACTTCATAATGTTGCTATTCTTGAGGACACATTGTTAAGTTATAAAGGTGACAACAAAATGTTAGCATGAATCCATGTTCCTCTTAGCCAGACTGCCAATGTTCTCCGTCGTCCTTTTGCTAACTCAGCAGTGGAATCTTTTCTCCTGTATGCAGCCCTTCCATCAATGGAGCTCGTTGTCTATCAGAGAACTAGACATAGACATAGCTGATGACAAAGAGGATGATTGCTATGTTGGCAGAATGGTTTGAACCATGTTAAGGAAGAATAGGAAAAAGAAGGGTTAATTCTGCCTAGAAGTGCCGGGAAAGGTTTATCTAAGTGATCACATCTGATCTGGGCCTTGAAGGTTTAGTTGAATTTTTACTAGACAGAGAAGGAAGGATATTCCAATAGAGGGAAAACTCTGCCTAGAAAATACTAGAGGCAGGAAAGTTTGGGTAATGGTGAACAGAATTGAGTAAACCCTCAGAGCATCAGTTAACTCATCTTTAAAATGCAGGACAGATGGCACTCCCTCTTCCTGTGGACACAGCTGTGAAAATCAGATGAGCTTGTGTATGTGAAAGTAGCATGGAAGTATAACTACTGGGTCTCTCCTCATTGCTCTTGGTTCATGTGTGTTTAACTAGAATAAATGGAGTACCTTATCATGATAAACTTTTCCAATTGGAATTTTATTTGACTTTCTCCTTTTTTCTTTTAAGTGACCATAGTTTAAATTTTCATATATTAAATGTTTGGGGAAGCAATATTAAAGAGCACAGACTTTGGATCCAGAATCTTGACTTTGCAACTTACTAGCTATATGACCTTAGACAAATGAACCTCTTTGTGTCTGTTTTCTTACATATAAAATGGAGATAGTGATAGTACTACCTTATAGCTCTGTTGGGAGGACTGAATGAGGTAATATATGTCAGATGTATAAAACAGCCCATGATGCATGTTAAAAACCATATGTGTTTTTATATATGTTATTTCAAAATTATTTTAATGTTAAAATCATTTACGGCTATTATTTACATGTTTTGCCCAGATTTTGGTTTCTAGTACATAAACACTTATTTAAAAAAAACCTTTTCTTGTAAAATCCTTCTTTTATAGTTAAAACAATGTCTGACTAGCCAATGAATTGTAAATATTCATATGCATATGTGAGTTTTAAAGACGTTTTTGAATTTAATGCTCTGCCACTTTCTTTGTTACCTTTTGTAAAGCTTTTATCTCCTGTAAGCTTCAATTTCCTCAATCTGTAAAAATGAGAATTATGTTAGCACCTATTTCATATTTGTTGTGAGGATTAAGTTACATATATAATTTAAAACTTTCTGGAATGCTATGGATTTTCTCCCTATGTACATGCATATGCAGACACAAAAATTTGAAGGGAGTTTCAGTTATGGAATCCAAGAACCCATCCATGGCCTCCCTATGAACTTCAGGTTGAGAAATGCTGACTAGAGCTTTATACCAAGATTTTGCCATCTAGTCTTGTCACTGATGTAATATTGCTACTTTTGGAAGTCTCAATCTCCATTCATTGAGTGGCTATGCGGAGTTCCCACTGTGGTGCAGTGGGTTAGGAATCCAACTGTAGCAGCTTGAGTCGCTGTGGAGGCTTGGGTTCAATCCCCAGCCTGGTGCAGTGGGTTAAAGGATCTGGTGTTGCTGCAGTTGCAGTGTAGGTTGCAGCTGCACCTTGGATTCAATCGCTTTCCTGGGAACTACCATATGCTGTGGGTGCAGCCAATTTGGGGACGGGGGCGGCGGGGGGGGGGCGGCGCGGAGAAAAGAGGGCTTTCCCTTCGTGGCTCCGTTGTTAGCAAACCCGACTAGCATCCATGAGGATGCGGGTTCAATCCCTGGCCTCGCTCAGTGGGTTAAGGATCTGGTATTGCCGTGAGCTGTGGTGTAGGCCACAGGCGTGCTCCAATCCCATGTTGCTGGGGCTCTGGTATAGGCTAGCAGCTGTAGCTCTGACTCAACCCCTAGCCTGGGAACTTCCATATGCCTCAGGTGTGGCCCTAAAAAGCAAAAACAAAACAAAACAGAGTGGCTACTTGCCAGCAGTAGTTTAGATTCACCATCAATTAGTCACACCTTTCCCTATAGCATGGGGCCCTAAAAGAAAACAAAAAAGGAACCCAAATAATGCAGTAACTAATATTCATGGGAGTTAAGGAATGAGCTGGAGAGAATATTGGGTTTTATTGTAATATGTAAAAAGTGTGGGAGAAAAAAATTTTTTTTTGTCTTTCTAGGGCTGCACCCGTTGCATATGGAGGTTCCCATGCTAGGGGTCGAATTAGAGCTGTAACCCCTAACCTCTGCCACAGCCATAGCAATGCAGGATCCTATCTGCGTCTGCAGCCTACACCACAGCTCATGGCAATGCCAGATCCTTAACCCACTGAGCCAGGCCAGGGATCGAACCTGAGTCCTCATGGATACTAGTCAGATTTGTTTCCACTGGGCCACAACAGGAACTCCAAAAGTGTGGGAGGAGATTTTAAAAGTTCTTTAGAGCAACAGGCATGTGTTTTGCAACAACTAGTTAATGAAATAAACAAGAACAGTGATCAGAGGATTGAATCCTTCCTTTTTTATAATGAAATCCTGAAGATGTATCAATAATATAAAACTTTGTATTTCTCCCCTGGCCTGTTTATTGGGTTAAAATTTTGATCATATGGTTCTTTATGCTTTAAAAACTTGACCTCTGTTTTTATAAAGTTTATTATTTCCTCAGGTAGATTATAGTTTTATTAAGCATCATAAGTTATCAATATTAGATATAGTCATTCTATAACTTTTTAATTATTCATAACATTTAGGGGAAAATGCTTTTTAAATGTTGCTTTTCTTGGCTGTTTCCAGCAAATAGTTGAATCTTTGCAAAATATAGTATCTTAAAAGTTTTATTTTTGAATGTATATTTCCAGAAAAGCTACGCTTAGATCTACTTCATAGTTTCATAAATGAAATGGTGTACTAGTTGGGGTAAGCTATTAATACTTGATATGTTGCTTTTAGACTTCTGTCTTCATTGCTCACCTGAAATGAGATAAT
Organism: Phacochoerus africanus; assembly: GCF_016906955.1. NCBI lineage: Eukaryota > Metazoa > Chordata > Mammalia > Artiodactyla > Suidae > Phacochoerus > Phacochoerus africanus. The sequence goes on along the minus strand of NC_062545.1, from coordinate 269,099,156 downwards.
TCTGATGTTTGAGTGGGAATGCTAATTGTGGATAGGGGAAAAAAATTCTGGGATGAAAGAATAGAAAATAAGTTCCAGTCTAGAGTTTTACAACTTTTAAAGATATCAGGAATCGTTTTTTTTTTTTTTTTTTCTTTTTACGGTTGTACCTATGGCATATGGAAGTTCCCAGGCTAGGGGTCAAATCACAGCTGCAGCTGTGGCCTATGCCACAGTCATGGCAACACTGCATCTGAGCTGCATCTGCAGCCTATGCCACAGTTTGTGGCAATGCCAGATCCTTAACCTACTGAGTAAGGCCAAGGATCAATGCTGCATCCTCACAGAGACAGTGTTGGGTTCTTAACCCACTGATGCACAATGGGGACTCCTCTCAGGAGTCTTAGAGGTCATTTAGTGATTTCCAGACCTGTCTTTACATCAGAATTAAAAGTGGTGGTGGTGGGAAATATGAATTACTAATAATGCAAATTCCTAGGCATCACACTAGACTTAGTAAATCAAATCTTCTAGGAATGGGTTTATCGTTTTCACAAGCCCCCAAAAGATTCTGATGTAGACATTTCATGGACATTTGGAATGTCTGATTTAGGCTAAGATCTTTCTTTGACAGAGAAAACAGATGTAGAAGGAAACGAAGACCCCCAAGTCACAGAGGGGGTCAAAATTGAAATCCTTGACTCTGTGTAAGTGTGTGTATTCATTTATACCACACCACCCCTCCACCATGAAAAAGCAGACTTTTTGCAAAAGTTGACTAATGTCCACTTGGGCATCTGCAGACTATTTTAAGTCATCTGCCTGGCAGGTCAAACATCTTAGCCTTAGGGATGCACCCAGAACTAGTGCTAACGGACCATTGGCTTAAAATTTAGTACGCTGACCTGAAGCATTTGACTAACTAAGCAGTGCTGAGTGGTGTTGGCTTAGAATCTGTCCATGATGTGAAATGAGAAATAGCTCTAAGTGATCAAAACTCTGAGAAGGCCCTCCAGGCTCTGACATTTATCAGCTGCTGCTGCATTTTAACGCTTCTCTAATCAAAAGTGACTACCACTGGATGAAGGAGCCTTGCCCAACTTCTGGCTGTTCTCTGGGGAGGAATTTATTTTAATTGCCAGTGAGAAGGTAGGAATGATTTCAAAAAAAGATCAAGAACCTACAAATCCACTTCAGCTTGGGCTCCTGGCCAAATGTCCATCCTCAGGAGGGAGTTGATGTCAGCTGCTGCCTCGTGACTTGAGGTATTTCAGAAAATCCAAAGGCATTACAGAAGCCTTTCCTGAGTTGGCAGACAGGAGTGGCACCAGGATTCAAGACCTGACACATGTCATCAGCCTGGGAAAAGTGGAGTTTGGACACTAATGATGGCTCTTGTCAAGGCTCAGTATGATAAAACCAGGTGGACTCAGCTTGGAGGTTAGTTTGCATAGTAGAGGAGTTACAGCTTAGAAAATACCTGCCAGAAGTTTTCACTGCCCCAGCTCTGTGTCAGTAACAAACCCTTCACCCTTGACTCCTGTCACTTTTTAATGGGTGATGGTAGAGACACTAGATGGGTAGGAAAGAGAGGCACTTGGTTACATATCTAGCACATCTCCCTGTTTGCTTGTTTTCTTGCCATTTAGTGTAGAACTATATTTGTGAGGCCATACTCCAGGCTAGTGTTTTCTTCTGTCTACATCTGTAGAAGCAACGCTGAGTAGTTATGTTGTGAGCCACACGGGAAGTCCTTCTTCTGTCTACATCTGAAGGTGTAGTGAGCTAGAATCACAGGTTCTCTATTTCCATAAATCCACTGATGGTAACCATACAAACGTTTTGATTGGTAGTTATAAGAAAACTTTTTTGCTGGTATATCTCTCTGTTAGAAGGGTTATTTTCAGATCCCGTCTCTGCCATTTAGTAGCTGTGTGACTTTTGGTTTAACTTCCACTTCTCACCTGGAGGTCAGTAATTAATTGTACTTATTATCACAGGGTTGTTGTGAGAATTAAATGAAAGCAGGAATATCTAGAGACGTAACACTCAAATTTCAGTTACTGTTATTGTAATTATTTAGTCAAACTTCCTGCTTACTGGGAAGAATGGAATGAGAGGTTTCTAAATTATTGTCTTACTAAATATAGGAATTGTGGTCTAGAATGAATATAAAATTGAAGTTAGGAGACCCAGATTCAGGTCTTGATTGTGCTTTATATTACTCCAGTTTTCCATTAAGAAAAATGATATCATCCAAACACAAAATCAGATTGCTAAGATCTCTTGCCACACAGATAATCTTCACATTTGCAAAAATTATTGAGGTTTCCAAGAGTTTTTGTTTATTTGGGTTAAAGCTATCATTTTTTACTATATTAGAAATTAAAACTAGGAAATTTTAAATATTAAGTCATTTAAAATAAAAATAATAAACCCACTATATAGCAACATAATATTTTTAAAAATGTTAACTTTAGTAAGTGGAAATTTTATTAAAAAATAAAAATAAGTATAAAAATAGTTATATTTTCCACAAAAAGCATGGTAAGAATTGTGTTATTTTATATTTTTGCAGCTCTCCTTAATGTCTGGCTTCATAAAAGATAACCGAGTTATCATAGCTGCATGTATCTGTATCTCCTTTCTGTCTTTTTCAATATATTATTTTGGCTGAGGTATATGAAGAAAATCTGGCCTCTATACATATATATATATATGGAAAAAGAATTTTAATAGTTTCTTTATATAATTGTACATAGTATTCTTTGATACTACACTGATCTCAATGTTTGGTAGTTTCTTAAAAGTTAGTTGCAGTGTGGAATCTGAAACCATACTAATGAACTTTTCATACTCTGTTCTGTTAAAATCCACTGGTCCGTCTTGCACTTTGCATGGATCTTTTACCCATGCATGACTTTGTAATATGCATATAATGTAATATGCAATTTTGTAATGCATTGGCCATTTGGAAAATACTGGTTCACTGAATTATGCAGATTTTCTGAAATTGACACATTTAATTATATAATATCAAATCAATTTTTTTAATATCACCACTAATCTTAGTGGAAACAACTTTGAATGTTGGGAAGCTGTGTGAAGCACATAACAGATATAAATTTTCTAAAATCCTAATTTTTGTTTAAGGGCTTAAATTTTATCATTGGCAACAAAGACTGTCAGTTCTCCTTGAAATGGCATGCTCACTTTGTTCATTTTCAAGATAATATCTGTCAAACATGCTAGCCTGAATAACCATAATTTTCTGTTAGTTCTTTTGAGTAAATTGGTAATCCATGAAAAAATTGACTATTTCAGTATACAACTCAAACAATAGCGCAGACTCAAAGTGTGTTTCTATTTTGTGCAGTTAAAATGGCTGTGTGTGTCCCCCCTCCTCCCCCAGTGTGTGGCAGCAGTGAATACAGTGACTACCAGTATGTTTTGGTGCCACTGCTTTGAATAGCGCCAAGGGCAGCAATTCGACTTAACATTGGCTTTGTGCCATCAGCACAAATGTCAAATGAAAAAGGCAAATAATATCTTATAATTAGTACAAAATAGTTTTGATCTTCCAGATTCTCAGAAAGGGTCTTGGGGATATCTGTGAAGCACACTTTGAGAGCTGCTACTGTAGAGTCCAAATGTTAGGAAACGCTAGACAAATGTTGGAAACTTCCTTAATCCAGTCAGACTCAAAGGGCTGCTGTAGGCTCTTAGAGAGAAGACAACCCCTGGCATATTGTTTTGGTATCGCCTAGGGGCTTAGTTTGCATGTAGTGGAGCTCAATAAAGGTTGATCAATCAACGTAGACTGCTTAAATAATATATCTAGAAATGTCTTTTTTCTTCTATACTTTAAAACTTAGTTTTTCGATGTTCTCACGGTAAACATCATGTATTTTCTGGGTCTTGCCAATCCTTTTATCTGTTCAAAGTTATCTTTTTATAACAAAGTTAATTAAATTTACTCAGATATCAGTTGGACATGGGTTGCTCTGTGTCTTTTTATTCTCTTTGTGGGGTGATAATAAGTAAATCATACGGGATTTGCTCTTTTATGATCTTGGGGAAAATAAGCAGTTAAACAACATATAAGTACTGTCCATATGCAGATGTTAATAGTACCTGGCATAGAATTCAGCATTTAGTAGGTATTTGTAATAGATACCTCCTTTTCTTGAGCATCCTTTCAGTGTCAGGCCTTGTGAATTTTTTCTCCAGCTTTATTGAGAAATAATTGAAATATATCACAATATAAGTTTAAGGTGTATAGCATGATGGTTTTATTTACATATATTGTGAAATGATTACCACAATAGGTTAATAGTCACTATCCATTGTGATTTTATATGCATATATATATAGATATATATGCACATACACATAAATATTCAACATTTCACATATATGTAAGCATATTACATAAAGTATGTAAAAATAGATAAAATATATAGATACATATTATATGTAAATGTAGTATATTAAAATCTATATAAACATATAAATCATTCATATTTAATCTTCATGTCAGTCTAGCTGGGTATTTTGTATTACATATGCATGAGACTTTTTTTTTTCTTTTCTTTTTTTTTACTTTTATAGGACCACATCTGCAGCATATAGAAGTTCCCAGGCTAGGGGTCGAATTGGAGCTGTCACTGCCTGCTTAGCCACAGTCACAGCAATGCTAGATCCAAGCCACATCTGCAACCTACATCACAGTTCTCAGCAGCACCAGATCCTTGACCCACCGAGTGAGCAAACCCACATCCTCATGGATACTAGTTGGGTTCGTTTCCACTGAACCACAACAGGAACTCCTACATGAGACTCTAATAGGACATGTCGTTTGCTCAAGGTTACAGAACCTTGGTGTGTCTAGTACCAAACTTTCAATAAATGCTTAATTGTTCGTAGAGGGTGAGAGCAGCATGTCCTGGATGGAGTAGAATTATTTTCCCAATGCCAGATTTTTTCCTAAATCTTTCCCAGATTTCTCCCCAGTACCTCTTCTTTCCTCCTTGATTCTATAGCATTTCTCACGGTGTACCTTGTATTAGAGTTGTATGCACAGCTGATCTTTTCCACTTAATGTAAACATAGGAAAAACAGACATTTTGTTCAGATATATATCAGGCCCTTGATAAATGTTTATTTAAACATTTAATAACAGTGAATTAAACTTAATTCATTGTTTATCTAAACAGAATATAAGTGAAATGATTTAATTAGTTTTAAAAATAAACTGAATATTTCCTTTTGAGATGTGACTAATTACCCTATAATCTGTCTATTCTGTAAGTTGCAATATGCATCTACTTTGGTGAGGGAGGGTTGTCAGATGTTTTACTTTCAGCTCCTAAATTGAAAAAGCAATGGAAAATATGAACATTTTTGTTCATACTGCTAAGGTTGAATTTTTTTTTGTCTTTTTGCCTTTTCTAGGGCCGCTCCCATGGCATATGGAAGTTCCCAGGCTAGGGGTCCAATTGGAGCTGTAGCTGCCAGCCTATGCCAGAGCCACAGCAATGCAGGATCTGAGTTGCGTCTGCAACCTACACCACAGCTCACTGCAACACTGTATCCTTAACCCACTGAGCAAGGCCAGGGATTGAACCCGCAACCTCATGGTTCCTGGTCAGATTCGTTAACCACTGAGCCATGACGGGAACTCGATAGTGCTAAGGATGATCAAGTAGTGTCCCTTTTGGCTCCTGAGAGGTGGTTCTGTGATAAGATAATTGGGGAGGAGTTGCTGATTTGAGTTGGTAATATTTTATTTTTATTTATTTATTTATTCATTTATTTTTGCTTTTTAAGGCTTCACCCAGGGCATACAGAAGCTCTCAGGCTATCGGTTGAATTGGAGCTGTAGTTGCCAGCCTACACCGTAGCCACAGCAACCACGAATCCGAGCTGCATCTGCGACTTACACCACAACTCACAGCAATGCCAGATCCCCAACCCACTGAGAAAGGCCAGGGATCGAACCCATGTCCTTATGAATACCAGTTGGGTTTGTTAGGGCTGAGCCTCAATGGGAACTCTGATACTACTTTAATTTTTGGATAAAGGCAGATGAAAGAAAGTTGTGAAAGTCCAGCTTGCTAATCCTTTTGACATAAAAGTAGTTAGTTTACAACTTAATAAATCAATTTGAAGATCAAAGCATCCTCCATAAGATATCAGTTACAATAAAGCCAGTAGCTTTATGGGGATTATTTATGTCTCCAAAATAAACAGTGATCAGAAACAGCTAGTTATGATAATTGCTCTGTTTTCGTACTGTCTATATAAAAAGATTATTTAAAGATAACATCTCTATAAGGGACTAACCATAAATGCTTCACTAGCATCATGAGTGGAAACTTGAGGTCTGGGTAGAAAAGGGAGACTAGTTGTCAGATCTTTGTAAGCCACATGCAAATTGGGTATCTTTGCTTCCTGGTGTGCCCTCAGCTATGTTAAGAAGTACTTAGGATTGGAGCTCTTTTTTGGGGGCTTTCTGACTACCTCCTCACATTTTTATTTCGACAGTGGAGTTCTGTCTAAGTTATATCAAAGCAAAATGACTAAAGGAATTTCTTTCAAAGTGCCCTTCTTAACTCTTTGAGAGATACTTGGTTATGCAAATGAATTTTTGAAGATTCTGTCTAGTAGAAGTGAAATCTTTATTTGTACTGCTCTAGGATGTGGAGGGGAGGAGAGAGTGTTTCTGTCAAATCACACCTTAGTCTGTGTAAATCTAAGGGGGTGAGGAGTGCTGAGGAGGTGAGAAAAATCACACCCTTTTTTTGTGTTATCTTAGTTAATGCTTCCAACAACTCTTCTCATAAGGTAGTGGTTATTGTATTTGTCACTGCACCAAGATATTTTTATCCCACTCCACTGTTGTCCAGTTTACCCTAGAACTGCTTGGTTTGCATGTACCAAAGTAATTTATAGTCATATGTTGTCCAGTCACATGAATGTATTAATAATGGTGCATATTACTAAACATATCGTTTAACTAGGTTATGTCATTTGATTGATATACTAAATTCTACAGTTACTGAAGGGTGGTGATATGTATATATCAATCATAGGACTTTACTCCATGAAAAAGCTGTTGATTAGGGCACTCTTTAAATTTGTGTGTATACTGGATCTAAGATTGTGTAGGGATATGGCTCATTTAGAAAGAATGTTAGCTTCTAAGCATGAAAGCATAGCCTTAAAATGGTTGTGAACTTTAAAGAGAGTGTAATTGGGGTGAGGTTTATTAAGACACAGGCAATAAAAATCAACATATGAAGGGCTTAAATTTTCAGCTGAATATTTTCTTAAAAGTACTGATTATAGACTTTCTTATTAAAAAGAAAACTGTCCAGTTTTCTTTAGGATCTATTTAATCCAAAATGAATTCCGCTTTTCCTTTTGGTCTCTTTGATGCTAGCATTCTGTCTTCTGCCCCTTTTAAAATGTTGGGGGGGCTTATGAGCATTCTAAATATGTAGATTTTTTTAAACTATGGTTTTTAGGTCCTTTGCTACTACTGAGTCTTGCATAAATTTTTTCTGTTTTACGAGATCAGTGTAGCCATACATGCGTAGAAATAATATAAAATAGACTTTGGCAAACTGTTTAAGAAAACAGAAAAGTAAAGCCTAGATCCAGTTATTAGTGATATAAAAAGAAAATCTAATAAGTGAAGAATAATGTTCTCTGAGTTCAGAATAATAGATATGTTGTGAGGGAGAAGGTCACAAGGAAAGCTGGGCTGCTATAAATGTTCTATAATTTTGTTCTGGATGGTGGTTACATGTATGTATACATATGCAAAAATTAACTGAACTTATTTAAGATTTGTCCACCTTACCATATGTAGATTATACCTCAAAAAGTAAAATAGTAATAATCTTTTCTGAAGCAAATGTGAAAATCTTGATCATTGTTGAATATAAGTGATAGTTTATTTTACTGTTATCACTTTTTATGAAAATTTGAGAAGTTTCATGATAAATAATGAAAGAAAAAAATCCTATCACTCTAAATATGTCAGATTTATATCTAATTTATGAGAGCTCAAGTTTTTTTTTTTTTCCCTCTGTCTCCTTTAACCTATCATTTTTTAGATTCGGAATTTTGTGTTTTTGTTGGATGTTATTGGAGAGGAGAATGAAGTCTTGTTTTTGTGATATCACTTGTTGAAAGAGGACAAAGCCAGTCTTGATTTTTTTTTTTTTTTCTGGCTGCCCCACTGTGTATAGAGTTCCCTGGGCCAGGATTCAGATCTGATCCACAGTTGTGACCTACGCTCCAACTGTGGCAATGCAGGATCCTGTAACTGACAGTGCTAGGCCAGGGATCGAACTGCATCCTGGTGCTGCAGAGGCACTGATCCCATTGTGCCACAGCAGGAACTCAAAGCTGGTCTCCATCTTAAAATCAGCTTATATGTAAATTCTTTTCATTCTAGAATCTGAGTGGAGAAAGGTCAGACCACTTAGCTCTATTAAGTTATAATTAAACACCAGTTTTAAAGGTTCTAACTTTCATAAGCATATCTAATACTTACTGAGAATTTGCCATGTACTTGGTATTGTGAGAACTATCTTGTAGAGTGATGTTACTATTTCATTTAGCATTTGAGGACACTGAGGATCTGAGGTCAAGTAACTTGTCCAGGTTTTCATGGCCGAAGTTAGAGAGGGCCCCCCATTCTTGGCCCCTAAAGGATACCTAAGCCGCCAGTGTCAGAGTATAAATATGAAGATAATCAGCATCTTTGTAACCGACTCTTTATTACCACGAAAGGATAATCACTAGTTTGAGACAGTCATTAATGTTATTTCAGATGTCTTTTTAGAGGGTGAATTGAGTGGCCTTTAAAATCTCAGAATTGGTTCTAACACTTTCTTAATACCTTGGCAATATGACTTTGTCCTTTAAAACAAAATATAGGGTAATGGGAAATACTTCCCTGTTGTACGAAAAAGGCTATTTGTAGGTCATCTTTTTTAAAACGGCGAGAAATTCTCTTTCCAAACCACATTAGAACCCAGGCCAACTTGGTACAGGGCCCTTACCAGAATAATGATGTAAGAATTTTAGAGTACATAGTGCAGCTGCCAAAGCTTACACTGTTTAATTTCAACACTGTCTGCCTGCCAGAGTCCACAGCTTGATATTTTTTGCCTGCATGTACCAAATTATAATCACATATATTTCTCTCATTGGGGGAAGGGGAATAGAGTATTGTTGTTTGATAAACTTGCTGTTTTGCCTCTCACATGCTTCTGAGCATTTCTTCCCCACCCTCACCCCAGCCCCATCCCCACTAACTCCTGAGTATTTATTCTCCTGGATGAATTTTTCCAAAATGAGACATAGAGGGGCAGTTCACACCTTGCCTGGTTTATGTTTTACGAGGAAACCCTTCCCTTTGCACAGTTCTCTATTCAGGAAGTTCCATGTGCTACATTCCATCCATTTGCCAAGTCTTGGACTCTTCTTCAAAGTACAGTATTGGAGTATGCAATTACACATACACATACTGGCAACAGCATACTTTTTCCTGGCCTCTCAGAGAAAGCTCAAAGCCAGAGGAGCAAATCCAGATGTTCTTGAGTCTGGCATCCTCAATTCAGAATTCTAGATGGTAAGACTTGTTTGGAAGTGTACCAGGCTTACTCGGCACCTGCTCTTGCTAACATCATGTTTTTATGACCAGATATTCTGGAGTTTTCCTCCTTTGCTGAGGATAAATAACAGCACACCAGAGCTGCATGGGAAGAGGCTCTCCATCATTTGAGAGAAATGTTTGATTTGCTTCAGCAGCCTTGCTGTTGGGAGTAAGTCTGGGATGAGAGCACGCGTGATTGCAGCTGCAGCTGTAGCTCCTTAACCAAATTCGGCCTTGTTTAATTTTAAAGTAGGCTAAAATATTTTGGCATCAACATAAGTGGATCATTTTGGGCTCTCTGGCACCTAACATAGTACCTTTCATAAGGGGGAGGTGCTTAATGACTGGATTTAGCCATCATTAGCTGGCTCTGTGGCTTAGTTGGCTAAAGCACCTATCTCGTAGATTTAGCCATCATTTATTAAACACCTTCTGTGTGTATCAGGCAATGTGATGAATAAGCTCTTTTTTCAAGAGGCCCATAGTAGTAGGAGGCACAGACTCATAATAAACAGGTAAATTACAATTAATTGATTTTATTTGTTGATGCAGTTCAGTATTTTGTTCATTTTGTGAGTCAGCTATAAAAACTTATCAGCAGGATTTACCTCATGACCCAGGAACAAGCATATGAATTTCTTTCTTTCTTCTTCTTCTTTGTTGTTTGTTTTTGTTTGTTTGTTTGTTTTTGTTTTTGTCTTTTTAGGGCCCAACCCATAGCATATGGAGGTTCCCAGGCTAGGGGTCGAATCAGAGCTGTAGCCATTGGCTACACCACAGCCATAGCATTGCGGGATCTGAGCCGTGTCTGTGACCTACACCTCAGCTCACAGAAACACGGGAGCAGGGCCAGGGATCTAACTCATGTCTTCATGGATACTAGTTAAGTTAGTTACCGCTGAGCCACAACGGGAACTCCTGTTTCCCCATTTCTTTGATGCCAGACAGTCTCAGACAAGATGTGTACTGCTGCTATTAAAATAATAACAGCTAAGACTTACATAGTACTTATGTTCCAGGTTTTGTTTTTAGAGCGTTGTATATAAAGTACTTAAAAGAAGCATTGTTTAATCCTTGTAACAGTCCAATGAGATACTTTTTTTTTTGTTGTTGTTGTTGTTGTTGCTATTTCTTGGGCCGCTCCCGCGGTACATGGAGGTTCCCAGGCTGGGGGTTGAATCGGAGCTGTAGCCACCGGCCTACGCCAGAGCCACAGCAACGCGGGATCCGAGCGGCGTCTGCAACCTACACCACAGCTCACAGCAACGCCGGATCGTTAACCCACTGAGCAAGGGCAGGGACCGAACCCGCAACCTCATGGTTCCTAGTCGGATTCGCCAACCACTGTGCCACGACGGGAACTCCCCTTTTTTTTTTTTTTTTTTTTTAATTTTTTGGCTTGTTACAGCCATACCCGTGGTATATGGAGGATCCCAGGCTAGGGGTCGAATTGGAGCTGTAGCCACTGGCCTATGCCACAGCCACAGGAATGAGGAATCCAAGGTGTATCTGTGATCTACACCATAACTCATGGCAATGGTGGATCCTTGACCCATTGAGCGAGGCCAGAGATCAAACCTGCATCCTCATGGATACTAGTCAGATTCATTTCTGCTGAGCCACAACGGGAGCTCCTATTATTTTTCTCATTTTATAGATAGAAACAAGAAGGCAAAAGTAAGGTAGATAACTTGCCCAAGATCACATAGCTAGTAAGTGGCAGAGTCAAGATTTGAACTCACGACTTTCAGATCCTTTTATTTTTGGCTGTACCTGCAGTGTGTGGAAATTCCAAGCCTGGGATTAAACCTGTGCCGCAGCAGCAACCTGAGTTGCTGCAGTGACAACACCAGATCCTTAGCCTGCTGCGCCACAAGGGAATTCCCCTGTTGTGTTCTTCATCAGTGCACTATACCATTTTATGCTGTTTGACGTTGAATGATACAGAGTTCCTTAAAAGTGGGGCTAATAATGATGTCTACATTTGAGTGCCTCTTAAAGCTAGGTATTCTACATGTCATTTTACTTCTTTTTAATCTTACAGATATATGAACTGGTCCCATTTTGCAGATGATAATATTAACATTTATGGAGAACTTACTATGGGTTAGGCATTGTGCTAAGTACTTTGTATTATCTCACTTAATGTTCACAGTACTTCTTTGGATAATTAGTGTTCTCATTCTGGATATGAGAAAACTAAAGCTGAAGATGATCACTTAGAGTCAAAAACTAAGGAGGGATGGAGTGACGATTTGAATATAGGTTTGCCTATCTTCAGACCCCAAGCTCTTGATATCACATAATGTTTAATGGAAAGCAGTAATTAGCTATAGATATTCCAATGATGAGGTGAATCTCAGAAGACAGAGCCTAACTCCAGATGTGTTTTTCATCTTTAATCCTCACATAGTTTGTTGATTAGTTGTGAGCCTTCTTGTTTCTTTTTCTTCATGTTCCCGTAATAGGAAAACTTGATAGGTGTCAAATATGGCCGCCTTGTCTGAACACAGGAGGTTCTTATCTGATTGTCTTCCTGAAATCCCAGAATTTAGTGATCTTGTTTTTTATTAAGGCTTTGACCTTTTCTTTACTTCAGTTTGCTGGGACGCGTCACTATTTTTTATTTCTATTTTTGAAATACTCTCCTTTAATGTATCTTTATTTTGCTTTGCTTTTGGATTGTAAATTTGTTTTTCTTCACTACCTAAGATATGGTGTTGTGGAGACTTCCGTTTGTTTTAAATTATCTTTTAACATGAGAACCTTCATATGTCCTGTTGAGTCTCAGTAGTTGCAGCAGCTCGTGAATCTTGCATCTCACCCACTCCCATTGGCAAACTCAAATCTAATGGTTTCAGAAATGAGTATGTTTTCTGTCCCTTCTTCCTTCCCTAAATATCTTTTCCTTTTCTATCATTCTAGGTTTTCTCTTCTTTTTCCTCAGTTTGTTGGTCACTAAGATTTATTAAGTGTGCCTCACAAATATCTATCACACTGGCCCAAGGTACTTAGTATCACTAGATATCAGATGGATGGAAAAAATTTAAAATTATATACTACTACACACCCAACAGAATGGCTAAATTTAAGATAGCAAACAAACTAAAACAACTGACTATATAAAGTGTTGGAGAGAACAACTGTGTAACACTCAACCTCTGCTAGCAGAAGTAGAATGTAAATTGGTACAAACATTTGAAAACTCTTCAGTAGTATCTGAAAGTTGAACATAAGCAATTCCATTTCTAGGCATATACTTAACAAAAATGGATAAATTGTGTACTGAAAGACAGAGACTGTAAGAATGTTTAGGAGTTCCCATCATGGCTCAGTGGTTAACAAACCCAACTAGTATCCATGAGGACGTGGGTTCAATCCCTGGTCTTGCCCAGTGGGTTAAGGATCTGGCACTGCCATGAGCTGTGGTGTAGGTTGCAGACGAGGCTCGGATCCCACGTTGCTGTGGCTGTGGTATAGGCTGGCAGCTGCAGCTCCAGTTTAACCCCCAGCCTGGGAACCTCTATATGCCCAGGGTGCGGCCCTAAAAAGACAACGAACAAACGAAATGTTCATAGCAGCATCATTTGTAATAGTCCCAAACTGGAAGTAACTAAAGTGGAAATGATAAGTATCTGTCAACAGTAGAATGCAAAAATGAATTGTGCTATAATCTGTAAACTGGAATAATCTGTGTCAGTGATATGGAAAAGTACAACCATCTGCAGCAGCATACAAAATGTTGAGCAAAAAGAAGCCAGACACAAAAGATTGATTATATAACATGTGACTACTTTTACATAAAATTCAAAATAGCCTAAACTAATCTGTGGTGATAGAAGTTAGAATAAAGGTTACCTCTGCTGAGAAGATTTAATGACTGAGAGGGGGCACAAAAGAGGTTTCTGAGGTACTAGTACTATTCTGTATCTTGATTTGGGTATTGGTTTCACAAGTGTGGTCACTTGGTAAAAATTCACCGAACTGTACATTTGAGATGAGTGTGCTTTACTGTAATTTTACATTTGAACAAACAAAAGTAATTTTTTAAAAAAGCTGAGAAGAGCTTGGTTTAAAAGTTTGAGGAGTTCTCATCGTGTTTCAGCAGTTAATGAACCCAACTAGTATCCATGAGGATGCAGGTTCCATCCCTGGCCTCGCTCAGTGGGTTAGGCATCCAGCATTGCCATGAGCTGTAGCTGCAGACGCAGCTTGGATCCCGCATTGCTCTGGCTGTGGTATAGGCCAGTGGCTACAGCTCTGATTGGACCCCTAGCCTGGGAACCTCCATATACCCTGGATGAAAAAAATTTTTTGAGGGGAAGCATGAGGGCTCAAGAACTTGTGTGTTAAAAGATGATTTCTAGTTAATGACTTGAGTTTAGTCACTGAAGGGTGGCCTTAAATGATGACTTTAAAAAACTTACAGTAAAGAGCTGGAAGGAGTCATAGCAAACCAGCCATGCTTTGGGTCAAGAGTAGGGTTGTGAGATATTTGGTGGGGTTTCACTTTTTATTCTGTTTAGTGCTTCTCACATTTTCAGTTGTTATTTTTCAGCAATATTTTAAGCATGCTCAAACATTTTTTTAATGATGGAAATGTTAAGTAGCATGACAAATAATAGAGTAAGATACTTGAGGCCATGTGGAACTTTGATGCCCTGCAAATCAAATTTCATTTAGTCCTGCTTATTTTGCAGTTCAGTAAAATAGCAAGAGAATTGCTCAGAGGTTGAATAGAGCAAAATGTCAAAATAAAACAACCCTGACCTCCCCTTTGCATCTTAAAATTGTGGTAAAAAACACATAATATTAAATTTAGTGTCTTAACTTTTAAAAAATGTACAGTTCAGTAGTGTTAAGTATGTTCACATTATTGATCAACAGAGCACCAGAGCTTTTTCATCTTGGAAAACAAACTCTGTATCCATTAAACAACTCCCCTTTTTCCCTTCTTCCCTTCGTAACACCATTCTACTTTCTGTTTCTTTGAGTTTGACTTCCTTAGATACTCCATGTAAGTAGAATCATACAGTATTTGTCTTTTTGTGACTGGCTTATTTCACTTAACATAATACCCTCAAGGTTGATCTAGGTTGTAGCATGTGATAGCCTTTGAATCTTTATTGCTGCCATTGTGGTCAAAACCATCATCTTTTAACCTGAATGACTGCAATAGCGCATGTGTTCTCCTGGCCTCCAGTCTTGCCCAGTTCATCTTCTACCCAGTGGCTAAATGCAGACTTGACTTTGCTTAAAAACTTGATACCCTGACTACCATTAGATACAATCTAAATGCTTTAACCTGACAAGGGCTTTCACTGTGGGGCTCAGATACACTCATTCCTAAGTCACATCCTTCTTAATGTTTCCAAACTGTATACATGCTTCACATGATCCATCTTAATTTTCTCTTGATCATACTATTTCATGTTCCCAGTCAGAATTTGTTGACACTGAATCATGAAGGAATCATGACTTTTAGTGAGGTTAACTGTATGTGTCAGCTGCCTCTGTCTGGCACTAACAGAGAGTTAATATATCAGAATGTAATAATTTGGTAATAAAGTACAGATTTCTCATTTCCTAGATTTTTAGGCTTTTCCTCAAAAACCAGAAATAGTCTGTTGAACAGACAAGCAAAAAAATCTTAAATATGTTGACCAAATTTGTGTGAGGGGAAGGCTGAGGGAAAAAAAGATGGGGAAATTGCTTTATTTTAAAGTCTTTATTCCAGTTGGCCTTTTAACATAGGATACCTTAAAGGTTTCTTCCTCTCACTCATGTAATTGAACTCAGTAAGTATTTAATAAGGGCCTGTTATATATTCAATCCTGTAGGTCAACAAAGTAAAAGTTTGCCAGAAAAGTTTGTATATCTTCAGTTGCTATAATATGTAATTCAGTAATTACCCATTTGAGCGAATTTCTTTGATTTATCAAGTAGTATCTTCTGATGATGGATGAAAAATGGCTGGTGTGTAGAGTGCATGTACCTATCACAAAACCAAGTATGTGGTGGTGGGTTTTTGCGTTTTTTGTCTTTTTAGGGCCACCCCCTCAGGCACACAGAAGTTCCCAGTCTAGGGGTCAAATTGGAGCTGTAGCTGCTGGCCTACTCCATAGCCACAGCAACTTGGGATCCAAGCCATGTCTGCAACCTACCCCACAGCTCACAGCAATGGCAGAGCCTTAACCCACTAAGCGAGGCCAGGGATTGAACCTGCATCCTCATGGGTTCTAGTCAGATTCATTTCCGCTGAGCCACGATGGGAACTCCCTGTGTTGTTTTGGTTTTGGTTTTGGTTTGGTTTTTTTAAGCTAGCTTAAATTGAGGGGAAACTAACATATTAGGCAGTCAAATGGAACCAAAGTCACTCTCTTTACACAAGGTTAGTGAATTACTACATTGGGTTGGAATGAATTTCACTGTTTGAGCCTGATGAAGGAAGCTCCTATCCTAACTTATCTGCCTTCTCTTGAGCTCCAGCCACATTGTACATGTGATTTCTTGAGTATACAACTTGGTCTTTTATGTCAGTGCTTTACTTTTCAATAAATTCTATTTATCTGTCAAGACTCATCTCATATTCCTCCTCCTAGTCGTATTCCCCTCAGCAGGTTGAATTCTTTTTCTTTTAGCTTCCGTAATCCTGGGCTTTCCTTTATTCTAGCGCCTAGACCACCATGTTATCTGTTTTAGGTTTGTTTCTACTACTAGATTGTGAGCTCCTTTTGGGAAGGTTTAAGGCATTTTTGTGCTTAGCTTACTATAAGGCAGGTGCTCAGTGACTCTGAATGAATGAATTGTACTGTTATTAAACATTTGATAAAGTATCTGACTGAGTGAATAACAAAAGACCAATTCCAAATCTAGAAATCCAGTTGGTTTTCAGCCACAAGTATGGGGCAATACAATCCTTATTTTTTTATTTTTTATTTTTTTTGCTTCTAGGGCCACACTCACGGCATATGGAGGTTCTCAGGCTAGGGGTCGAATCAGAGCTGCAGTTGCTGGCCTGCACCACAGCCACAGCAACTCGGGATCCAAGCCATGTCTGCGACCTACACCACAGCTCACAGCAACACTGGATCCTTAGTCCACTGAGCAAGGCCAGGAATCGAACCTGCATCCTCATGGATGCTGGTCAGATTCATTAACCACTGAGCCACGGCAGGAACTCCTCCAATCCTTATTTTTATATAGGGCCTGTCTGCCAGCAAACTTGGAACTCTTGCTCTTAAAAAGAAAAAAAAAAAAAAAACTCCCAAAAGGGAAGAGAACTAATAATAATTGAATACTACTCTGTGTTGGGCATTAAACACTTTATCATTTAATATAGTCATTTGGCTGTATGAGGAATTAAGGATTTTCCCATTTTATAGCTGAGGCACCTGAGGCTCAGAGAATTTAGAAATTTAGTCATTAAGCTTTGATTAAACCCATGTTATCTAACTTTTTGTGCTTTTTTCTCTACATTTTACTATCTGCCCCAAATTAAGGATCTTACTTGTTGGATTCTAGTTATCTGTTATCAAAGG
The DNA here is from genome assembly GCF_016906955.1 of Phacochoerus africanus. Taxonomy (NCBI): domain Eukaryota; kingdom Metazoa; phylum Chordata; class Mammalia; order Artiodactyla; family Suidae; genus Phacochoerus; species Phacochoerus africanus. The sequence goes on along the minus strand of NC_062545.1, from coordinate 269,081,963 downwards.
CAACCACGAATTTCTAGGAACTTTTAAGACGGAATAGATCTTAAAATAACGTTAATGATAATTTTGCCTTACTATTTACAAAGGGCTTTCACATGCATATGTAATAATCCAGAAATGCCTTTCTTTTAAGATGTTATATATCCTTTAAAACAATATTAAAATATTAGCATAGGGCATTGGTGCAGTGGGCACTGGTGTATTTTAGCAAACACTGAATATATTTTTCTGAATTAGACTATATTTATAACTAACTCAACTATGTTTATAGTTGAGTAAATCTTAAAAAGAGATTATGAAGTTCTTTCTACTTTTTCTGGAGACTTGAAGCCTAAAAAATAAATAATATCTAGCTATTTTTTAAAGTTCTATGCATAATTAAGACTGTATACTTGCTGACATTCAGAAGTCTATATTTTCATCTTATGTAAAATACTGTCCCATATTCTTGTGATCTTGGAAACTAGTTCTTTTCAAAGTTAGAAGCAGAAAAATTATCTCATCTTTGACAGGAAAAGTCTTAAAGGGAGGAAAATGTCTCACCAAACCATAGAAGGGTCAAACTGCTGTAGTGAACTGAGCAGGTCCCCAGGAGCCAGTCACCTATGTCCAGATCTGGACTCTTCTGTTACCTGGAAGTTATGACAGTGGACAAGCTTTCCAAGTTTCAATATCTTCATCAATAAAATAGGTGCTAGCAGTTTATGCTGCTGTGGTGCAGCAGGTTAAGGCTCTGGTGTTGCCACAGCTGTGGCATAGGTCACCCCAAAAAGGTGCTAATAATAGTATTGGATTCTTTGGGGGTTGTGATTATTAAATGACATGTTTAGAAATACATTGCACAGGATCTGACACGTAGTAGACCCTTGCTATTATTCGCTATTATTTGAAGAGTGTGTATTATTTTGAAACATTAGGTAATATATAGGTATCCAAGTCTTAGCAGATACAAAGCTTTACTAGAAATCTGACCTTTCTCACACTGAGCTGTTCAGCTTTCATTTCTCGGGCATACAGTTACTGTGACAATTTCTCTTCTATATGGTATATATATCCTCAAATATTGGCAGGAAACCTGGGATATTATCTTAAGGAAAAATCTTGGACTGAAATTAAGCAGGTTTTATAGGGAAAATTCAAAGAAATGAAAAAATGATAATACTTTTATTAGTTATTCTGTGGAAAGTTAAGAGGTTTTTTTCTCTTCCTATCAGTATTTAAATTCCTCTTGGCTATAGGTACTTGAGTAAACATTACTTTGTAGTGTTATGAGGCCACGTAAGTAGATTCTGTTCAATTGGGTTGTATTGACTTGGGTTTTTTTTTTTTTCCTCTCTCAAGAAATTTTGATTTTTAAGTTGATCATTCAGAACAGTGTCCTGAAAGGTTTTCCTTTTTCTAGCCATGGCCCCAAATATTTGATATTTCAATAATTAGGCAGGGCAAATGTGACATAAGAGGGCCGGATTGTGAAGCATATGAAATGTAAGCTTTTTGAGGAAAGAACTCTTCTTAATGACTTTGGATCTCTTCTTATATGTAAAAGTTCCTGAAATAAAGTTGTCATTCAATAAAGCTTCCTTGAATAAGTGATATTCTTGGTTATCTTCTAGCCTTGATAAGAATTTATAGAATTTTCTATTATTCTTGGGAACCCGAAATTTATATCCATATTTAAGAATCTTTGCTTACTCCTACAATTTGAAAATGATTCAGATGTGAAAATACTGATTTTTGTGCATCTTAATTTATCAACATGTTTTTCCACGTCCTTTTTCTCCCAAAGGTGTTACTGATTCTTGATTCATGTTACTGTTTCCAAGTAACAAACACATCCACAAGACAAGTGTTTTGATTTAATTTGATTTGATTTGTTTTTAGTTCTGAGATTTTTAGAGCCTAATGTTGAACTTCCTTGTGTCCTGTTGGAAGGTTTCCAAGATTTCTATCAACTGCCTCACATTTTCAGGGACGTATAGTTTACCTTACTAGGGAGATTCTTCTGTTTTCTTGTCCTTATTTCACTTCGGGTTTTTCTTTAAAACTCTTCCTTTTTCATTATTGAAGAAATGGAAACCTTATTATATTTGGGTACCTGCTAATTATGTATAGCACATTTTCAATGTTTATGAGCTTGGGGTGAGACTGGCACTATCAGTTCCTGTTAGCAGAAGTGTAAATTGGTCAGACTGAAAAAATTAGCAGAAATGTGGACAGTGATTTCTGTATAAATATGTTCACCACAGTATTATTTCTAATAGAAAATAACTGTAAATCACCTGGGTATCTTAAAAAAAAAGTCATTTTGACAGACTTTATAAAATGCTTATAAGTGAACAAATTAGAATATAAAATTGTTTATAAAGAATTGATTCCATTATATATAAACTACACAAAGATATTAATAAGAATTTTCTGAGTAGGATTAGAGGTGACAGATTTTCTTTGCTTTTCTTTATTATCCAAATTTTTTATATAGATCAGGTGTTATGTATATAATGACAGAAAAATTCCCAGTGTTTTAAACACCACTGATAGATAACTACAAAGTGTGACTAGGGGAAAATTTACTAAATATGGATCACGGTTATCTTTAGTAGTAGGATGATAAATAACCTTTTTTGATTATGAATAACTTTTTGTCTTCATATTTTTTGTATGCTTCCCAGTTCATCTTCAGTAAGCATAATGTTTTTTATAAGATGAAAAAGATAAGTTATTTGATAGAGTATATCACTACAACCAGGAATTTTCTTTCAGAGACATTTCTTTCTCTATGAGACTCCTATAATGACCTTTAGAGGAAGTACATACTTTTCTTTGCCCTGCTTAGTGGTATGGTGGACTTGAGAATCCAAACCTTTTATTTATGTTTCTTCTTTACAATTAATTTCCGATTAAATTGGCTGACGTAGTAGTACTACTAGAAGTAAAGCCCCCTACCCTTTGAAATCAGTGAGTGCAATGACCCATTTCACCATTAACATCCTAACTTGAAGGTATTTTTCTTATATATTCCTATCTTGTATTTAACATGTTTAGCCAGAAGTTTTTCGATAATCAAAAGTAGCAGTTCATCCATTAATGGTTCTTATTCTGCTTAGCTCTGAACACCTGAAACAAATATTTTAAATACACTTAAGCCTTTGAAACCTGTTATTAAAACAAAAAACTAGGATGATTCTCATCTACGTGGGTATGAAAGCAAGATGGATAATGATAATATCTACTACTTGTAAACTTTAGCTGTCATTTGTCAAGCATCTGTGGTATTCTAGCCACTATACTAGACAACAACAAACATAATTTTCCCAGCATTTCTTTGAAGAGGTATTATTTTCTCCCTTTTTCCTCCTAGAGGAGGTACCTAAGGTTCAGAGAAGCAGATTTGTCTAGGGTCACGTAGTCAGTGAATGCTTAAACTGAGACTTGATTTAAGTCTTTGTAACTACAAAGCTGAAGAACAGGACTTTTGTTTGCTATTGTATATTTAGTGCATAGAACAGGGATTGGCATTTACTAAGCATTCAATAGATAGCTTTTGAAAGAATGAACTATATACCTGGAAGCTTGTAAGTGGCCAAGAAGAGATTGTCTGTTCTAGTAATATAGACTTGTACATAGAAGTGAGCCTGACAAAATGTAATGCTGTTAGAAAGCCAAACGAAGATACTTCGGACAAAATCTAGGTCATGGTAACAGATGACCAGGTTGGGATCCTCTTTTTTTTTTTTAATTGTCTACTTTGTTCTGAGTACATTTGCTAGATCTCTTTTCCATTTGACTTTGATATTCAGTGAACAAAAAAAGCAAAGACACATGATATTGATTGGGTCCTGACTACTGAGGGGAAAAAAAAATCTTTGTGGAAACCCAAGTTCTCTATCAAGGAACTAGAATGAGAAGGTCTTGATTGGGATTTGCATCCTGGGAGCCTCAGGTTCTGTGGAGATAACTTTGTGCCATTGTGGTACATGGATGTACTTTATTGTTAACAGCAACTTCTTTATATAGTCCTATGACAACAGAGTAAACTCTGATTGGAAGAGATGTTAATTTTTAGATACCCCCTAGACATGGTTTTGTTTGTATGATGAATTGCTATGGAAGCCTAGTTGTGACTCTCACCCTGTCATCTCTTTGTCTTTATCATCCATGTCCCTAATATTCTCGGTTGCTAAGAGCCACCTGAGTCATGGATTGAGTACTAGCTAGCCTTGTAATCATATGTATCACATTTAGTGCTCCATTGTATCATGGTCTGCTCCCGGATTGTCATTCTATGCTCAGATCCCCTTTAACACCATCCTCTCCAGAAATTATCTTGTTCTTAATCATCTTTCAAAAGGAGACTGAGTTTTTGTATGAGATAGTGGTTTGCCGCAGAGCTGAGTAATGGTCACCATGAAACCACTCTATGTGTTTGAAGGTATTTTGTTTCCTTAATAGCTTAAAATCCAGTAAGATCTTGTAGTGTAGCATATCTCTTTGCTTGAATCAAATTGAGCTGAGAGTGTGTCTTTAGTATTCTTACGGAGCATATGCTAGTTCGGCTTCAACAGATGGCAGGGCAGTTTTCCCAAATCACTGAATGAATTCTCAAAGTTTCTGAACTCAGGTCCCTACCATTTTTTAAATGATATGGTTTCTTGCCATGGTTATCTCAGTTTATAGCTTATCAGCTCCCTGAGGGCAGCTTCTTTATCTGTTTTGTTCATCATTCAATCTAGATCTAGCACTCTGCATGATACGTATTAGGAACTTAATATTTGTTGGATGAGTGAGTAGAGAAAAGAGGGATACTTGGTCAGCATTCAGAAAAACCTGGAAATGCCTGCTAAGGAGGCTTTCTTCAGATAACCTTTTGTGATTTCTTTCATCAATGCTGATGACATCTGTGGAAATTCTTGCAGGCAGATTGATTAATCCATCTCTATCAGTCATTCTATCTGTTGTCTAATCTGCTTAAGCAGTATTGTAAAACATTTTATAGTAGCTAGGTTTGTAGAGACAGAAATTGAATACTGGCTGGCAAATCGAAATTCCTTACCTCTTAGTGCTGTCTGTCCTTTAGCCTCTGGTATAGATGTGTTTTTTGGACCACACTGGTAACTAAGACTCTGAAGTGACTTGTTAAAAGTCACCTAGCTAGATAGTGGCAGAGCTAAAATTTCATGTCATATCTAATCCATCCAGCCTCTGGGATATGAACCTACCTTTTCAGATTTCACACTGTACTATGTTATCTCCCTTATATGTAGTTCTGCTGTTTGCTTTGGAAAATTTATTGCTTTCCATACTGAGAAAGATTTTGTGGCATGTTCAACATTTTTCATTGATTTGCCATCATCATTAAGAAACACCTACTATTTCTAGTTTCTGCTAGACTGTTTTCCATTTTGAAATGAAGCTACAGATGTAGTACAGATCCTGCCCAAGAATTCTGTGGTTTTTATTTTAAAAGATGTGAATTTTCTTTCCCATACCTGCAGGAGGCTATATTTTAGTTTTCTCAGTCATGAGTGATATTAGAACTTTTGTCTTAATCACCAAAAGAATCAGTAGAAATCCTATTCCAAGAAGTCTTCAGGAAATATTATTTCTTGATTTTTTTTTTTTTTTCTTTTTAGGGCTGCTCCTGTGGCATATGGAAGTTCCCAGGCTAGGGGTCTAATCGGAGCTGCGGCTGCTGGCCTGTACCACAGCCAAGCAACTCTGGGTCTGAGCTGCATCTGCAACCTAGACCACAGCTTGTGGCGAGGCCAGAGATCAAACCCACACCCTCAGAGAGACTATATTAGATTCTTAACCTGCTGAGCCACAGTGGGAACTCCCATATATTCACTCATTTAATATCTGTGTTTCTAAGATTTGTGAAATTCTTCATGCAGGGTTAACAGCTTTTATCAAGTTTAAACAAAGAATTGCCTGTGCTATAAAGTAGCCTGGAACCTTTCTATTTCTATTCTCTGTGTTTAGGGAGAGTCTCAAGACAACAAATTGGACTTCAAGCCCTTACTGTGTTTTCACAGAATTGACATTTCCTGAGTGTTTTCTGCGTACCAGGAGCAGTTCAAGATCTTTTGTATATATGATCCTTGAACCTTAAAATGACTGGCAGGAAGGCATTAATATTCATATTTTATACATGAAGAGTCTGAGACAAAGAGAGGAAGTGACTTATTCAAGATCACATAGTAAATAAGTCAGGATTCCAGCCCATGTCCACTTGACCCTAAGACCTAGTTTCTTGCACCTAGCAGGCATAGGAGGGGTTGAAAATGGGATTCAGATTGAAGAACTTCATTTTTACATTTATCATGTCTGATTTATTTGATGGTAGGTTTAGAAGATACGACATGTAGTCATGATGGAAGTCACTTAGATTTTTTTTTTTTTTTAAATCACTAAAGCCTTGTGGAGGCACTGCTTAATTGCATCCAGTCTTGATCATAAGCAAAATTCACAATAATTGAAGGCCATAAGGCATTGGATATTTTGCCAGTTTATTACTATTATGATTATAATCTAAATTATTTTAAAGTGTTCCTTTTAAAAAGGGCTTCAATTCAGCATTTCTTTTAAAGATTTCTATCTACAGTTTTTCTGTGTGCTTCAGTCATCTCAACAAGGGAGAATGAGGCTTCTTATCACTGCATTTCTAAAATACACCATTTCCATTTTTTTAAACAGGCATCAGGTTCCCAATATTTGGAAACCATTACTTTGTATTCACTTAACAATGTGTATGCATCCCTTGGTAGAGTTCGCTTTGTAGCTGTAGAACATAGTCCTTCTGTGTAAAACCTAATCCCAGATCCATAAATATAAGATACTGAACACATAGGGACTCTACTGATTATTTGAGCCAAGTCTGGCATGAGATTGTTTTGGCAGATATTTCCATTTTATTCCAGTTGAATTACAGACATGGCCAGCATTAGTATTTTAGGATACTTATTCATGAAGGTTTGCCTTGTGTCTATAAGGAGTCACATAATGAAGATTTAACGGAAAAAATATAATAAATAATAGCTATCCTTTTTAAAAGGAATCTCTATTATTTGCCTGGGACCTTACTAGATGCTTTATATACTTTCTTATGTGTGTTTTCATGCATCCTGCAGGGTGGATATGGTTCGCATTTTGCAGAGAAGGATACTAAATCTCAGAGAGGTGAATTAATTTGCCTGACATCATCTAGTTAGTAAAGTGGATCCTGGTAATCAACCCAGGTCTGAGTAACTTCAAGGTCCTTTTTGCTATTCCGTATTGTCCATGACAGTGATTCCGTTAAGGAAACTATAGAATTAGCTACCTCATATGTTTAGGAAGTAATTTTTTTTTTTTTTGGACACTAACTGCCATTCTGGAGCATTTTAATTACTCTGGCCACTGCTACCTGTCTGTCAGTTCTGTGTTAATAGTCTTCATAACCTCTTTATTACTGACCAAGGTAAAAAAGGAAACCTTTGGTTTCAAAATGCTTTTTAAGAGATCTCTCAGGTATCATGGTGCTAGCTACCTTACCGTCTTATCATTGTATTTTTTGCTTAGAGATTAGTTTCCTTCATGTCCAGCTGGATATGCAGTTGAAGACAGGTGTACTGGATATAAACATGATTTAGGTCATTACTGTCCAATAGGACTTTCTGCAGTGGTGGAGATGGGCTATATATGTGCTGTCCAGTTTGATAGCCAGCCACTAGTTACATAGGGCTATCGAGTGCTTGAATGTTATTCTTGGGACTGAGGAACTGAATTTTAAATTTTATTTAATTTTGATTAATTTAAATTCAACTTAAAAATAGCCGCCTGTGACCATAGCACAGTTTGAGATAGTAATTGATGCTTGCATTTGATGAGTAATAATAGAATTTGAGGAAAGCCAGTAAGTTGTTGATTGGTTTTCTAGCAACTTAAAATTTGGCATGTATTTATTTAAAGCCATGGGCTCAAATAGAACTGTTCACATTTCCAAAGCACTTTTTATCATTCATGATCTCATTTGATATTTTAGCTATGATATCATTTGGGACTTGTGTTTGCTAATGGTTCACAGAAGGCAGACAGAAGAACAAAACCATTTACAACTTTCTTATGCAGGGTCTCTTTCTGTTGAAATGGACACCATCCTGGCCCGTTGGTGCTCAGGCTGCAGCGTGAGGGCGTGGATAGGAACCCATGTACTGTTTTCTTCTGCTTGATGAGACTGGAGAATGATCCTTCTCCCCTTACCTAGAATGTCCATTAATTTTATTTTTTTACATGGAAAGAGAGGGAAGTAGAGGCAGTTTCTAAATTTAACCAGGGAGCTATAGTAATTAGATAACTGACAAAAGGAAATGTAGTTTTCCTTTCTAATGTGTCAAATAAATCTCCAGGGCTTTTATTTTAGTTCTTTGTTTTGGAAAATACAACTCAGAACTCAGAAATATTCTGTGTAAGATTAGTTTTTAAATTAATGTGTATCCTCTGAGGAAACTTTTAATGGAATGAAGTAATAGGTTTTATGTGATATTTTGAAGAAAAACTTGTTTCCCTGGAGTCTTGATAGATTTGGTTTCATTTGGATTATGTGGTCTTATGGAATAATTTGTAAAATATATTAACTTTATTATGTGTCACTTGTGTTACTAAGTAGCGTATTTTTCTGACATTTAGTTGTAAAATGCTCCTCTCCTTTCTGTCAGAGCTCACAACTAATCAACTCTGAGTGCTTTTGATTTTTCTGACTATGCCAGGGCATTGAATGAAGTTCCCTGTAGTGAGAAAAGAGAGCACATGGGACTCGTGACTTTATGTACTCCAACAATAGAGCTTTTATGACATTGGAGGTGGTTAAGAAAGCTAGAAGTAGCTCTTAAACATGGCATCACTGTGTTGCCTTTTTTTTTCTTTCTTTCTTTCTTTTTTTTTTGTATTCCCAGAGCTGCCAGGAGTGCATCAGGCCTGTAATTTCCTGTTCTCTGAATCCCCCATCTTTCTGCAGCTCCAAGCTTTGTGTCCCACAGCCTGTGACTCTGTGCTAACAAATCGCTATTGTCCAGTGGGGCGAATGGTGGCTGGAACTAAAGAATTGCTGTCTGGTTTCTATTCAAATCCAGGTAGTGAGATATATGAATGGACTTTTCGAATCGTCATGTGAATAACGTCTGCTCGGCATGAAGGCTCAGAGCCACGCTAGGAAAGATTAACTCCTGGGCTGACCACTAACATCCTTTGTGGTAGGACGTAGAAACATTCCCAAGCATCATTTTATTCACACTTAATTTTCCATTTCATCTTCCAGAAGTAGAGTTAGCCATTCAGCTCTTTGGTCACTTTTCTCTCAAGTTTTAGTGTTTCTGTTGATAATATGGAAGTTTGAGAAAATGCTAAGTTGTTTTTCACTTAGATCACTATTATTTTCTGTCAAAAGTTTTCTACCTTACATTTATAATGGCATAAAGTTATCTTTATAGCATACATGCAAAAATGAGAGCGCGCGAGAACTGCTTTTTCTATAAAACCAACCCTTTAAAATACTTTCCAACCATCAAAAGGGAAAAATCTTTTTTTTTTTCAGTGCATTCTACTTATTTGCAGTTTTTTTCTGCCAAAGTCCAAATTTATACAAAGAAAAGAGAAACAACTTCATATGCAATATATTAATGAAATAAATAAGCCTCCTTCAAATTAGGAGCCAACTTAAGCATTTATTAAGTATAGCAGAATCAGGATTTTAAAAATTAGATTTGGAAGCTGGGCTATAATTCATAATTTTCATCTATCCTTAGAAAATTGTTACATTATCTTTCTCCTGTATACCTGAAAAAATGTCCACAGGCTTAAAGGGCCATGCTTTTTACATTCCTTCCATATCACAGGTACTATGGAACGAGAGCCTTTTATGTTTCTTTTTGTCTTAAACTCAGACAGCTTTGTAAGCAGTAGTGTGTAGATTACAAGAGTTAGACAAAAGCAGGCGCGACTGAGAAGAGTTGAGGGGGGAGAGCTTGGGGCACTTCCTGTCACTCAACACATTCCAGATCACTAAAAAATTTCCACACCCTCTGCATTCCCTCTTGCCCACCCCAGATCCCAGTATTTTCTGATTCCGTATGTTGTGGTATTTATCACACTCCTCGCTATCACTGGGCTCTGGCAAGACTGCCTCAGAGGAGATGCATTCCTTTAGATTGCACAAAGCATAGCTGGGAAAATGGCTGGCAGTTTCAGAATCTAGTCACGATCGCACGCATGAGCACCTCACACATCCATGCCCCTTTCCCCCCTTCTCCCGCCCCTGCAGCTGGCTGACCTGTCTCACCCACTGCTGGCCTATCGAACGGCCAGGACTGTCTGGTTTTGGCTCATGCCTTTGTCCATGTCTGGCTTAGTTCCTCTCTGTCTACGCTTGCCTCTACCCCCACCGCCCCAGGCAGCACAAGTGTTTGGCCACACAAAACTACAGATAGAAAAGGTGGTAAAAACTTCAAACTTTGCTAGATTCTCCAATAGTTTATTCTTTTGTTTATTCAGTTTTTCCCTTCTTTAGTACTTTGTTTCAAGAAAACAAATACAAAATTAATTATCTAAAGGCAAAGAATGCAAAGCAACCTTTGTGTTCCTTATAATAACTGACTTCATAACTCTCTCCAGCTGCGTTATGGGGTGTGTATAAAAAGCTTCTGTTCTGAGAACAAAGGAGCACGTGCAGAAATGAGACTCAAAAATCCACTGACAGTATTTCACCACACAAATTACTTAAAAAGATTTTAGTCAAGCCTCTCAACAGATTCAATGTTAAAATGGTTTTAGTTAAAAAAAAAAAAATTTGAAAGTGCTTACCCAGTAAAAGAACCGAAGTACTCCTGAACTGTTACGTAAGACTTTTTACAGTTGGATCTTTGTCAAAAGGGGGTGGGGGTGATGGGAGAAAGCAGCAACAACAATCAAAAAAGTTCGAGCTGCTGTGGCTTAGAGGACAACTTCTGTGTTTCCAGATAGGATTCTTGCTGTAGAAATGGAACTTCCAGCCAGCACAGCATCCTGTCCCGGTAGAGAAATGAGTTTGTCATTTAAAAAAAAAAAAAAAAAATTGGATACTGGAACCCAGGCTAGACGAGGTATTGAACCGCGCCAGATTTCCTTGCAGCCCTGTCTGCTCAGCTCGCATTGAACTATATATGACCCAGATGATGGACAGAAGCACATTCAGTCATGTGCACACTGGAAGAAAGCGGATTTGCTGGTCCCTGGCAGTGCAGGGGTTTGTCTTCTGATTGGGCTGTGCCCTGATCAGTGAAATGTGAAGCCCTCACCATTCAGAGGCCGTAATTCAGGACTGGCAGTTTGAGTGTCTGGCTGCTTCTAGTCACTGAGAGAGACTTTGAAGGTGTTGCTTTTGTTTGGTGGCATTACCCACCCAGAGGTTGCTTACACATATGCACTGATGCAGGAACAATGCCAGTCCTGAAGTGCAAGAAGGAAGCTGACTGCCTGAATTCTGTTGTCTTATTGTTGATGAACTTTGTGCTAACTTAACCCAGTTCTTTGATTTGAGAATTTTTGTGATCTTAACCAAGGCTTATGTCCAGACCACACCCTGGCTTTAATTTATGGGTTTGATAAGGTAAAAATACAGGTGGTATTTGACTTTGAGGCTTCCTGATGATATAAATTGCTCTTATTGAAAATTGGATGTGGATGGACAGCAGAGAAATTTAAGTTTTGGATTCTGGAGTCTTGGAATGTGCTAATAAGAAGCTTTATCTCTTACTATCCCCTGTGTGAAGCTGTCACTCTTTTCCCAGTCCGTCATATAGGGGAAGCTGCCAAGGCATATACCCCCACTGAACTGTGACATAACCTTTAATTATGCAAGACAGCAACAGTGTACTCTTCTCTAGTCTCTCACCTAGGGGTCGTGGGATTTATTTCCCACCTTTCTGGGCTACTAGGAAACCAGGCCATTAAATATTTGAACTGTCAGTTGTGACATTTTTGTTTAGTACATGAAAGCTGCTTTGTTTAATGCAAATTAACACTATTTTCAAAAATTTGAAGTAATAAAATTGTATTATGGAATGTTAGCACTGATCCATGAAGTTTACCCTACATGAACCAATTTTTTTTTTTTTTTTTCCTGGAGACTTTGGTATCTCTTGAAGGAATTAGCTTATATAATCTTGAACTGACATTTAGACATATAAATAATTTGGTTTGTTTTCTGCCTCTCTTACATTTGTGGAAATAAACCCGTGGTCAGTGTATAGCATCTCTCTATCTTGCTGTATATGCTGGGTTTGGACGTTTAAGTGCTTGTAATTTCTTAGATGTTACACAGCATTCTGTGTATGAGAACTGCCCAGGAATTCTTCTCCTAGCTTAACCTGGAGAAGCTGGGTTGATATGCCACTGGGTATAGCAGTGATCAAAGTCAGAGAAGAAAGGATGTATGCTCTCATTCTGCAAGCTGTAGATTGTTCTAAAAGGAATTGTTCTATTCCTTTTTTTCTTTAAATTGTGATAAAATATACATAATGTAAAATTTACCATTTTAACCATTTTTAAGTCTACAGTTCTGTAGAATTAAGTGCATTCACATTGTTGTGCCTTCTTTCCCACCATCTGTCTCCAGAATTTTTTCATCTTTTCCCCAAATGGAAACTTTGTTCCTAACACTAACTTCTTATTCCTCCCTCCCCCCAGGATTCCAGCAGCCGTCATTCTACTTTCTGTCTCTATGGATTTGACCATTCAAGATATCTCATAAAAGTAGAATTATGCGGAATGTCTTTTTGTGACTGTCTTATTACTTCACTTAGCTTTATGTCCTCTAGGGTCATCCATGTTGTAGCGTGTTTCAGAATTTCTCTCCTTTTTAAGACTGAATAATATTCCATTGTATGTATAGACCACATTTTGTTTATCCTTTCATCTATTGATGGACACTTAGTTGTGTCCACCTTTTGGCTAATAAGACAGACATTCTTGACCATTTTTCTTACAATCTTGTGAAGCTTTCTTTACAGAGCTATTCTGACGTATCTTAGAAGCTATTCAATTTTATAAGTTGGAAGGATCTTAGTGTGCCTTTTAACCCTAGAGACTAACCAGGCCATAATATCAGCTATGCTAGAAAAGGACAGATTCCTCTTCATCCTTCTTGGATGAGACTTAATACATAATTCTTTTACACTTTTTTTTTTTGAATAGGTTTTTTTCTTTCCTGTTACACTGTGAACTCTTCCTGGGCAGGGACTATAGTCACTTCTTCTTGTATTGTGCCTGTGCCTCTTCTTTGGGCACAGGACCTATATAACAAAGTAAATGTCAATAAAAATTAGTTGGAGAATTGTGAATTAATGAATAATTATGGAAAAATAGGTACTTTTGGATTTTATTGTGTACAAGACTCTGTGATGGATGTTTTATATACATTGTTTTATATACATTATTTAATCTTCAAAAGAGCTCTGTGAGATAAGTGCTATTATCTTCATTTAATAGATGAGGAAACTCGTTGAAAGCCTCATAGCATGTAAAAGATACTTTTGGGATTTGAACCCTTGTCTCTCTTGGCTCCAGGGCCATTATGCAAACTTTATAGTGAGGTAATGATCAGTGGGTGTGGAAGCAGAAGATATATCCTAAGCATTGGTTCCAAATCAGATCATTTTCCATTAGGCATCAGGAGGTATAGCCGTATGGTAGATACTTCTTAAGCGAATACTCATAGGGAAACTTGGCACATTCGTATCTTGGACCTTTTATAGCTCTTTAGCTGAACAACCCCATGAACTCAGTTCACAGATCCTCCTGTGTACCTAAATTCTCTTTCTCATGTTATTTTGAAAGTGCTATTAAACAGAGTGTATTGGAACAGATGCATCCTTTGTTCGTTTGGCAGTTATGTATATATAGATCAGTGCCACATTCATATATATGTAAGTGACATTGTTCTAAGTGCTAATAAGAGTCAAGAATAAAACAGAAAAGATTCTATGGAGCTTGCATTCTAGTGAGGAGACAAAAATAAGCTTACAAGGTAAAATAAGGTAAAATAGGAAACCATGCTATGAGGAAAGTAGAGAATAGGTTAATGTGATGATGGAAAGTTCCTTAGGGTGGAGTAGGATAAGGGGCTTCTTTAGTGAGAAAGTAGTCAGGAATGCTTCTCTGAGGAATTGAAATATACAAGCTGAGAGCCAAATGATGACAAGAAGAATCCTAGAAGAGAGTTGGAAGAAGTGTGATCTGGGCAGTGAGAACAGGAGATATAAGAGCTCAAAGATAGGATTAAGCTTGGTGTGATTGAGGAGCCAAAACAGGGTGGTTTGGCTAACATGGAGTGAATGCAGGTAGGAGGTGATGTTGGAGAGGCGAAATGGTACCCTATCATGTAGGACCTTGTAAGCTATGATAAGACACTTGCATTTTTCTCCCCAAATTTGTTTTTTCCCCCACATGGTAGGAAATTGGAAGGTTTTAAGGGGGAGAGTCTTCCTTGAACTACCTTTAACTGGAATCCTTCCCAAGCTGGAAACTTTGCCAAGGCTTTCACATACTAGTGGCCAGCTCTAGGTGTCCTAGTAGAATGGTAATTCTTTTGAAAAGGTGCTTAGGGTACCACTGGTTTCATTGTTCTTTCTATATCAGAGGGCATATCCAATAAGAGCCTCTTATTATTTTCACAGCATCACTATTGTGTGGATAGGGTTTTGTATGCTGGTTTTGTATGCTGGTTTTATGTATTAATTTAGGCTAAAATTCAGTTCTTAATTAGACCTGATCTTTCTCCATTAATAATTTAGAAGGACGTGTCCTTGGCAGAGGATGATGGCCGTTTCATTTATATGATATACTTAAAGGCATACTGATATACTTAAAGGGGAACTTTCCTAGTATTTTTAAAGAAAGTTGTATTCATATATTCTGATTTTAGTAAGTACTAACATTTTGCCCACATTATTAATTTTTTCAAATTCTCTAACTGAGCATAGCATTACACACCTGATAGTCTCTTTTTATAGGTCAGGGGCTTCCACATTTTTTTTGACCAATATCCACTGTAAGAAAGAGATAGATAGGGAGATATATTTTGCTTCTTAGGGCTGCACCCGCAGCATATGGAGGTTCCCAGGCTAGGGGTCGAATTGGAGCTACAGCTGCCAGCCTAGGCCACAGCCACAGCTACATCAGATCCAAGCCGTGTCTGCAACCTGTACCACAGCTCATGGCAATGCTGGATCTTTAATCCACTGAGCGAGGCTAGGGATTGAACCCACAACCTAATGGTTCATAGTTGGATTCCTTTCTCCTGTACCATGACAGGAACTCCAGAAAGATTTTTGTTGTTGTTGTTGTTGTCTTTTTGCCTTTTCTTGAGCTGCTCCCGTGGCATATGGAGGTTCCCAGGCTAGGGGTCGAATCGGAGCTGTAGCTGCTGGCCTACGCCAGAGCCACAGCAACGCGGGATCCAAGCCACATCTACAACCTACACCACAGCTCACAGCCACGCTGGATCCTTAAGCCACTGAGCAAGGCTAGGGATCGAACCCGCAACCTCATGGTTCCTAGTCGGATGTGTTAACCACTGCGCCACGACAGGAACTCCTCCAGAAAGATATTTTATTTTTTGTTTTTTATTTTTTATTTTTGCTTTATAGGGTTGCACTCACAACATATGGAGATTCCCAGGCTAGCGGTTGAATCAGAGCTGTAGCTGCCGGCCTACACCACAGACACAGCAACGCAGGATCCGAACAGTCTGAGACCTACACCACGGCTCACGGCAATGCCGGATCCTTAACCTACTGAGCAAGGCCAGGAATCGAACCTGTGACCTCGTGGATGCTAGTCAGATTCGTTAACCACTGAGCCATGACGGGAACTCTAGAAAGAAAGATATTTTATATTGCAATTCATTATACGCATATTACTATATCTCTCTATGTATATCTGAAACCATACTTTCATGAAATAGTGCTTGTCCCTATTACATACAGTCGTCTGATATTTTCTTTTTTTACTTTAAAAAATATTATTTACAATTTACTAAATTGATTTTACAACCCACTGAAAGGCAATCTGAACTTCGAAAAACACTATAGGGGAGAAATCTGAGATTCAGAGAGGTTATGACTTATCTAGTGTCATATAGCAAGGAAGTAGCAGAGCTGGGAACTAAACCAAAGCTTGATTCCAAAACCCTTACATGTTACTGCATTGTATAGCTTTTCTAGTGACAGTACCCTTTAATGAACAAAATTAAATACCATAAATGACCTTTAATAATGATTATATAACATGTAATGTTATAATGATTATATAACATGTAAATTTCCCAAAGCAGGGGTCTAGGAAGTGAAGTAGAAGTATTCTCTCTCTGATCACTGCCTGTGCATTTTTTAGAGAGCTGGTGGCCACTTGGAGTTGTCTTCTATATCTTGTACAGAATACAGTTGATAGTACTCATTAGTTATGCTGGGAACCAGCAGATTCCAAAAGCATTTGTATTTCGTGACTCAGCCTACCGCTGAACTAATCTTAGCTTCTTAAAATAATGTCTGTGTAAGACCTAGCTTCTGAAAGTAAGAATGTGGCCTCTCAGAAGCAAACTGTTGCAATGTAACTTGGAGTCAGTGCTCAGGTACAGGATAGGATCTCTCTAGGGTCTGAGTCCAGCCCTGCCATCTCTATGGTACTGGTTGAGTTAATTTTGTGGAAAGGAGAAATCATATCTTCCTGTCCCCAAGGACAGTAAGGCTGTTTCAAAGAGGAAGGGAAGAGAATTTAATTGTAACATATGTATGATTTAGGTAATCACTGCCACAGTCAGCATACAGAACAGTTACAGTGCCCAAATCTTGTGTATTAGCCCTGTTCTACAGAGAAGAAACATTGAGTCTCAGAGAGAGGAAGTGGTTCTTAAACAATCACACAGGTAGTGGCTGAGGTTGGGATAGAAGCTACCCTATACCTTAACTTTAAAAACCATACCTTTTATCTTAGACCTGAATTGGAGTTCTAAGGTGATAAGACTGTTTAGGAAGGAACATTTAAGAATACAGGGTTAGGAGTTCCTATCATGGCTCAGCAATTAATGAACCTGACTAGTATCCATGAGGACGCAGGTCCAATCCCTGGCCTCACTCAGTGGGTCAAGGATCCAGCTTTGCCGTGAGCTGTGGTGTAGGTCACAGATGCAGCTCAGATCCAGTGTTGCTGTGGCTGTGGCTAGGCTGGCAGCTACAGCTCTGATTCGACCCCTAGCTTGGGAACCTCTGTATGTCATGGGTGTGGGCCCCAAAAAGACCAAAAAAAAAAAAAAAAAGCATATAAGGTTATGTCATAGGATGGAAGCCTGTGAAGGTCCAGCAGTGTGGAAATAGAGCTGCTTTCTTATTCCTGTGCAGTGTGAGGTTTGCCTAGGACAACTGAAGAGTTTTAATCAGTACAGATTTCACGGATTTGGGGCTAGTTTTTAATCTTCATACAGTGGCTTTTCACTGGAAATGTTAAGAGTTTAATCTGCTAGTTTCCTTTAGTAATCAGCTCCCTTCCTTCCTCCTTCACTCCCTCCCTCCGTCCCTCCCTCTCTCCCTCCCTCTCTCCTCCTCTCCCCTCCTTCCTCCTGCCATGGCTTGGACGTAAATTTTTTTGGGTTTTGTTCTTATTTTTCTCTTTGGGGTTTAAATTGGGTTGGTTCTCCAAAGCTTCTGGACCTCCTTGTTTCTTGGGTAGGCAAAATAGTTAGATGCCAGTGTCTGCTAGGGAAAAGGTAAAAATCACGTAAGTAGGATTGGGTTAAAGGCATAGACCGTAAGACATTACTCTTGTGACTGTCAATAAAATGTTTTTTTGTTTGTTTGTTTTTTTTCTGGGGTCAGGAGGCTGTACTCATGACATGTGTAAGTTCCAGGGCTAGGGATCAAGCCCACACCACAGCAATAACCCAGGGCCTTAAGAGTGGCAATGCCATGTCCTTAACCCACTGTGCCACCAGGGAACTACAGTGCTTTTTTTTTCTTTCTTTTTTGTTGAGACTGGCCCAATGTTAGTCATTTGATTGTATAATTAAATTAGGGTTTTGAATAATTTTTTTTCCTTTTTTTGTCTTTTGTCTTTTTAGGACCACACCCAAGGCACATGGAGGTTCCCAGGCTAGGGTTCGAATTGGAGCTGTAGCTGCTGGCCTGCGCCACAGCCACAGCAATGTGGGATCCAAGCTGAGTCTGCAACTTACACCACAGATCACAGCAATGCCAGATCCTTTAACCCACTGAGCGAGACCAGGATCAAACCCTCGTCCTCATGGATATTAGTTGGGTTTGTTAAACACTGAGCCATGATGGGAACTCTTGGATAATTTCTTTAGATATATGACAAGGCCTATTTTTTCTCCCCCATTTTGTCTTCTCATGGATCACATCAAGTGTAATGATGGCAAAAAAAATGAGTTGAGACCTACCATGGGCCAGGCCATATGGTAGCTGCTTTGCAAAACTGTGTCTTTGAATTCTCACTATGTCATCATTAAGTGGCATTGTCATTTTCCTCTTTTATACAAATGAAACTGAGGTCCAGAGAGGTTGAGTAACTTCTTCAAGCTTCTAAAGACAGAGGCAATACTCAAAGTAAGGCTTTTTTGTGGGGTTTTGTTTTGTTTTGTTTTTGGTGTATATGGGGTTTGTTCTCTTTTTATTTTCGTTTTTGTGTGGCTCCAAAGCTCTCTCATTGTGTTACTTATTTGCTTTCTTCACTAAAGCATTTCCATTGCCTCTCAAGGGCATTGCCAGGGTTCAGAGAATGGTGGTAGTGATCATACCCCTTAGAACATATTTTTTTCCTCTAAAGTATCAAATCATTCCTGAGCATTTCAAGTTTAAAAAAAGATCCAGTTCAGAGTTGTGTTATACTGACTTCAGTATCATTTACAAATTCAGGCTGTCAAATCTTCAGGAGCTGATTTTAATGGATGTTACAGAGCTGATTGGAGGGATGTTGAGATTTGGATAATCCACTAATCCAGAGCCTCATGGTTACAGGGCAGAAAGTGATAGAGCAAAAAGTTAATTGGTCTTGGGCTGAGCCCACATGGAGTCAGATTGTATCACAGGAAGAAGCCAGGGCTGAATTCCAGGTCAGAGAGAGCTGAACATAGGCAGGTTCTAGGACTCCCAGGGGATGTGGTTCTGAGGCCAGTACTTTGGCCTGACTTCCTATTTGCAATTACTGCTAGATCTATTAACCTTTTATATTCATGTTTGGGAGATACCTGCCACTGAAATTACAAACCTTCTAAAAGTCTATATGCTCACCATACCATTAGAGTCATAAGTGTCCACTGACAAAACATGGCAGAAATTGATTAACGTAAGCAGTTTTTTTTTCATTTTTAAAAAAATTTGTGGAATATAGTTGATTTACAATGTTGTGATAATTTCTGCTGTACAACAAAGAGATTCAGTTATACATGTACATACATCCATTCCCTTTCACATTCTTTTCCCACATAGATTATCACAGAATATATATATTTTTTTACAGAATAAAATACATATATTTTTTAATTTATTTTATTTTATTTTATTTTTTGTCTTTTTGCCATTTCTTGGGCCGCTCCCTCGGCATAAGGAGGTTCCCAGGCTAGGGGTCGAATCGGAGCCATAGCTGCCGGCCTACGCCAGAGCCACAGTGACGCAGGATCCGAGCCACGTCCGCAACCTACACCACAGCTCACGGCAACGCCGGATCGTTAACCCACTGAGTAAGGGCAGGGACCGAACCCGCAACCTCAGGGTTCCTAGTCGGCTTCGTTAACCACTGCACCACGACGGGAACTCCAAAATACATATATTTAAACACAATTACATTCAGATAGATTATTATATCATGGATCTTAAGAAACAGATTAAGTGTCTCCCTCTGGAGAAGTGGAATGGAAAATATGTTGAGCCAAATAGGAAATTTATTCTATATGCTTTATCCCATTTTGTATGGCATTCATCTTTACTATTTAGTATTATCTATTACATTTCAATTTTTCTTTAAAAATTAGCATTATATTAAAATTGTATATATTATGCAACTAAAATTTGTAAAGAAAGCCTTATATACCCTTAAATATTTTATATAGCATAATAAAAAGAATAACTTAACTGGTAAGAATAACAAAAATAATACACCCTCTGAAAATAAGTAAAATATAAAATGCATAAATTGGTTAAAAAACAGTGTAACTATATAAATATGTCCTCACCATTTGTTATATCTTATTGATTCTTCAATATAGGCATTACACCATTCTAGGTGATGTGATAAACAAGGCATTATAGACCTTACATTGTACCATGGAGAGAAATGGTTATTAATAATACAGTTGTAGAACTGTTTTATTTAATTGTACAGTTGCATTATTTAATTATAATTATCGTAAATTCTTTGATGGAGAGGAAATCAGAATCAGATATAAGAAGACTTCAGCATTCCAAGAATGATGTCAAATGACCCCCTTCGTGGTGTATTATGCACTTATTTACTATGAGATATATTTCTTCTCCAGAGATTCCTTGTTTGTGTATCAATTGTAGGTTTTTGCTTTGCACTTATTCTGAAGTTTTGATATAAGAGTCTATATGTATATGAGATTGTTTTAAGTTGTTGTTCTCTTAATTGCAAGTTCATCTCCAGTGTCCTGCATTTGTGCCCACCTCTTCTCATGATTTCTGACTTTGGTGGTATATTGTGCATGGATGATTTTGTATCTTTACTGTATAGGTACCTTTACTGGTGAGCCTTGTCATGTGTGGCATTTTTGCTTCCTGTTGCTGTCTTGTCTTTTCTGCCTAGAGAAGTTCCTTTGGTATTTGTTGTAAGGCTAGTTTAGTGTTGCTGAATTCTCTCAACTTTTGCTTATCTGTGAAGGTTTTGATTTCTCCTTCTAATCTGAATGAGAGCCTTGCTGGGTAGAGTAATCTTGGTTGGAGGTTTTTTCTTTTCATCACATTAAGTATATCATGCCACTCCCTTCTGGCCTGCAGAGTTTCTGCTGAAAAATCTGCCAATTACCTTATCGGGGTTTCCTTATATGTTACTTGTTTCTTTTCCGTGGCTGCTTTCAAGATTTTCTCTTTGTCTTTAATTTTGGTCAGCTTGATTAATATGTGTCTTGGTGTATTCCTCCTTGGGTTTATTTTATATGGTACTTGTTGTGCTTCCTGGATTTGAGTGAATGGTTCCTTTCCCATGTGAGGGAAATTTTCGGCTATTATCTCTTGGAATATTTTTTCTGTCCCCTTCTCTCTCTCTTCTCCTTCTGGCACCCCTATAATATGGATGTTGGTGCATTTAACATTGTCCCTGAGTTCTCTGAGACTCTCTCTATTCATTTTCAATATTTTTTCTCTTTTCTGTTCTGCATCCGTAATTTCCACTAATCTGTCATCCACCTCGCTTATTCGTTCTTCTGCCTCCTGTATTCTGCTGTTGGCTGCTTCTAGTGAATTTTTTATTTCAGTTATTGTATTTTGCATCTCTTCTTGTTTAGTTTTATATCTTGTATCTCTTTGGTCAGTGTTTCCTGTAAGTTATCCATCTTTGCCTCCAGGTTATTTCCAATGTCTTGCATCATCTTCAGCATCAACAGTCTAAAGTCTTTTTCCTGGAGGCTAAGAATCTCCTCATTGCTTAGCTGATTTTCTGGGGTTTTTCCTTTCTCCCTCATCTGAGTTATAGTTCTCTGTCTTTTCATTTTTATAGGTTTTTGGTGTGGTGACCTTTTTACAGATACTAGAGTTGTAGCCTCTCTTACTTCTGGTGTCTGCCCCCCTTGTGGCTGAAGTCTGTATGGGGGCTTGCTGTAGGCTTCCTGATGGGAGGGCTGATGCCTGCCCCTTGGTAGGTGGAGCTGATTCTAATCCCTCTGGTGGGTGGGGCTTAGTCTCTGGATGGGATTAGAGGCAGCTGTGTGCCTGAGGGGTCTTTAGGCAGCCTGTTTACTGAGGGGCAGGGCTGTGATCCCACCTGGGTTGTTGTTTGCCCTGGGGCTTCTCAGTGCTGACTGACAGGTGGGGCCATATTTTCCCAAAATGGCCACCTCCAGAGAGAGGCAGCTGCTGAATATTCAGGAGAGCTTTGCCTTCAATGTCCTTCCCTCACAACAAGCTACCTTCACCCATGTTTTCCCAGGATGTCCTCCAAGAACTGCAGTCAGGTTTGACCCAGATTCCTATGGAGACCTCGCTCTGCCCTGGGACCCAGTGCACGTGAAAGTCCGTGTGTGCCTTTTAAGAATGGGGTCTCCATTTTCCCCAGTCCTGTGGCGCTCCTGTGCACAAGCCCCACTGGCCTTCAATGCCAAGATGCTCCAGGGGCTCTTTCTCCCAGTGCCAGATCCCAGCACATGAAGGTTTGATGTGGGGCTCAGAACTCTCACTCCTGTAGGAGAGTCTCTGGGAACCAGTTAGTTTTCAGTCTGTGGAGCTTCCCACCTGGGAGGTATGGGGTTGTTTATATTGTGGAATCACCCCTCCTACCTCTTGATGTGGCCTCCTCTTTTTCTTCTGGAGTAGGGTATCTTTTTTAAGGTTTCTGGTCCATTTGGGTGGAGATTGCTCAGCTTTGAGTTGTGAATTTTGTTGTTTTTAGGAGAGAAGTTGTGCTCTAGTCCTTCTATTCCGCCATCTTAATCCTCTCTCTAACATAAGCAGTTTTAAGGGACCCTTTTTAACATAAAAAATTTTGAATATATCTTTTTTCCTTGTAAAAATGTTACCTCCCCTTTCTCTCTAGGCTTCCAAAGGCAGGTATCAATACTTGAAAACTTAGAAAATTAGTATTTTTTCTTTCATAAGTAGTTTAATTAATAAACTATTTTTATATTTAAACATGTATTGCTTTTATTAAAGTATGGTTGATTTACAGTGTTGTGCCAATTTCTACTCTATAGCAAGTGACTCAGTTATACATATATTTATCCCTTTTTAAATGCTTTTTTCCATCATGGTCTGTCCCAGGAAATTTGGTATAGTTCTCTGTACAATAGGACCTTGTTGTTTATCCTAGACTTTATTTTTAGAGAAGCTTTAGGTTTACCCGCAAATGGAAAAGTACAGAGAGTTCCAGTGTACTCCCTGTTCCCAACATACATGACCTCCCCTACCATCAAATTCCAGCACCAGAGTGGCATATTTGTTACAATTGATGAACCTACACTGACACATCATTATCACCCCAAATCCATAGTTTACTTTAGGGTTCACTCTTGGTATTGCACACTCTGTGGCCTTCAATAAATACTTAATGGACATATATTACCATTGCAGTATGTTGCATGATAGTTTCACTGCCCTAAAAATTCTCTGTGCTCTGCCTAATCATCCTTCCCTCCCTCCCTCCTAACCACTGGCAACTGCTAACCTTTTTATTTTATCCATAATTTTGCCTTTTCAAGATGTCATAAATTGGAATCATTCAGTGCATGGTCTTTTTAGATTGGCTTCTTTCACTTAGTAATATGCATTTAAGTTTCCTCCATGTCCTGTCATAGCTTGATGGCTTATTTCTTTTTAGCACTGAGTAATACTCTTTTGTCTGGATGGTACCACAGTTTATCCACTCACTTACTAAAAGACATCATAGACACTTCCATGTTGTGGCAATTATGAATAAAGGTGCTTTAAACATCTGTATGTAAGTTTTTGTGTGGACGTAAATTTTCAGTTCATTTGGGTAAATACAAAGGATGATTACTGAATTGTATGGTATGAGTATGTTTAGTTTGGTATGCAGTTGTTCATTTTCTTATTATTGAGGGTTTTTTTCCCTTTTTGTGGCGCTGTAACAGTTTCTAATTTTGGTTAATGATCTTTTATCAGATGAGTCTTTTACAAATCTTTCCTCCTTGTCTGTGGCTTATTATCTTATTCTCCAACATTGTCTTTAGCAGACCAGAAGTTTTTCATTTTAATGAAGTCTAGCTTACTAATTTTTTCTTTCATGGGTCATGCTTTTAGTGTTGTGTGCAATTAATTGCCATATCCAAGGTCATCTAGGTTTTCTCTTACATTATCTTCTAGGAATTTCATAATTTTGTGTTTTTCATTTAGATCTGTGATCCATTTTGAGCTAATTTTTGTGACAGATGTAAAGTCTGTGTGTAGATTTATTTTTTTACATCTAGATATCCGGTTGTTTCAGCACCATTTGTTGAAGACTATCTTTGTTACATTTTGTTGCCTTTTTTCCTTTGTCAAAGATCATTTGGTTGTGGAGTTCCCCTCCTGGCGCAGCAGAAACAAATCTAACTAGGAACCATGAGGTTGAGAGTTCAATCCCTGGCCTCGCTCAGTGGGTTAGGGTTCAGGCGTTACCACGGACTGTGGTGTAGGTCGCAGATGCGGCTTGGATCTGATGTTTCTGTGGCTGTGGCCTAGGCTGGCAGCTGTAGCTCCAATTGAACTCCTAGCCTGGGACCCTCCACATGCCGCGGGTGCAGCCCTAAAAAGCAAAGATTATTTGATTGTATTTATTTGGATCTGCTTCCAGGCTCTCTAATGCTGTTCCATTAATCTGTCTTTCCCAGTACCATGCTGTCTTGATTACAGTGACTTTTTATCTTGAAGTCAGATGGTATCATTTCTCCAGCATTGTTCTTTTCTTTCAATATTGTATTGGCTATTCTGGGTTTTTTGCCTCTCCATATAAACTTTAGGATCAATTTCTTGATATCAGCAAGAGAAATTGCTGGGATTTTGATTGGGATTGCATTGAATCTGTAAAGCAAGGTTGTGAGGAACTGGTATCTTGGTGATATTTGACTCTTCTTATCTATGAATGTGTCATATCTCTCTAGTACTTATAAAATATTTTTTCCTCAGAATTTTGTAGTTTCCTTATATAGATCTTGTACATATTTTGTTAGATTTATACATAAATGTTTCATTTCGGAGGGGGAGTGCTGTTGTAAAGGTATGTTTAATTTCAAATCCCACTTGCTGGTACATAGGAAAGCAATTGACCTTTGTTTATTACCCTTGTATTCCTGCAATCTTATCATTGCTTATTTGTTATAGGAGTTTTTAGTTGATTCTTTTGGATTTCCTACATAGACCAGCATGTCATCTGTGAACAAAGACAGTTTTATTTCTCCCTTCCCAATCTGCATACTTTTTAAAATTTCCTTTTCTTGTCTTATTGCAATAGTTAGGACTTCCAGTATGATGTTGAAAAGCAGTAGTGAGGGAACATCCTTACATTGTTCCTGATCTTAGCAGGAAAGCTTTGAGTTTCTTACCATTAAGGATAATGTTACTGTAGGTTGTTCTTTATCACATTGAGAAAGTTCCACTATATTCCTGGTTTGCTGAGAGTTTTTACTGGGAATGGGTGTTGGATTTTGTCAAATGCTTTTTCTGCATTTGTTGATATAATCAAGTGCTTTTTTTCCTTTAGCTTGTGAATATGTTGGATCATATTAATAATTTTCAAATGATGAACCAGTCTTGCATACTTGGAATAAATCCCACTTGGTTGTGATGTAAAATTCCTTTTACTACATTGTTGGATACCATTTTCTAGTATTTTGTTGAGGATTTTTATATCTATATTAGTAAGAGAAATTGCTTGAGTTTTTTATAGGGTCTTAATCTATTTTTGTTGTTAGGGTAATATTGTCCTCACATAATGAATTAGGACGTATTCCTTCTGCATCTGTATTCTGGAAGAGGTTATAGAAAATTGGTATAATTTTTTCCTTAAGTGTTTGGTAGAATTCACCAGTGAGCCCATCTGGGCCCATCTGCTTTCTGTTTGGGTAGGTTATTAATTAATGATTCCGTTTCTTATTTCTTATTACATTAGTTTCAGGTGTTCTACATGATGATTTGACATTGTATACGTCATGAAATGTTTACCCATGCTCAGTCTAGTAACAGTGAATGACAGCATGATATAAGGGATGGGAGGTAGGAATTAGGAATATTTTGTTATACCTGTGAAACAGTATAGTCAAAGCTGACTTGGGTTACTTATAAATGTATACTACAAACTCTAGAGCAGCCACTAAAAAAAGAGTTAAAAAAGTACAGTTGACATGCTAAGAAAGGAAACAGAACCATATAAAATGATCAGTTAGTTCTCTTGTGGTGCCAAGGCTTAAGGATCTGATTTTGACACTACAGTGGCTTGGGTTGCTGCTGTGCTATGGGTTTGGTCCCTGGCCCAGGAATTTCCACCTGCTGTGGGCACAGCCAAAAAAAGGGGGGAAAAAAGCTCAATTAAAACTACAAAAGGCAGGGCGTTCCCGTTGTGGCTCAGTGGTAATGAACCTGACTAGTATCCATGAGGACACAGATTCAATCCCTGACACATCTCAGTGGGTTATAGGATCTGGTGTTTCTGTGAGTTGTTGTGTAGGTCACAGATGAGGCTTGGATCTGGCATTGCTGTGGCTGTGGCCGTGGCTGGCAGCTGTAGCTCTGATTCAACCCCTAGCCTGGAAACTTCCATATGCCACAGGTGCAGCAGTCCCAAAAAGACAAAAACAAAAAACAAAACCCTACAAAAGGCAGGAAAAAATGTGAAAGACAAAAACAGAAATAAGGGCAATAAACAGAAGACAGCAACAAATATGGTAGATACTAACCCAACTATATCCATTATCACCTTAAGCATCAGTGGTTTAAATACACTAAAAGACAGAGACTGTCAAGAGTGGATCCAAAAACAAGACCCAACTATATTAGAAACCCACATGTAGGAGTTCCTGCTGTGACTCAATGGGTTAATGATCTAGCTTGTCTCTGCAGCATTGTGGGTTTGCATCTCTCCCAGATCCAAGAAGAGTTGTTGATTTTTCATTTTGTTCACTTTTTTTCTTGTTAGGACACAGTGCTAACTTCTACGCTCCTTACCTGGCCAGACCGGAAACTGGGAGTAGTATTGGTTTTTAAAAGAAGTTGTGGGAGTTCCCATCGTGGCACAGTGGTTAACGAATCCGACTAGGAACCCTGAAGTTGCGGGTTCGGTCCCTGCCCTTGCTCAGTGGGTTAACGATCCGGCGTTGCCGTGAGCTGTGGTGTAGGTTACAGATGCGGCTCGGATCCCGCGTTGCTGTGGCTCTGGTGTAGGCCGGTGGCTACAGCTCCGATTCGACCCCTAGCCTGGGAACCTCCATATGCCGAGGGAGCGGCCCAAGAAATAGCAAAAAGACAAAAAAAAAAAAGAAGTTGTGATAGGGATACCGTTTCTCCTACTTTTAATCTTATCTAAAAATTGTCATTCGATTTAGAGAGCTTCCTGATGAGACTTTTTTTTTTTTTTTTGTCTTTTTAGGGCTGCAGCATCAGCATGTGAAAGTTCCCAGGCTAGGGGTCGAATCAGAGTTTTAGCCGCCAGCCTACCCCATGGTCATAGCAACACCAGATCCGAGCTGCGTCTGCAATACCACAGCTCACAGCAACACCAGATCTTTTAACCTACTGAGCGAGGCCAGGGATTGAACCCGAGTCCTCATGGATACTAGTTGGGTTTGCTACCACTGAGCCACAACAGGAACTCCAACATTTACTTATTTTTTATACCCCTCTTTGTAAATTTGACATGTATAAAACTTAATCCATGAAAAAATGGGAGTCTTCATCCAACTGCAATGAGAAAGCCTATCATTTGGATGTCTGCATTTTTTGTTTGGAAAATTTTATTTTCCTTATGACTATCCCAAGAGTTTAGAGCTTGCTTTCTCAGACCTTGTCTCTGGAATTCTTGGCATCTGCTGCTGCACCTCTACAAGGATCACATTTTCTAAATCTAAAATCAGGACAACAGACTTCACATGAGATTTTTTTCTCCCTTTTAAATAGACTATTTTTTAGAGTGGTTTTAGGTTCACAGCAACATTGAGCAGAAAGTGCAAGAGAGTTTCGATACACCGTCTTCCACATGTACTGTACAACCTTCTCCCATCAACATCCTATACCACAGTGGCCCTCTTGTTAGAATCAGTGAACCTACATTGACACAGTATTATCAACCAAGATTCAGTTTATGTTAGAGTTCACTCTATATTTTGCATTCTATGGATTTTTGGCAAATGTGTCTTGATATCACTTGGGCTTTTTATATGGTGATTTACTTTGAATTCCCAAATATTAGAATTATTAGAACTATTGGTTCATAGAGTTCACAGAACATAATAATCTTGGAATATTCAAAGTACAGTCACTGCATGTAGATGTGTCAGATCAGCTTCAGTGCTTTTATGCCTTGGCTAGAGCTTTAAAGGGCCTTGCAACAGACTGCATAGCAGGTGATAAAGCAGGGATGCAGTCTTATTTGCTCAGGCAGCTTGGCAAAGGCTGTGAGAGTTGCCATGGGGGTCCCTTGGGGATCTGGAAGCTGTAGAGTCAGCTTGATTTGATTTCTCCTAAAGGTATCAAACAACTGGAATTTGAACACGTATTGATTGGTTTGGATTCAACTTCTTTTTCTTTCGCTAGTATGTCTAAAATATATGGCATATATTAAAACTCTGAAATTGGTTTAATTTTCGGGAGGATTAGTACATACCAGTTTTTCAGTTGTCTGATCAAAGGATGGAAAACTAAAAAAGTCTGTAACTCCGTAGCCACCAGATTTGTAGTCATTTTCATGTCTCATTTTTCTGATTACATTTCCTTCTGAAAATAGAGTACCTTTTTTTTTTTCTGACCTTAGTGACAGTGCATATTCATTGTCGAACATGTCTTTTACATTTTCTCCTGAGAGCTCTACATTAAGGCAGGCGACTAGTACTCATTTTGGAACTGTTAGATATAACTGAAACCATTGAGAGCTCAGGAGACATACAGAGTGATTTTGATATTTGATTCATAGACCTATACTGACCCTTCTCCTTAGCTACAGACTGCAATTCTTTTTTTTTTTTTGTCTTTTGTCTTTTTTGTTGTTGTTGTTGTTGTTGCTATTTCTTGGGCCGCTCCCGCGGCATATGGAGGTTCCCAGGCTAGGGGTTGAATCGGACTGTAGCCACCGGCCTATGCCAGAGCCACAGCAACGCGCGGGATCCGAGCCGCGTCTGCAACCTACACCACAGCTCACGGCAACGCCAGATCGTTAACCCACTGAGCAAGGACAGGGACCGAACCCGAAACCTCATGGTTCCTAGTCGGATTCGTTAACCACTGCGCCACGACGGGAACTCCAATTCTTAATGCCTTGCAGATATCTCTGTTTGCATGTCCCTTGGTCCCTCAGGCCTACACACTCTCCTTTTTCCTTATTTCTTTTGATGGGATGAATCACACAGAAATAAAGCTGTGGTCACCTCTGCTACCTTCTTCTTTCATGGCCTACATATCTGGTCAGTCAGCCAGTTCCATCACCTCCATCTTGTTTTACTGTTACATTTCTGCTTTCATCACTAAGTAATCACCTTCTCCTCCCTTCCATGCAATGTTTTTTTTTTTTTTTGGCTGCCCCATGGCATATGGAATTCCTGGGCCAGGGATCAGATCTGAGCCACAGCTGCAGCTGTGCCAGATCCTTTAACCCACTCTGCCAGGCCAGGGATTGAACCTGTCCCCTGGTGCTACAGAAACACTGCCGATCCTGTCGTGCTACAGAAGGAACTTATTGCAGTTATTTTTTAAAGCTTACATTTATTGATAGTTTATATGCCAGAAACTATGCCAAGTGGTTCTCAACCAGAGTTGATTTGGCAGCGTCTGGGGATAGTTTTGGTTGTCAAAACCTGGTGGGGGCACAAGGGGGTGTGCATGGTTAGATAGAGACCAAGGATGCTACTAAATATCCTTTAATGCACAGGACAGCTCCTCCATCAAAAAGAATTATTTGGCCCAAATTGTCAATTAGTAGTGTAGAAGTTGAGAAACCCAATCATGTTAATTGTTTCATATCTTATTTAGTTCTCACAACTCTTTTTTTTTCTTTTTCTTTTTTGTTTGTTTGTTTGTTTGTTTGTTTTTGTCTTTTTTGTTGTTGTTGTTGTTGTTGTTGCTATTTCTTGGGCCGCTCCCGCGGCATATGGAGGTTCCCAGGCCAGGGGTTGAATCGGAGCTGTAGCCACCGGCCTACGCCAGAGCCACAGCAACGCGGGATCCAAGCCGCGTCTGCAACCTACACCACAGCTCACGGCAACGCCGGATCGTTCCTTAACCCACTGAGCAAGGGCAGGGACCGAACCCACAATCTCATGGTTCCTAGTTGGATTCGTTAACCGCTGCGCCACGACGGGAACTCCTTTTTTTCATTTTTTAAAGTTTTCTGGAAGTATAGTTGATTTACAGTATTGTGATAATTTCTGCTGTACAACAAAATGATTCAGTTATATATCATATATTCTTTTCCAGATTCTTTTCCCACATAGATTATCACAATACTGGCCAGTCATTCCATATACCATGGTGTGCAAATGCTAATCCCAAACCTCCAGTCCATCTCTCCCCATGACCTGTCTTCTTTGGTAACCATAATCACGACAACTCTTTATTTTTTTATTTATTTATCTTTTGTCTTTTTTCCCAGGGCTGCAACCCGTGGCATATGGAGGTTCCCAGGCTAGGGGTCTAATTGGAGCTGTAGCCGCAGGCCCACACCAGAGCCACAGCAGTTCGGGATCTGAGCCGCATCTGCGACCTACACCACAGCTCATGGCAACGCCGGATCCTTAACCCACTGAACAAGGCCAGGGATCGAACCCGCAACCTCATGGTTCCTAGTCGGATTTGTTAACCACTGAGCCACGACGGGAACTCTCGACAACTCTTTAAATGGATGTTATTATCCCTACTTCATAGATGATAAAACAGAGGCTTACAAGATTTGAGTTAATCAGAGTCACACAGGAAGTAATGGAATAAGGTCAAACTTAGGCCTGTCTGACTCAGTCTGAGCTTATAGTGGTCAGGATAAATAGTTTGCCCATGGCTCAGGCCCTTAACTTTTACTTGGTCTACTATAATGGGCACCTACCTGACTTTCTTGCCTCTTGTCTCTCTACTAAGTCTGTCTTAAGTATGACATAAGGCTCTAATTATACTGCCTCTCTGCTCACAGTCTGCTAATGCATGTAGAATGTAGTTTTGGTTCCCCAGCCTGGCATTTAAGTCCAAGGCTGCTGCAGTTGATCCATGAACTACCTTTCCAACTCTCTTCAAAGACATACTTTTCTGAGACATGCTTTTACTTTCTTATTTTTGCTTCTTTATATTTTCTAATATTCTATAACATATATACTGCTGTTGTAATTTATTTTATTTTTTTCTTTTTACAGCCACTCCTGTGGCATATGGAAGTTCCTGGGCCAGGAGTCAAATCGGAGCTGCAGCTGCAGGCCTACACCACAGCCTCAGCAACACTGGATCTGAGCTACATCTGTGACCTGTGCTGCAGCTTGTGGCAATGCCAATCCTGAACCCACTAAGCTGCAATGGGAACTCCTGCTGTTGTAATTACAAGGTTGTTTTCAATGGCAGAAAAGGGTAATCCAGCCCATCTCATGATTTAGGGATTCCAAAATAAAGTTATTATATTTTTATTTTAAAGCCCCTAGACTTCCTGTATGTAGTCCTTTGTTCATGCTGTATCCTTTGTCTGGAATCCCACACAACTCATTATCAACTATTCAAAATCGTTTTGGCCTTCAAGTCCCAGCTTGAACACCAATGCCTACCACCAATCCAGACAGCAAAGAGGTTAAGAACATATGCTTTTACACATTGACAGGGCTAAGGTTGAGATTGGGTTCTACTGGTAACTATTTGTGAGATCTTGAGCAAGTAACCCAACCACATTAAGTCTGTTTCTGTAAAATTGGGTTTTTAGAATTCACTGAGAGCTTGGATGTGAAGTGCTTATTACACAGGCCTGACTCAGTGTGTGTGCTCAGTAAGTCCATTATTAGGCCCCATTATTGTTACCATGTCATTTCTCTACTTTAATCTATACCTCTGCATCTCTAATAGTATGAGCTGTGGAGTCAGAATTCTTGCATTTAAATCTTGGTATCACTACTAACTAGTTTATACGCTTAGATTACCTTGCCATCCTATGCTTCATTTTGCTTCTTAGGGCTCATTTTAGGAGTAAATGAGATAATATAGGTAAAGCACCTTGACTTGGTCTGGCCCGTGGTAAGTGCTCAATTATGTTAGCTATTATTACCACTCTTCTAGCACTTACTACTTCTACTACTTCTTACCTTTATTGTACTCATTTGTATATTTGTAGTTCCCTTATCTAAGGATTAGCCCCTTGAAGACAAGAATTATAAAATATTCCTTCTTGTGCCTTGTGCCTTGTGCCTTGTTTTGAACTTAGTTATAATAACATATTTTACTTGATTGAGGACTTTCACTGACATCACCTTATTTAAGTCTCACAAAAATTGTAGGAGGTAGGCAGACAGAGTGCTAGCTAAATATGTGTATAGGTAGGAAAGGTAGATTTGGGTGTCTACCATGCTCTAGGCTTTTGAGTCCTTCCTTCACCGTATTTATCCTATTTAGCTTTCATAGATGTCCAGAAAGGTAGTGTTTATTAGTGCATTTTTTCCCCCATTTTTGGCTGCATTTGGAGCTCCCGGGCCAGGGATCAGATCCGAACCACAGTGGTGACCTAAGCCAAAGCTATAGCAACGCTGGATCCTTAGCCCACTCCGTGAGGCTGGGGAATTGAATCCATGTCCCATCACTCCCAAGATGCTGCCAAGCCCGTTGAGCCACAGTGGAAGTTCCTACTATTACCTTTCTCTCTCTCACTCTCTCTTTTTTTTTTCTCTTTTTAGGGCCACACCCTCGGCATATGGAATTTCCCAGGCTAGGGATCGAATCTGAGCTACAGCTGCCGGCCTACACCAGAGCCACAGCAACGTGGGATACAAGCCGAATCTACAACCTATACCACAGCTCACACCAACACTGGATCCTTAACCCACTGAGTGAGACCAGGGATCAAACCTGCATTCTCATGGATACTAGACGGATTTGTTTCCTCTTGGCCATGACGGGAACTCCCTAATTTTTACATTTTTAAGTCAGAGAAATCTGAGGCTCAGAAAGTTTAACTAACATGATCAAATTCAACCGATTAATAAGTTTCAGAACCTGGACACATTACTACAAAGTCTTGTGTCCTCATTGTTGAATTTTCATAGCCAGATGTCAGATGTGGTGGTATCTAAGCCATAGTCTCACTCTGTTCCCTGTTTTCTGCTTTGGGGAATCTGGCTACCCTGTCTCCTGAAATAGCTGTTGATATTAAATACTGTAGTATGTCAGGGGAGAGAAAACCTTCAGACAGGGATCATTGGAAAATTTGATCTTAGATTTCCTATTAGAGACTGCTAAGAAAGAGTAGATGAATCTACTTGGTCTGATGCCAGTGATTTTTCAAGGGTTCTTTGAACATTTTTGGACCAGTTTGCTATAGGCCCAAGTGAGAGCATTCTGAAACTTATCTGGTGTGTTGGAAAGAGTCCTAGATTGTTTGAAATCAGAAGTCCACGAGTTCCTAGATAGGAATTCTTTTTTGTGAGATTTTGTGTAGTCTTTGAAGTCAAACAGACCTGATTTGAGAGGTGTTACCTAAACTCTTGAGTCTTTTTTCTTGTGTGTACAGTGAGGAGAAAAATACCCATATGGCAGAGTTTTGACCATTAAATGCAGTGACGTATGTAAAACACCTTGTTCATAGCAGGCATTTAATAGAGTAAACTGTAGCAATATTAAATGTATGTTATTCCCACCTATAGGAAGAAGTCCAACTGTTTAGACTGCTATGTAAGACCATTTCGAATTTGGCTTTCTTCAACATCCCTGGTCTCTTCTCCTGCCACTTAAATCCAAGCGACACAAAATTACTCGTATTCAGAGTTCCCTTGTAGTTCAGTCTGTTTAAAATCTGACTAGCACATCCGTGAGGACGCTGGTTCGATCCTTGGCCTCACTCAGTGAGTTGAAGGATTTGGTGTTGCTGTGAGCTTCGGTGTGGGTTACGAATGCAGCTCAGACCTGGTGTTCCTGCGGCTGTGGTGTAGGCTGGTAGCTGCAGCTCCGATTTAACCCGTAGCCTGAGAACTTCCATATCCCGAAGGTGCTACCCTAAAAAGAAAACACAGACACAAAACTGCTGTCCTCAAAACAACCTTTGCTTTTACGCTGCCGTGTCTTTGTACATGCTGTTGTTTTTGCCTAGAAGGTACTTTCCACTTCTTCCCCCTTATCTGCCTGTTGGGAGCAACCTACTCCTCAAAATTGAGCTCTAATGTCACTTCTGATTGTGCGGTTTCCATCAGATCTACCCCTACTCTGCATAGATGTATCACTTCTGTCTATGAGTTCCCACTTAGCACCTTGTTTGTGCTTTTCTCTGGCACTATAGATAATTTTCTGGTCTGTCTTCCCACAGTCTTCTAGAGGATAGTGACCCTGTCTTAGTGTTTCTCTAGAATTCTGGGGCAGCAGAGTACATTACTATATCTCACTTGGGGCTTCCCTTTCAGTTTGAGTCCTAGATGTGAAAAATGTGATGGCAGATCTCTTTTGTTTTAAACCTCTGTGAAATATAGGCAGTCTACATGGATGTTAATCTCATTGCGCAGATTTGGACAACACCAGGTGTGCGGTTTCTTTAATCCTCCTCTAGCTATCAAAATGGATTTAGCAGTTGGCATCCTCTTTTTTTTTTTTCCCTGTCTGGGGCAAATGGAGCTTTGTAGAATTTGGCCTAGAGGAGCAATGACCTTGCCTCTGCAATTTAAAATGATGCTTGGGCATAGAACTGGATGTCGTTGAGGACTTGGTAAGGCTACAGTGTAACCAGTGACTACAGGGCCTTGCTTATGTTTATTCAGGAGACTAGGAATAACACTGAGCCTCTGATTTAATTTTTTGTGACACATTGAGTCTATGTTTTAGCCTACAGAACTCTACAGCTGTGTCCTAATTCTCTTCACCCTATCCCTTTCCTACCTTGTGATCCTCATATCATTACCTTTTAAGGCATTGCTATTCTTGGCTAATAGTCTTGCATTGGAAGTCATCACAGTTCAGTGGAAAAGATTGCTCTGAATCGTACATGTAAACAAGCAAAAATCACCACTACAAAGAAGTTGAGAGCAATGGCACATGTTGGGGATCAGTGGGACTCAGTTGTTTCTCTATTAAGTGGGAGAGAGATCTCAGTTAATAGACTAGAGCTGTATAGTTTGTGTAATGACAAATCTGAAGGACAGTAATGACAGTATTAACAGTTGCCATTTTCTGAGGGCCTGCTGAGTATCTAGTCCAATGCTAGGTACTGGCTGCACAAAAATCAGTTGGATAAGGTTCCTGTTCTGGAGGAGGTTGCAAGTCGAGTGTAAGGGAGACAGATTGATAAAAACGGTTGTCACATTGCAGTAAAATCAGCTCAGTAATGTTGAAAAGGACAGTGTATTAAGAGCACTGAGGCGAGACATACATCTGAGATGTTGGGAGCAGAAAAGGCTAGGCCAATTTTTAGAGAGAAATCATGTGTTTGATTCCTTTCTGTGGATAATTTGGCCTCTGCTCACTATTCTCATATTCCACTGCTTGAACGTTTTCCCACCCATCCCAGGCCAAGTTAGGTCCCTTCATTATTAGGTTTTCTGCCCTTACAACAGTTACCGCACTTATTGCAGTTATAATTAAATATTTCTTTAGGTAATTGCTTAATGTTTGTCTCTTCTACTAGTCTGTAAGGGATGTGACCATGCCAGTTTTGTTTGCTCTGAATCTCCATCATGAGGATTGTAGGTACCTAATAAATATTTGTTAAGGAATGATTGAATCCTCACATTCCTTGAGTGCTTGGATTGTCTCAACAATGTATAGCATGTCTGAGGTTTAGGAAAAATTAAGTCTGTAATCTTGGGGGAAAAACATCTCATATCAGATTTATTGTCTTGTGATGACATTGTTAGGTAACCAAACCTATGTCCTTTACAAGGAAATCCCTTAGGTTCTCAGCTACAGCGCAGAGTAGACAACTTGGACACTAGGCTTTCTCTTGCATTTTCCACCATTGTTTTTTTGTTTGTTTGTTTGTTTGGTTGGTTGGGTTTTTTAGGGCCATACCTACAGTATATGGAAGTTCCCAAGCTGGGGGTCAAATTGAAACTGTGGCTGCTAGCCTCTACCACAGCCACAGCAATGCCAGATCCTTAGCCTACTGAGCATGGCCAGAGATTGAACCCATGTCCTCATAGATACTAGTTGTGTTCGTGACTGCTGAGCCACGATGGGAACTCCCACCATTGGTTTTTAAAAAAAAATATCAGGAGTTCCCGTCGTGGCACAGTGGTTAACGAATCCGACTAGGAACCATGAGGTTGCAGGTTCGGTCCCTGCCCTCGCTCAGTGGGTTAATGATCCGGCGTTGCCGTGAGCTGTGGTGTAGGTTGCAGACGCAGCTCGGATCCCGCGTTGCTGTGGCTCT
The DNA here is from genome assembly GCF_016906955.1 of Phacochoerus africanus. Classification (NCBI taxonomy): domain Eukaryota; kingdom Metazoa; phylum Chordata; class Mammalia; order Artiodactyla; family Suidae; genus Phacochoerus; species Phacochoerus africanus. Next base: position 269,045,498 of record NC_062545.1, on the reverse strand, counting down.
GGCGTAGGCCGGTGGCTACAGCTCCGATTGGACCCCTAGCCTGGGAACCTCCATATGCCGCGGGAGCGGCCCAAGAAATAGCAACAACAACAACAACAACAACAAAAGACAAAAAAACAAAACAAAACAAAAAAACTATATCACTACTTCCTAAGAAAAAGAAACAAACGAGAGATGTGTTCTTAAAATGGCTAACATAGTATTTTGATCCTCAGTACCTTACCTACAGTTCTTCTGTCAAACTGAATATGTGATTATTTTTCTTTGAAACCATCAACTTTGCAAAGGCACTGGAGTAAGTAAGCTAGGTTATTCTTCAGGTACAGCCAGTATGCATGGAGTGTGCCAGATGTGAAGCTGAACGTATTCTTTGCTTTTGATTCTTGAGGGTTGGGGTTTTGAAATTGACCCAGGCAGGATCTGTGCCTGCCTTGAGGAGATGCTGTTGAGACTCTCAGACAAGAATGTGTCTAGTCTAGCTCACCTTCTATCCCTAGCACCTAGAAGAGCATCAGTTTCATAATAGTAGCCTCTGTAGCACACAGACTATGTATTTACTTGGCATGTGTCCACTTTTTTCAGATAGATAATCGTACTTTCCTCTCTTCTCACCAGGACACTTCCCACTCTTACCCATAATAATTGGCCCTGTGCTTCTTTAACAGTCAGCAGAAAAAATACTGAAGTTTCTTCTGTTCACCTTGTTAGGGTTGCTAAGTCACTGCTTAGGTAGAAAGATGCTTATGTAATTGAGACTAAAACAGCTTAAAACAGAGTTTAGCTGCAAAAAGGTATTTTGTTCTCTCTTTTGTTTATCCTGTGTGGGAATATTGAAGCTCAGAAAATCCCTGGAGTGTCATAACTGAAAGATAGACTTACACAGACATCGCCTACAACTTTCTCATTAAGTGGATGAGAAAACTGAGGCCCACAAAGGGCTTACTGTGTCCAAGGCTATCAACACATTAAGGGCAGAGTCTCTACCAAAGCCCAGTCCCAATCACTGCATTTTTTTTTTTTTTAAAGAATGGCTCAGTGGTTAACGAATCCGACTAGGAACCATGAGGTTGCAGGTTCGATCCCTGGCCTTGCTCAGTGGGTTAAGGATCCGGCGTTGCCGTGAGCTGTGGTGTAGATTGCAGACGTGGCTTGGATCCCGAGTTGCTGTGGCTGTGGTGTAGGCTGGTGGCTACAGCTCCGATTAGACCCCTAGCCTGGAAACCTCCATATGCCGTGGGAGCGGCCCTAGAAATGGCAAAAAGACAAAAAAACAAAAACAAAAACTGGGAGTTTTCTTGTGGTTCAGTGGGTTAAGGATCTGGCATTGTCACTGCATTAGCTTGGGTCAGTGCTGTGGTGCCAGTTCAGTCCCTGGCCAGGGAACTTCCATGTGCTATGGGGGCAGGGGCTAGTGTGCCCCCCTCCCCCCTAAATAAAGATTAAATAACTCCAGTAGGAATTGATTTAAAAAATGAACATTTTTTAAATTAGCTTGTGTTGAAGCAGTAATTCCAGATCATGCATGACACTTCTGTTATAAGTTCATTAGGAATAGTACTTTGCAGATTTGGGGGGGATGTCTTCAAAATTCCAAACCTTTATTTATCCTAGTCCAAAAAAGAAAGTAGTAGCTGCTGGAATTGAATAGATTTCAATTTTTCATCTTCATAGGATTAAGTGCAAGAAGTGTTGTGATGATTTTGGGGGAGAGATTCTTGGCCTCATTTTCCCTACAACGTATGCATCTGACAGCTGGCCCATCATTCTATTTTTAGACATAATCTGTGGGATTACAGTGTGGTTTCATTTTTTCAAAGCTATACTGTGGAAATGCAAGCTGTGTAGAAAATGGTTTTGCATTGTAGCAATTTGGAGACTAGAACACACTATATTTAAATTTAATTTAATCAACTAATGGAGATAGATACCTTTCATCTTAAAGTCTACTTCCAGTTATGATTGTATTCTAATTTGAGAGAAATAAATGCTGAAATGCTAGAAATACTAGAAGTGGAAATAAGTTTTTTATTTTACATTGTATCACTGATCTTCATTTTCCTCTCTCTGGGTCATAGTAGGAACAACAGACACAGTCTTTGTAGAGTTATAAAAACAATTTGTAAAAAGCATACGTTAAGCACCTACTGGCATTTTTTTGTACACCATCTGTATCCTAGGTACTGAGTTTGCCTGATAGTTCATTTACTTTATATGTTACAATAACCATTACAGGTAAGGGATGGTATCTCTGTTTTTTATGAGAAAGCTGAAACTCCAAGTAATTTACTAACTTGCCCAAATTATAAAATATTAGAACAATAATTGGAACCCAGACCTGTCTGATCTCAAAGTCCATGTGCTTTCCCCTTTAACAGGCAGCCTCTGCTAGTTTTAAGAAGAAGCTAATTGGTAGAACTGGAAAGTAAGTTCAGAAAGGTATAGTAATTCAAAATATAATTGGGGGGAATTATTTATTTATTTGTTTATTTATTTATTTTTGCCTTTAGGGCCACACCTGTGGCATACGGAACTTCCCAGGCTAGGGGTCAAATCAGAGCTACAGCTGCTGGCCTATGCCACAGTCACAGCAATTCAGGATCCAAGCTGTGTCTGGGACCTACACCACAGCTCACAGCAAAGCCGGATCCTTAACCCACTAAATGAGGCCAGGGATTGAACCCACATCCTCATGGATAGTAGTTAGATTAGTTTCTGCTTCGCCCACAACAAGAACCTCCTTTCGGGGGGTGGGGGAGGGGGGGGCGGATTTTATGTAGGTATTGTACCATAAAATAGAATTCACATATAGCTATGTGTTCATAAATACTCATTTTGCTTTAGAACTGTCATTTTATAGGTTTTGTTACTTTCTTTTCTGATTACAGGAATGAAAAAAATTAGAGGAGTTCTGTTGTGGTGCATTGGAAACGAATCTGACTAGGAACCATCAGGTCGTGGGTTTGATCCCTGGCCTTGCTCAGTGGGTTAAGGATCCGGTGTTGCTCTGAGCTGTAGTGTAGGTAGCAGATGTGGCTCTGATCTGGCATGGCTGACAGCTGTAGCTCTGATTCGATCCCTAGCCTGGGAACCTCCATATGCAGGCCCTGAAAAGGAAAAAAAAGAAAAAACATAGCTTCTACTTTAGCATCTCAAATGTCTCTCAGGAAAAGGCTCTTGCATTTAGTTCACAAAATGTTTACAATTTAACAAATGATTAACAAGATAAAGTTGTCCTGCCATTTGGAAGAAAAAAAATCAGTGTCACTGGAGGCTAATCTTAACTATGCCAATGACTACATTATCTAGAAAAACCATACTAAATGATTTAGAACTTGATGGGTTTGGCTTTGTTGTTCTTTAGATTTGAATGTCTAAGGAGCTACAACTACAGTAGTGTTTATTCAACGTTGTACACAGAAGATTGTTAAGACAACATGAAGAAACCATTCTATTTTCCCAGGAAATTGAAGAAGTTAGAAGAAGCAGGACACCTCAAGAAAGTGAGAGGCCTAACAGACAAGACTTTGATAGTTTTGGGAAATTCCCTTAAGAAAGGAAAAAACACTCAAAACTTAAGAGTCAGGTCCTAGCTCTGCCTACTTAAGCATTTGTATACCATTCTGAGCCTTAATTTCCTCACTGATAAAGTAAGGTAATGATATCTTCTTACAGAGTTATTCTGAAATTATGATTATAAGTGGATTTTCTAACAATCAAGATGAAGGAGTATGTTTTGAAACTACTTGAATTGCAACATTTTGCCAGTGATGTAATTCCAACAGTAGTTACATTTAAATAACCTGCTATTATACTTTGTTGCAGGAAAATACCTTCTCATGCAGCTGGTCTACTTGGCCTATTTTAATGTAGTTTAAATTAAGTTTATTTGGCTTAATAGCAAACAATTCTTATTTCATTACTTACCATTCTGCTCGTTCCTGTCCTTGGTCTGTATAACAATACAAAAAGCTACTTAGTTTTCCCTGTCAAGTGTGTTCTTTTGTGGCAGGAAGAATGTGAATTAAGGATGAATCCTGAAAGGCCATCTAAGATTCAAAAGGGGAAGCACTGCAGGAGACGGAGCTTGGGTTTGACTAGCCTTATTGTTTGGACCTGAGGTGGTCAGCACAGAGAGGATGTGCTGGCTTGTTAAGATTAACAGCAAAGGAGTTGCTGTCATGGCACATCAGAAAGGAATCTGACTAGGAACCATGAGATTGTGGATTCTATCCCTGGCCTAGCTCAGTGGGTTAAGGAGCTGAGCTGTGGTGTAGGTCCCAGACGAGGCTAAGATTCTGCGTTGCTGTGGCTCTGGTGTAGGCCAGTGGCTATAGCTGGGATTGAACCTCGAGCCTGGGAACCTCCGTATGCCATGGGTGTGGCCGCAAAAAGCAAAAAGCAAAAAAAAAAAAAAAAAAAAAAGATTAACAGCAAAGGCCATACAGGCTCCCCCACCTCACAACCTCACAAACCATCTTTCCCCGGTCTACATTTAGGTAATTGGGACCACTGCGCCTTCTGTTGCTTTCTTTAAAAAACAAAAACAAATCTTACTCTTGTTTGCTAAGACGTTGCTCTTTACGTCCTATCTTTTGCTGTGATGGAGTTGCTCCCTTTGACATCCTACCGAAAACCCCTCAGCCTGTGGATTTCAAAAGCCTGCTTTAGGGAGTTCCCGTCATGGCTCAGTGGAAACAAATCTGACCAGTATCCATGAGGACGCAGCTTCGATCCCTGACCTTGCTCGGTGAGTTAAGGATGCGGCGATGCGGCGTTGCTGTGAGCCATGGTGTAGGTTGCAGATGCGGATCAGATCCTGAGTTGCTATGGCTATGTTGTGGGCCAACAGGCGCACTCCAGTTCATCCCCATTTCCCTAGCCTGGGCAATTCCATATGCTGTAGGTGCAACCCTGAAAAGACAAAACAAAAAACAAACCAACAAAAATACCTGCTTTAACGCAGTGCTTCTTGTTTTCTACCTTTCAAGCTTTTTACCATCCCACATCTAGTAATGAGTGGAGGAAGGAGAACAGGTATATCGTAGTTCCTCAACTCCTGCTTTTTTTTAAATGTATAGCGGAAATAAAGACTCTTCAGTATGTATGTTCTGTAGTATGAGATGGGTCAATAGAGTCAGTCTGGTCCCAGTTCTACCAAATTCTAGCTGTATGACCTATGACAAATCTATCATCTCATCTTTCAGAGCTCAATTTGTCATCTGCAGAAATGGGAAACATTATCTTTGTACTGCAGGTATTAAGGTTGAATGAAACTATGTGAAACACTCAGTACAGTGCTTACACATGGGAATTGTTCAATAAATGTTGTATTCTTTTCTTCCAAAAGTATTTCTGAAATAGAGTAACATTGATTCTGATACTTAACCCACAAACCTGTATTAATCACTGTGTTAATCATTCCTATAAGGATAGCATCTCAACCCTTTATCTTTAGGTGCCGTTTTATTGTTGAGGAAAGCCTTTTTTATTATTATTCCAGGTATCTTAAAAGTGACTTTAGGAATTTAAGCAATTTATAATTCAGGATTTATCATCCTGAAGTAAAAAGAGCTCTGGAGATAAACCTCTGGATTTAATTTATCCATGACCTTTCTGTCCTTTATTATTAGAGCATAGGATAGACCTTGTGAATCCTAAATAAACTAGATCCTAGAGGTATTTGTCACCATTCATGAGAGAAACAGAACCAGTTTGTGTTTGTGTGGATGCAGATAAATATTTATTGTAAGGAATTGGCTCACATGATTATGGAAGCTTGCAAGTCCAGAACCAGCAGGTCAGAGACCCAGGAAAGTTACTGCTGCATTTCCAGTCCAAAGGCTGGCAGGCTAGAGACCCAGGAGAGCTAATGTTCCAGTTCAAGTCCAAAAGAGAAAATTCTTTTGCTCAGGGGAGGCCTTTTTGTTCTCTTCAGGTCTTCAACTGATTGGGTGAGGCCCGACCACGTTATTGAGGGCAGTCTGCTTTATCCAAAGTCTACCAATTTAAATGCTAATCTCATTCAGAAACACCTTCATGGAAATACCCAGAGTAATGTTTGACCAAATGCTTAATCTGATGGCCCAGCCAGGTTAACACATGAAACTAACCGTCACGTTAAGTTTAATGAAGAACACAAGACTTAGAGATGCTTGTCAATACTGGTCACTATTTTTGTGCCTCTTAATAATGACTGCAGCTCTTTCCAAAGTATTTCACTTACATTTTCTCAATTGATCTTCATAGCAATCCTTGTTAGGTTGTCAGAGGAGAGCTGAGGTTATCATTGGTCTGAACAGAGTACTAAGACTTCAAGGTTTCGTATTTGCCCAAGGTCTCACAGCTAGTAAGTGGCAGAGGTCCAGTTTGTCCAGGTCCTTTGACTTCAAACCTGTGAGTTTTCTTCTTGGCCATTCCCTCTGTACCAGCAAGGGAATTCTGGAAATGGTTTTGAGAGCCTGTGGTTTTTCTTCCTGCAACTGTCACACTCTTTCTTAGAACCATTCTGTGATAAGAAGTTAAAATATACATTGGTGGAACCTACAGATCTTCTTTTCAGATTGGATTCTAATGATGCCCTGAGGCAGAAAGAAAGGAAGGAAGAAAGAAGGAAGAAAAAGGAAAGGAATGAGGACGTTCGCAGCAAAAAGAGTAATGTCAAAAAGTAATTAGAGCAGGACAAATGGATTGTGCTGCCATGTTCAAGGCTGTTATTTCTGTAGGCAGTGAGGAGGAAGGGCACTAATGCAATGTGACGGATCTGGAGCAAAACCCAGGGCACTGCGCAAACTGCAGAGACTCAACCAATGGCACGGCTCAAATCGCAAGGTTTGACTGAACAGTGTTTGATATCTCAAAGAGTTATTTCATGTTGTTTGGAGAAACTGTTGTGTCAGGGGACCTACTTTCTTGATTTCGGCTTTTGGGCAATGGCCTCATAGTTCTGTGTAGGTAGTCAGTGTGTCCCGGGATAACTCCCATCCCAGCATTTTGTCCTTGTACATCCACAGGCTGGGCAAGGACATGGTGCCCACAAAGATTTGGAAGAGAAGATACTTAATGTGAAATGAATTGGGTATTACCTATTCAGAGAAAGAATGAAACTCAAAAGGAGTCTTATCTGTATGCAACTTAGTATTATAAAATTGACCTAGAAAAATTGACCTTCTAGGTAGTATTCTCATCTGAGGACAGATTTGCTAGTCTGGATAACCTGTGTCTGTGATCCCACTCCTGCTATCATTTACAAGGAAACTGCCATGACCCTCATGAAAGGTAGAACTTCCATACTTGCCTGGAAGGAAATCTTCACAAGAAGATTAACTCTTCCCCTTGTATGTCTCCATACCCGTGAGGTCTCTTACTAGTCACCGCCATTGCTATGGTATGCTCTGGCATGGTAGTAAGACATCTGTGCTTCAAATCTTGGTCTGTGCAGAGATAAATGGTTTATCCTTTAAGAGCCCATAGTATAGCTGAGGTAGGGCTAGAAAAACTAAACTAGGGTTTCTTTACTTAATACTCAGATAGTAGGAAGGGGGAATTAAGTCAGTGTGTTATGATTTTAAATAATTGGACTCACAAGGTGTAGATTATTGCTCTGGGTCATGTGAAGAGACTAACCTTTCATTCTTAGCTCTTGGATTGCCTGAATTGCTGTCCATCCCCCGCACCCATCCCCATTTGCATTCTTTTTTTTTTTTGGTCTTTTTGTCTTTTGTCTGTTGTTGTTGTTGTTGCTATTTCTTGGGCCGCTCCCGCAGCATATGGAGATTCCCAGGCTAGGGGTTGAATTGGAGCTGTAGCCACCGGCCTATGCCAGAGCCACAGCAACGCGGGATCCGAGCCGCGTCTGCAACCTACACCACAGCTCACGGCAACACCGGACCCTTAACCCACTGAGCAAGGGCAGGGACCGAACCCGCAACCTCATGGTTCCTAGTCGGATTCGTTAACCACTGCGCCACGACGGGAACTCCCCCATTTGCATTCTTAAATCCTCTGACAACTCAGAACTGACAAAGATGAAGTCTTAAAGCCCTGCTATCATATCCCTACATTTTTTTCAATGTACTTCATTTTGACAGTTCTTTTTCTTATCATGCCACCATCTCTGCAGGGCGCTACTGGTAAGAGGAGCAAAGGGAATCCTGTCACTTCCTACAGAGGCAAACCCCTGATTTGGCACACTGCAAAGGGAAACATATTTCTGGACCTTTAGAAGTACTCTGCCTGGTGTTGGGCTCATAGCCCCCTTTTTAAGATTCTCTAGTTATAGAATGAGTCTTCTGAGGCACCCCAGCAACTGTGGATTTATTAACTGTTTTCCAAAGTCTGTTTTCCTGTGCATAAAATCAGTAAAAATTGAGCTCACTTGTACATGTTTGGTGCTTGTTCTAGATCTGTGTGTCTCTATGAGAAGGCCCTGGGAGCCAAAGTTAAGCTCAGTTTTCTGCTTTTTGGGGTCAGATTTTCTAGTACTTCTCTTGGTCCATCCAGAATTCCAAAACCCTGTTTTTATGTGGCTTGTGTCTTTTTCCTGATAGCCGTTACCTTCTCTAGGTACCCAGATCCTAAAGAATATAATGTCAAGTGTGAAGGCAAAAAAAAATCCCAAATATGTTGCAATGGTCCAGGATTTTCTTTTCAGAGAATGTGACAAGGGAAAGTTGTCTCAATTGTTAAGATTTAGTGCAAGGTTAGGTTCTAGTTGACAGTTCAAGGAGCCTTGATATTTTTAGCTGTGATCAATAGAAAATGCTACAGAAACTGACATTTTGCCTGCCTGAACTTAGTTTTCCATCTTTAAAATGGGAGTGAGTGAGATCAACCACAGTGTGACAGATTTTTTTCACACTAAACCAATTACTGACTGTACTTCAACAGTAAGAGAAAGCTGTAGGGAAATTATTAGTTGGTAATTCTAGCTTTTCATTATTTTCTTAGTTGCTTGCCTGATGCTTGGAAGGTCTCTGGAGACTGCAGATGCAAGCAGACTTTTGTACTTTTTAGCAAAATGTTTGCCAAAAATTAACCACCTGGAAAAAAAAGAGAGAATCTTCTCTTTGGCTTATGGTTTAAAATTTTTCTCTTGTCATTTCTCTTCAGTTTTTCTATACAAACGGAAATGCAGGGTGCACTTGAATAATGTTAAAATTAAGCCTTGTAGGAGTTGCCACTGTGGTGCAGTGGGATCGACCAGGCAGCACCAGGACTCAGGTTCCATCCCCATCCCAGCATGGAGGGTTAAAGGATCTGGCATTGCTGCAGCTGTGGTGTGGGTCGTAACTGTGGCTCAGGTCTGATCCCTGGCCCAGGAACGCCATATGCCATGGGGCAGCCAAAATAGAAGAAAAAATAATAATAATAAGCATTTTAAAATTTATAATTACTTTTCATGGATATTGGATCATACATTGAACCCCTGTGGTGTGCAGAGCAATTTATAAACTACTGAAAAGGAAATACGTTGTTGCTTCTGGGAATTTGTCAGTATCCATAATGATTTCATCTTTATCTGAAATGTATAAGCTGGAAAATAGCATCTTTTATGTAAAATTTCTTAAATACACATTTAGTCAAAAAGCTTAAAAATATTTTTAAAGCCCCTGTCCTTCAGTATTTAGCTAAAGTGTGATCACTGTTTGGGGATTATCCAAACTTTAGAATCTTGAAGTTCTGGCATTTTTTTAACTGAACCATATTTATTGATATAGTTACATTTAGGAGCTGGGCTTTAGTTGCTTTACTTGCTAACAGTGGCTCTGGCTAGTTATGTTACTTCTCTGAGCATTGTTTTCCTTTTCTCTTTGAAGGGTATTAGCTGTACTCTGCCTCACATGATGCTTGTCAAATAAGATAATGCAAGTGAAAGCCCTTTTCCAAGGGTCAGAACGTTATATGAGCATAGAATAATGCATGGTTTACAAGGATATCTTTCCCCAACTTTTTTTTTTTCTTACAATTTAATTGAGGCATATTTTACTCTGTGCAGTTTAGTGATGTTTAGTAAATTTACCCAAGTGTGTAACCATTATCATAAGTCAGTTTTAGGACATTTTTATCATCCCAATAACATCCTGTGTGTCCCTTAACTGTTAATCGTATTCCCATCTCCTGATCCAGGCAGTCCTTAATCTATTATCCATCTCTATGGATTTGCCCTTTCTGGACATTTCATTTAAATGGAATCATATAATACGTGTTCTCTGTGTCTTTCATCTTTCACTTAGCGTGATGGTTTTGAGGTTTGTCCATGTCATAGTATATGTGAGTAGTTTGCTCTTTTTCTGAATAGCATTCTGTTATATAGATACGTTTTCATACATTTTGTCTATCCATTCACCAGTTAATGGATGTTTAGGTTGTTTCTAATTTTTTATTATTATGAATAATGCTGCTATAAATATTCACATTCAAGCCTTTGTGTGGACATGTGTTTTCATTTCTCTTGAGTATAAAGATATATCTTTTAATTATGAAAGTACTGCATGCATGTTCTGAAAAGTTCTTTATATACAGAGGTATGAAACTTGGTAAATTGAGTTTAATTACACTTTCCAGAGACGGTGGTGGTAGTAATAATAACTGTCATCTTCCAAGTGTTTTGAGCATTTACTCACTATTCCCAGTTCAATTTGGTTATTTCATGTAATGTGTGTATATATATGTATATATATATGAAATCATCCTTTGAAGTTGATACTGTTTTTTTTCCTATTTTATGGATGAGGAAACTGAAGTTTAAAGATTAAATACAAAGTCACCCTTCTAATAAGTAGCAGAGCTAGAATATGAACTTGGGCATTCTGGTGTATATTCCTTTAGACTTTCCAAAGTGTGCAGTTTAGAAAAAAACCAAAAAAACCATTGTATACTTATTCTGTAGCTAGGTTTATTTCACTTAATTTGTCTTAGAGATTATTCCATGGTCAAATTTATAGATCTATCTCATTATTTTTATGGTTGTATGAATAGATACGCCAGGATTTGTTCAGTTCATCTTCTATTAGTAGACATTCGGTTGCTTTTTTTTGCCACAGCTGTGGCACGTGGAAGTTCTGGGGCCAGTTGCCATTGCACCACAGCTTCACTGGATCCTTAACCTACTGCACCACAGGAAATTTCCAATTGCTTTTTTTCTTTTCTCTTTTATTAATAGGGCTGCAACACATACCCTTGTATAAGCCTTTGCTTACTTGTTTCTTTTTGTGGTGTAAAGTCCTAGAAGTGAAATTTCCAAGTGAAAGAAGGGTTTGTATGTTTAGATTTTGGTGCTGTTAAATACCGCTTTCCCAAAGGTGGTAAATAACCCCCGCCAACTCCCTCACCCTTGCAGTCAGGATATGAGAGTCTATTTTTCCAGCTTTGTCAGTGTGGCATTATTATTTCTGTAATGTGCTTATAAATTATCAATCATATAAATGTTCTAAAGGGAAGGGCAGGGTAGTGGTGAGTAGCTGGTGAAGTTAAGTAAATCTAACCCAGCCTTTTGATAGGTAAGGATTTGGCATTTATCTAGGCTCTTAAGAGCTGTAATATTGAAGGAGCCCAAACTATAATTCACATTAATTTAAGATTACTCATTTGTTGATGATCTAAAATGAACACTACAACATTTCAGCCACAGCTGTTTCCATTTTTTCAGGCCTGTGCTCTAACTGGTCTGGTCTGCTGGTTACCTTTTACCTCATTGCTGCCTACAATATCCTTCCCTTGCCCCCAGCTCACTTTAAAGTGAAACCAAGAAGGGAGATGAGAACTTGGACGATTGTGGTAGATAATGTATGCTTGCCATTTCTATTCTGTCCTTCAACAGAAACAGCCAAAGTGAGGCCAACAGCCTCATTCTATCCTTTTTTAGTCTCTCCAAGGTAAGGCTCCAGTCGTCTCTCTTGCTGCCCCGCTCCAAGTTGGCATGGTCTCTGTGGCCAGAATAGCACTATATACACCTGTTTAAGGGGAGGTAGAATTTCCATTTTGGTGCCAGTAAAGGAATCGAGAACGCAAGAGTGTTGAATGTCGCTAGTTGTTGATGATCCCCAGTTGTTCTGAGGAGCCAGGGCCTGCCATACCTTTCAGATACTGGGAACCCTTGTTCCCATTGCCCTGTGGTTTTTACGTTTGGCTTCTGATCTGACCTTTGCTCTCCATTCTCCATGCTTGAGTCTTCATCCCTAGGCCCTGTTAGTCTGGGGGATGCTGCCCTCTGCTGGTAGACTGTAGGCTACCTACAGCAGCTTAGATGGGGCTAGTAACTAGAGTAATTGACAAGGCTATATAGAGCTAGAGTCATAAACCTCTCTAGTCTCTAATTTCATGAACCAGTCCTAAGATTTTCTGCTATGAGAATAATGTATCAGGCACTAGAAAATAAACATGTACAAAGACTTTCATTGTAACATCCATAGTGGCAAAATAATAAAATAGGTGTTTAACACTTAGACTTGTACTTAAGCTCCTAACATTAGCATGCAAAAGACAACATAGAAGAATGAAAATATTTATCACACAACAAAAATCAAGCAGAAAAATCTGTAGTTTCTCCTGAAAGAAATACTTGACATTTCGGTGGCCTGCTACAAACATTTCTGTGATGCGTGGCCCTCCTACAGACCTGATTTCTCAGGACAGTGAGGTGGTACCTTAGATAGCAACTGACTAAAACAGGCACCCCAGCTGTGGCAGGAACTTCCTGGGCAGCCTTTTTACCTATAGTATTTCTTATAAAAGAAGAGGCTAGATAGAGCGCAGAAACTACTTTGTGTGATTTGATGAGAGACTGATTTGTCTTCTTGGTGTGGATCTCTGCCTCAGATGAGACCCAATAGGATGGTGACAGACTACACGTTATGATATTCCTGAGAATTTTCTTTTTATAAAGAGCTGTAAGGACTGAAAGGGGCCACTTGAAAAATAAAACTTCTTTTTTAAAAAAACTGAGTACCTCGTTACACAAGGTGTAACCATGATCCTTTTCATTTAACAAGCAAGTTACTCAGTTTTCAACAGCAGGACTAGAATGAGGCAAATGAGATACCTACAGTACAAGATGTAAAGGTCATGCAAGTTCAGAATCAGCCCTATTTCTCAAATAGTCCCTGAATACCTACTCTGTCAGGTCCTGTGCTCAACTCTGGGGAAGATCGTGTCATTCCTGATATGATGGAATACATTGTTTATTATCCTTTCTTAGTCTAAGCCTGGACTTCGAGCCTAGGGCCCCTGCACTCTGGAAGCAGCTGTCTGTCAGGTTTTGATCAACTACTTGGCTTTACGCTGTGGGTTTAGCACAGGAGGAGTAACCCACTAGTGACAGCCTGACTAATATCCAAAATGAGTTCTTGCGAAGTGAGTAAGGTCTAAAGAGTCTGGCTTAATTCCTTAATCATTTCTGCACTTCTTGGCTTTTCCTATATTGGTGAATATTTGAGTTCCTTCCAGCTTTTAAAAATTATAACATGTTCCAATGATCATCCTTACACATACATCTTTGTGAACATATATTTAAGTGTATATCTAAGATAGAGTAGTAAAAGTGGGATTCTGTGTTAAAGAGTGTGCACAGTTTAAATGTTGATAGATACTGTAAGCCGTATTCAAGGTTTATATCAACTGCCAACATTGTATAAGCATACTCATTTTCTGAAGTCTTTTAGCACTAAAATATTCTCAGCATTTTAATTTTTTTTGCCAATTTAATGGGTAAGAAACAATGTATAATAGTTGCTTTAATTTGAGTTTTTATTAGTGACCTTTTCAGCATTTTTCATACTATGATCATATTAAGACATCTTTATTTTATCGTATTATTTCCCATTGGATTTGTGGGGGAGGCAGTTGGCTACACCCACAGCGTGTGGAGGTTCCTGCGCCAGGAATTGAACCTGCACCACAGCAGTGACAATACCAGGTCCTTAACCCATTGAGCTACCAGGGAACTCCTTGCCTTGGAGTTTTTTTTTTTTTTTTGTCTTTTTGCCATTTCTTGGGCCGCTCCCGTGGCATATGGACGTTCCCAGGCTAGGGGTCAAATCGGACCTGTAGCCACCGGCCTACACCAGAGCCACAGCAACTCGGGATCCGAGCCGCGTCTGCGACCTATGCCATAGCTCATGACAACGCTGGATCGTTAACCCACTGAGCAAGGGCAGGGACCAAACCTGCAACCTCATGGTTCTTAGTCGGATTCGTTAACCACTGCGCCATGACGGGAACTCCTTTTTTTTTTTACAGCTTCACATGAGACATATATGGAAGTTCCCAGGCTAGTGTTCGAATTGGAGCTGCAGCTGCTGGCCTGTACCACAGCAATGCCACATCTGAGCCACATCTGTGCTGCAGCTTGTGGCAATGCTGGGATCCTTAATGCTCTGACGGAGGCCAGGGATCAAACCCATATCCTCACTGATACTATGTTGCATTCTTAACAGGCTGAGCCACAGTGGGAACCCTGTGTTTGCTTATCTTTTTGTTACTTAAACTTAATCCTTATTTGTAAGATTTTTCTTTCTTTCTTCCTTCCTCCCTCCCTCTCTCTCTTTCTTTCTTTCCTTCCTTCCTTCCTTCCTTCTCTTTCTTTCTTTCTTTCTTTCTTTCTTTCTTTCTTTCTTTCTTTCTTTCTTTCTTTCCTTCCTTCCTTCCTTCCTTCCTTCCTTCCTTCCTTCCTTCCTTCCTTCCTTCCTTCCTTCTTTCCTTCTTTCTTTTCTTTTCTCTTTTCTCTTCTTTTCTTTTCTTTCTTTCTTTCTTCCTTTCTTTCCTTTCTTCCTTCCTTCCTTCCTCTTCCTTCCTGCCTCTTCCTTCCTTCCTTCACCCACAGCATGTGGAAGTTCCCAGATCAAATCTGTACCACAGCAGCGAACTGAGCTGCAGCAGTGACAATACCAGACTCTTAACCCAATGAGCCACAAGGGAACTCCTGTAGGATTTCCTTATGTTTATAAGTACTTGTGTGCGAGTGTGTGCTTGGGTGTCTTTGCCTGTCAGAAGTTAGACATTTGTATAAATGCAGATATGATCATTTTTTGCTTAATGACGTCTGGGTTTTATGCTATGCTGAGACTTTCCCTCCACTCCAATAGTAAAAAATATATATATAGTCATTTTTTTCTAATAATTTTCCAGTTCAATTTTTTGTTTATGTGATTAGTCCTTTTATATCTCATGAAATTCCTGTTTCATGAGCTGTCAACACATTTTACTGCCAAAGGAAAAAGAATGAGTTTTTAGTTCAGAAAGATAATGAAAATGAAAACAGTATGCCTTTTTGGTAATGATTATTTTTGAATTATAGACCTGGGACCAGCCAGCCATTCTCCTTTCCCTTCTGCCCCGATTATTTTATCCTTTTCTTAACTATCCCTTTTTATTTTATTTAATTAATTTATTTATTTATTTATTTTTTGGTCTTTTTGCTGTTTCTTTGGGCCCCTCCTGCAGCACATGGAGGTTCCCAGGCTAGGGGTCTAATCGGAGCTGTAGCCACCGGCCTACGCCAGAGCCACAGCAATGCGGGATCCTAGCTGCGTCTGCAACCTACACCACAGCTCATGGCAACGCCAGATCATTAACCCACTGAGCAAGGGCAGGGACCGAACCCGCAACCTCATGGTTCCTAGTCGGATTCGTTAACCACTGCGCCACGACGGGAACTCCCTATCCCTTTTTTAAAGTACATGTTATTTTTACTAAAAATAATAACTGTATGGCATTTTGTTTATAAAATGTTTCCACACACATTCTAATTGCTTCCTCAGAACACTTTTGGGTTAGGACAATAGGTATTATTATCCTTATTTTATGAGTGAAGAAATTAAGATTATGAAATTAATAAGTGGCAGAGGATTTTCTGGCTCCAGTTATTTTAGCTACAGCTGTTTTTAGTTATCCAAATTCCAAGAACAGCTGAATATTGATCTATAATCATTCTTCTGTTGTTCATCTCTGTAAAAAAGATTTGTGGTTCTGTATCTGCTTGCAAGGTGTTGCATCCCTCTGGGGAAAAAAAGAATAAAATAAAACTTTGTTTGCCTCAAATGTTTCTTAGGTGCTCTGTGGGAGGAGAGAGAGAGTTGGAAGGCTAGGATAACTGGAATTTATTGAAATAGGGCTTTTTGGAAGTTCGGATAAATACTGTGTTGTTGCTTGCCAGATAGCCTTTTACATTTTCCAGTGTCTGGCCTTTGTAGAAGTCTCCATATGTACATTTTTACTTTAAGGGAGCTGGATGGGTCTTTAATAGACCATTAAAGAACTTCAACTATAAGCCTGCTACCAACTGGTTCTCAGAGGTCTGTCATGCATTTTTATTTTGCCAAGTGTTGATTTTTCAAATCACTGTGATTTTACAGCACTTACAATAAAAAAGTACCCTATCCATTTTCTTCTTAATTTTTCTTTTTAACAAATTGTTAAAATAATGGCACCTCAATGTCTTAGCCTGGAAGTTTAGCAAGTTCTTTTCATGCTGCATTTATTTGAGAATTCTCAGTGTTATATGATAAAGGATCTAAGCTTTTCAACTTTGTATTAACTTGATCTGAACAGAGAGGTTCCATGGAATTCAAGTATCTTATTGTATGAAAGGTGAACTTCACCAAGACTGAATAAACACCATTAAGACGGCAATACCAGACTTTAATTATGTCATTCCTACCAAAAAGGCAGGTCAAAAGGATTGTCTTAATACATTTGGGTGTCTCCTTCAAGGAAGACATGCTGAGTGGGAAGATCTGCTTTGAGCAGAGTTGTAGAGGCTTAAAAAGCACCCAAGGAGTTCCCTTTATGGCTCAGTGGTAACAAACCTGCTAGTATCCATGAGGACACAGGTTCGATCCCTGACTTCTCTCAGTGGGTTAGAGATCCTGTATCGCTGTGGCTGTGGTGTAGGTTGGCAGCTGCAGCTCCGATTTGACCCCTAGCCTGGGAACTTTCATATGCCAAGGGTGTGGCCCTTAAAAAAAAAAGGTTAAAAAAGCATCCAGGAAGAAAGGGACAATTTCAAGGTGGTTACCAGTTCATTGAAAAGGGGTTATGATGTTGTTATCTGGGGCTAAGCTAATTTGCAAGGGGGACTTTTGCTTATAGTGGTGGATTTTGTCAATGTCAAAGTGAGCCTGAGGCAAAGTTTATTTTTAGGATCTATCTCTCAAGCTCTTGGACTTATCTCTTTGACTCCTCCTAACTTTATTACCCATCTCTCATCCTGCAAACCAACCATCACAATGTGTCTTAGATTCTGTCCTATATGAATTGAACATGGCAATAGCTAACTTTAGAAAAACAATTGGTGTCTTTAGGGGAATACCAGAAGGCCAGTTGTTGGGGATATATGAATACTAATCAGGACCTTCAGGAAAGAAATTCTCTAACCTTGAACATTTTCCACTCTAGCTGGTGAGAACAAGAACTATTCCTGGCTCTGTGGGAGCCCTGAAAATAATTTCCCCTACTCTTTTTTGGGGTGGTTTCCTCAACCTTGAGTAGTTTCCTTTTACATGTGCAATTACTTGTCCTCAGCTGAATACTCAGGAGAAACCTCTGCAGATCCTATTCTGTTCTCTCTGTGTAGCCCTCCTTTCCAGCCCTCTGCCCTGTTAATTCTAATCACCCTGGCCTCCTGGACTCCCAAGCCCAAATCCTCAACTTGAGAAGACTTGTTGGGTTCTACCCGAGCTGCTCCTATGCTCCAGCCCGGAAACTTTCTAGGCAGTTTGGTAAGATATTTACAGGCTTTCCTTGTATGTTTCCCCCAGGAATCACTGTCCTTTGCTGCCTAAAGTCAGTACATGAAAGTCATTTTTTTATATACTTTGTCCATTTCCAGTATCTCTACTCAGGAGGCTGAATCTGGTTCCCATTACTCCATCTTGGTCAGAGGCAGAAGTCCCTTTGCAACTTCGATGATCTTTAAAATATTCTTAAATTTTCGTAAGAAAACTATAGTACAAAGATAATGTTTCCCATTTCTGCAGATGACAAATTGAGCCCTGAACGATGAGATGATAGTGTAGTTGTAGGTCACACAGCTAGAATTTGGTAGAGCTGGGATCCCATCTGTGTCTGCGACCCACACCACAGCTCACGGCAATGCCGGATCCTTAACCCACTGAGCGAGGCCAGGGATCGAACCCATGTCCTCATGGATACTAGTTGGGCTCATTACTGCTGAGCCATAATGAGAACTCTGAATGATCTTTTGAAAAATCATTTTATTGAGGCGTTCCCTTCATGGCTCAACGAAAATGAATCTGACTAGCATCTGTGAGGATGCATGTTCAATCCTTGGCCTCACTCAATGGGTTAAGGATCCACCTGGCATTGCCATGAGCTGTGTAGGTCACAGATATGGCCCAGATCTGGCGTTGCTATGGCTGTGATGTAGGCCGGCAGCCATAGCTCAGATTAGACCCCTAGCCTGGGAACCTCCATTTGCCTTGGGTGTGGCCCTTTAAAAAAAAAAGGCAAAAAAAAAAATCCCACCTTCTCAGCAAAATTTTAGGTATACAATACAGTATTAACTATTAGCACTATGTACAGTAGATCTTTAGGACTTACTCATCTTGTATAGCCAAACTTTGTACCCTTTGACTAAAACTTCCTGTTTCTTCCCTCCCACTCCCCCTAGCAACCAACATTCCCTGGGAGAGTGGTCTTTGATGGCTACTGAAGGGTACCTCTCCCACACTTATGTCTGAACAGGCATATTCTCTCACCAATGGACTTGAGAACCAAGTTTCTGTGGTGTTTAGGAGTGAGATAACAGTTATTGCTAAATGTGCTGGGCCCATGATAGGTACTTAATAATGTGATAAGTATTTGACACACATTCTCAACCAAAATAACTTGATCCCAGTTTTGTTTGTTTGTTTGTTTTTGTAAGGGAAATGAACCTCAAAAATAGGAGGAAATTTACCATTTCTTACTGTGGAATCTTGAGCCTGTTTAACTCCAAGGCCCTTTATACCTGCCTCCTTCTTCCCCTTCCCCAAAGTAAGTTTGTGTGAATGCTAAATGACTGAATGGAGCAGGAAGGAACATTTCCAAGTTGTACCCCAAAGTAGCACTCCAATCTGATTGAAATTTGGGGTCAAAAGCACCTCTTTGATCAAGTTAGTATTGGTCTCATTAAAATGTCCAATTAAAGATAATGTAATCTGCCCTCTTATCCTCCACAAGATGGCAAGTTTTTTCCCCCCAACTCTTTATTTAGTTTGCTGAAGAATTACCAACCTCCCACTTTCCCACAGAATGGTCAGTGTCCTGAGTCAGCTGCCTCCACCAGCAAGGTTAACCACATGCTCAGAGTGCTACCGCATGGCCTCTGTAGAATAGTTTAATGAGAAATACATCCCAGTGTGTGAGGTGGGCACTCATATTTTGGTAACCTTTTTCAGGTGAATAATTTGGCAGTACATATGAAAACTTTAAATGTGCATAGATTAATTTAGTTAACCACTTCTGGAAAGTATGTCCTAAGGAACTAATTTGAGTGAGGTAACAGTGTATAAAATCTTTTGGAAGTTCCCCTGTGGTGCACCAGGTTAAGGATTAGCATTGCTGCAGCTCTGGCATAGGTTTGATCCCTGATCTGGGAACTTCGATATGGTGCAGGTACAACCAAAAAAAAAAAAAAAATCTTTTGTAGATCCCACTGTGGATTAGTGGGTTAAGAACTTTGAGGGATTCAGGAGTTCCCATCATGGCTCAGCAGTAACAAACCCAAGTAGTATCCATGAGGATGCAAGTTCGATTCCTGGCCTCACTCAGTGGGTTAAGGATCCAGCATTGCTGTGAGCTGTGGTATAGGTCGCATATGCAGCTCAGATTTGGCTGTGGTGTAGGCCAGCTGCAGCTCCAACTTGACCCCTGGCCTGGGAATTTCCATATGCCGTGAGTGCTGCCCTAAAAAGCAAAAAGAAGAGAGGATGTGGGTTTGATCCCTGGCTTTGCTCAGTGGGTTAAAGATCCAGTGTTGCTGAAAGCTGTGGCATAGGTTGCAGATTCAGCTCAGATCCTGTGTTGCTGTGGCTGTGGTGTAGGCTGGCAAGCTGCTTATTTGACCTCTAGCCAGGAAGCTTCCAAATGCTGCAGGTGTGGCCCTAAAAAGAAAAAAAAAAAATTTGTCATAGATGTTGCTAAAATATTGAAATTAGAAACAGCTAATATTGAAATTTTAGAAGCGGCTCAACTATCCAGTAAAAAAATACTGTTTAAATTATGTACCAACTGGCATTCCTGTCATGGCTCAGTGGGTTAAGAACCTGACTAGTATCCATGAGGGTATGGGTTCGATCCCTGGCCTTCCTCAGTGGGTTAAGGATCTGGTGTTGCCGTGAACCATGATATAGGTTACAGATGTGGCTCAGATCCCAGGTTGCTCTGGCTGTGGCATAAGCTGGCAGCTGCAGCTCTGATTCAACCCTTAGCCCTGGAACTTCCATATGCCACAGGCGGGCCCCTAAAAAGAAAAAAAAAAAATAATGTAACATCCACTAATGGAGTACTTTGCTGCTGTTATACAAAACCTTTACAAGTAATAACTATTAAATATTTTATTATCTGGTACATATTTAATGTAGAATATATGTACATATTAAAGATTATATAATCATATATAAAGATATATTTAAATAATGTTTAATAACATTGGAGAATATGCCAAGTGAAAAAGAAGAGAGAAAACTATGTATATAATATGTTGAATTTAGTAAGGAAAATTAACATGAAAAATATATATACACAGAAGAGAAAATAAAAGGTATACCAAACTGTAACTAACATTACTTGTGATTCTGTCTAGGTAGTAGAATTAAAAGTGTTTTTTCTGGAGTTTCTTTTGTGTCTCAGCAGGTTAAGAACCCGACTAGTATCCATGAGGATGTGGGTTCCATCCCTGGCCTTACTCAGTGGGTTAAAGGATCTGGCATTGCCATAAGCAGCAGTGTAGGTTGCAGATGTGGCTTGGATCTGGTGGCTGTGGTGTAGGGAAACAGCTGCAGCTTGGATTTGACTTCTAGCCTGGGAACTTCCATATGCCGCAGGTGCGGCCCTAAAGAGACCAAAAAAAAAAAAAGTTTTTTTTTCTCTTTATATTTTTCTTCTACTGAACATATATTACTTTATAATAAGAAAATAAATATTCTAAATAATATTATCTACGTTTATTGAGAATTTACAATATATCAGATAATGTGTTGAACGTTTTTCTTTTCTTTTTTTTTTTTGTCTTTTCTAGGGCCACACCTGGGGTATA
The DNA here is from genome assembly GCF_016906955.1 of Phacochoerus africanus. Lineage (NCBI taxonomy): Eukaryota > Metazoa > Chordata > Mammalia > Artiodactyla > Suidae > Phacochoerus > Phacochoerus africanus. Next base: position 269,024,245 of record NC_062545.1, on the reverse strand, counting down.
TGGAGGTTCCCAGGCTAGAGGTCTAATCAGAGCTATAGCCACCGGCCTACACCACAGCCATAGCAATGTGGGATCCGAGCCACATCTGTGACCTACACCACAGCTCATGGCAACACTGGATCCTTAACCCACTGAACGAGGCCAGGGATTGAACCTGCAACCTCTTGGTTACTGGTCAGATTCATTAACCACTGAGCCATGACAGGAACTCCTTGAACGTTTTTCATAAGGTTATCTCCTTGTTCTCACACAGACTCTATGGAGTGTGGGTACTGTTAACCCATTTTATAGATGAGGAAATCGAGACTTAAATTATCCAGATTATCTGAAGTCACATAACAGGTTATTAAAAGCAGGATTCAAAGTTTGAATCTAGGCTTAAGCCCAGAACTTGCTTGCTTACCCTCTTTATTCTATTTTCCTGTAAATGGAAAAGAAATAGTCCTGTACATGAGAGAATGGGGCTTGAGTTCCAGCGTCAAATGTCTTGGAGCAGCATAGATGGTTTATTCTCTCTTGTAGTGAAATATGTATACCCACCTCCAATATCTCTGTTCCCTTTGCTCAATATATTTAAATGTCAAGTTGACAAAAATCCTAGTTCCAAAGCCCTGGAGTGAATAATATTTATGATTTCCCAGAGGGGAAGATGAATGAATATACACAGAGGCAGCAAGTACTAGGAAAGCAACAGAGGAGCAATGCCCCCTTTCCTCAACCTGCCAAGCAGTGGTAGCTTGATCCTGTTGATAAGATGCCCAAGGCCTTTGGGGTTAGACAGGCTGCCAGTGGAACAGTGAGGGTGCAAACCTATTGGTCCTGGAGTTTGCTCGATTCTCTCACTGACGTGTAAGCATAGCTTTGTGTTGTATTGTGAAAGATAATTTTGGATACTTTGATCTGTGTATTCTTAGGTTATCAGTAGCTCTATGGAGTTACTGTTCCCATTTAACAGATATGAAAGCTAAACTCAGAGATTTGACAGCACCTTGCCCAAATTTACAAAACTAGTGCAAATTGTGTAGCTGATATTTAAGTCCACATTTGTCTAACTCCAGAGTATCTAATTTCAGGTTACCTCTTAGTCAGCTGTAAATGTGGACTTATGGTTTCCGTGGAAGTTTAGGCCTTTTAAATTCATCAAACATGAATTAAGTAAGTTAACTCTCTGTATCTGCAGATTCCATAATCCTTGGATTCAGCCAACCATGGATCATAAATACTGAAATTTGTAATATTCCAGAAGGTTTCAAAAAGCAAAACTTGAATTTGCTGCACGCCAGCAATTATTTATATAGCATTTACATTATATTGGGTATTATAAGTAATCTAGAGATGATTTGAAGTATACTGAAGGATGTACATAGGTTATGTGCAAATACTATGCCATTTTATATTAATGGGTTTGAGCATCTGTGCATTTTGGTATCCATGGAGGTCCAGGAACCAATCCCCTATGAATATCCAGGGATGACTGCACTCATATTTTTTGCTAGGTTCTATGGTAGGTACCAGGAAAGCAGAGGTAAATCATACTATGTCCCTATTCTTGGAATACTCATGCTGAGAACCAGCAGGTATCCAATGGGATGGAAATATAGAAATCCATAGGATTGGAACCTTTAGGGCAGCTAAGAACTTGAGTGAGGCCAGGGATCGATCCCTCATCCTCATGGATACTTCAGGTTTATTACCACTAAGCCATGACGGGAACTCCTAGAGTCATTATTAACTCATTATTTAAAATTTAGGGAGTTCCCATTGTGGCACAGTGGAACGAACCCGACTAGTGTCCATGAGGTCTCAGGTTCCATCCATGGCTCCACTGAATGAGTTAAAGGATCCGGTGCTGCTGTGAGCTGTGGTGTAGATCACAGATGCGGCTTGTATCCCTCATTGCTGTGGCTATGATGTAGGCCAGCAGCTGTGGCTCCTAATTTGACCCTTAGCCTGGGATCTTCCTTATGCCACAGGTGCAGCCCTGAAAAAGCAAAACAAAACAAAGCAAAAAAACTTACGGGTTTAAACATTTGTGTTTTATTTATTTGTTTATTTATTTATTTATTTTTTTATTTTAGAGTAATCATTTTGTCCCATCTTTGGTTAGAGAGCGGCTGATTCAGCAGCTTTTGAAGAGACAGGAAAGACAGGAATGAAGATAAGTTGAATGTAGGTGGGTTAAAGGGAAGAAAGGAGTCAAGGAGCGTCCCGGGTTTTTTTGGCTTGGGTGGTTGAAGCTGTTCACTGAAACAGGGAGCTGAGAAAGATGGTCACGTTTTAAAGGGTGGGTATGTCTGGACATGTCTGAGGTGCTTGTGATAGATCCATCTAGGTGGAGATCACCAGGAGGCAGTTGGGTAGCAAGATGTGAGGCTCAAGGGAGCAATTCGTGACTCCAAGACCTGGGGTCGGGCTCAGTTGCTATGTGTAGTTCACTCAGACTGGGGTTATGTATATTATATCTTGCTTCACAAAAGTCAGTCCCTTTGCCAGCTGAAGCCAGGCTCTACCCCAAAGTAAGATTATTAAGCCCCCATTGCCTTCGCTTTTCCTTGTGCTTATCTTTAGAGAGTCAGGTTCAATCTCTAGCAGAGTAGGAAGGACAGGGTTGGTTGTAGGTAGGATTGCCACTTGGCCGGTTTACAACTAGTCCTGTTGGTTTTCAGATTTATTGCACTCAATCCCTCAATTAGAGGAGAGCTCTGTGTATCAGTAGGATTTACTGGAGTTGGGATTGAGGCTGGGTGAACTGGTTTTGGCTTTGCAGGAATGGCCTAGGGCAATATTTTTGTGAATATTTGTGTTCCTGAGGATTTTCTTTCTTTCTCCTGTTCTTGCTCTAGAAGCAACTCCTTTCCTTCCTTCCTCCAGTCAGCAAATACTCATTGAGAACGTGCGTTGTGTCAGGCACCGAGGATACAGTGGTGAACTAGACTAGGGGGCACAAGCCCCCGCCTTCATATAGCTTGGAATCTAGCTGGGTTTTATATGTGTGTGTGTGTGTGTGTATGTGTGTGTGAATATAGATAGGTAGATAGATATAATCGAAAGATCACCAGCAACATGATTCCATACTACTACAGGAACTCAGTAAATAGGATGTATGGGTCAGAAATCTTTTATTACCTGTTCTGGGTCTTCATTATTGGAAGAGTCAGTGTTAGGTAGATTTACAAATGACAAAATATGTATATAAAACAAAGGGCCTGACTTATGGGGGCTCTGAAATGGAGTTTGTTTAGGGGAAAAAAACCTCCCCTGAAGTAAGATGAAAGAGTTAGAAAATGTGAAAAATGAAAGAATGTGAATATACCATTAGGTTTAATAGAATAACTGCACACTCACCTACACAACACACATACCAAAACCCTTCTAATTGCTTTAGCATTCATAGTAATGAATGCCTGCTCTATGATAAATCCAGGGCTGTGCTCTGGAATTACCAAAGTTTGACTCTTTGAGGTTATATTCAGACCAGTAAGGAAGATAGAACCGTAAAATGAAAACTCTAGGTGATTGCTGTATCATGGTGTATTTTAGGGATCCAGGCAACATGGGAGAGACTGTGGTTTGACTCTGATTTGAGGGCTGAAAGGATGGAGTCTTAGAATACCCTACAGAGGAGGTGATATTTAAATTGAGTCCAGAAAGGTAAGTGGTAGTGAATGCTATAAGGAAGTAGCAGGAAGAGTTATTCCAGGCAGCCGTTATAGCCTAGCATACCTGTACTACAAGCATACTTGTACTACTCATTATGGCTGGAGTGATGAGTTATTTCTAGGGAGTAGTGCTGGTGGTAAATGAAGCTGGAAAGATCAGCAGGGGCTGGATCGTAAAGGGCATTGGGAGTGTGGACCTTTATTCTATAAGTGCCTGGGAGCCATTGTGATTGACTGGGTGCAGCGAGATTGTACACCAGTTACTGGGAGCTTTTATTTTTCAGGCCTTTGTCCAGAGTCCTCACTTACACAGAAGTGAGCTACTTACAGGCAGAAACCTGTTCCTCAGTCATCTGACTTTTTTTTCCCCTCTCAGTCAGGCAGATGGGTGTGTATAGACAAATGAAACAACATTAAGAAGTCAGGGCTGAGGCCAGAGTCTGTTTGGAAATTATTGGGTTTTAAGTGGACTGACTTTTTAGGGACACCAGAGGAAAGGGCTGTCTGTACATTTGCACTGCCTCCAAGTCTTGCTTTTTACTGCTGTGATCTTTTCTTCCTTCCTTCCTTCCTTTCTTACCTCATTTGCCCATGTTGCTTAACAGCAGTTTGAACTGCTTCTGTATTCAGAGCTGTAATATTTATTTGCATTAATCATTGGGCTTAATGTGAAGAAGTTAGATGGGCAGGGGTGCCATATGGGATGAATAAGTCCTAACTTGTTCAGACTTAGGAGACAGAATAGTTGGCTGTGTTTTTGTTTATATACTGTGTATCTGTTTCTTTTCTTTTTATTTGCATTCAAAAGGGGCTGGTTTATTCATACTATAATCTGCTCTTAATTATGATACTTGAAAAATCCATGTACAAGATCTTGACTGGAGAATTACGGAGATTTTTATAATGGAGACCTCACTCTTTCCAGGTCTTAAGTTTGTGGGTGGGAAATAGATCTAATTAAATCCCTACTCATATTTAAATTTACTTGATTGTCTCAAAAATGTCTTTTCATAGTTGATTTGTTCAAATCATAATCCAGGCAAGGTATATACACTGCATTTGGTTCCTGTATATAAAGCATTGTATATAAAGCCGTTCCTAAGTGACACCCTGTAGTTGTCTTTTTCATCACCAATCATGTTACTTGTCTGCATACAGGTTTATTTCCTGACTTTATAACATAGACATTAAAATGTCTTTTGAGATTTTCCTAGTTCTACTTATTAAGGTATTAAGTTCTGAAATACCTTTTCTGCCTGTCTACTTGTAGAACGCCACTGTTCAGCTCAAATGTAATGTCCTTCCTGTGACATGCCACTCCAATCTAACGAAGTTTCTTTCCTTCATCTGTTTCCCTGGCACTTAGTCTCTACCTCTGTTACCATACTCATTGCATCATGTTGTCCTTCATCTCTTTCGTGTGTTTGCGCTAAATGGGTTAATGTAGAGTGGCGGAAAATGAAGCTGAAGGGGTCAGCAGACGGTGAGCACCCCTAAGGTGAGGATCATGTAATATTCATTTCTGTCACTTCACTCAGCATAGTGCCTGGCTCATAGGAGACGCTCAATGAATGTTTGTAGAATTGGATGAAAACCCCCAGTTTCTAAAATATTTTTAGTTTGTAACTCTAAGTTGTTTTTAGTTTGTTTTTTCCTGAATTATGGATTCCCCTTTCCAACTCCAAGAATAGATGGCAAAACTGGAAATTATATCTAAGTATGTTCTTTGTTTCTTCTATTCTTTTTGTGAACTCAGGAGTTTGCTTGTTAGTCCCAGATAGTACAGACTTCATTTAGCTGTGTTTCATTATTCCTGTTTATTAAATTAAACTCCTTTCATTGCCTCAAAGAATGTCTACATCAAGGATCTGACAGATGAGAACCAGACACTGCGGGCTTTTGTTTTTTGTGGTTTTGCAAGTTTAAAAAGGAATTTAAAATATTTTCTGCATATTTCTGTTTTCCTGAAGTGGACAGCGATTTTCTTAGCCAGTCCCTTCCATCAGAGTGGTCACATGGCTTTCACTTTGCATCAGACTATCATCTAAATGTCTTAAATAAGGCTGAAATGATTCCAGTGATTGTGTACCCACTAGAATTGCTATCTTTTATTTTGAAGTACTCAACATAATACATCTTGATTATCCCCTTTAGCTTCAAAATCTGCAGTCTTCTTTAACAGCTGCCATTTGAATAAACAAACATGGAAATGATATTAAATAGTAACATCTAAATAGAGGCTTTGGGTTTTTTTCTGTCCAAGGTGTGTGACATAACGGAGGAAATGAGGGACTAGGACATTTGGATTTCTTCTCAGTTGGTCTGATGACTCCTGTCTTTTCCTTTCTTAGGGCCTCAGTTTCTCCATCTTTAAAATGAAAATGGAGGCGCTCCTGTTGTGGCTTAGTGGGTTAAGAACCCTACATAATGTCTGGGAGGATGTGGGTTTGGTCCCTGGCCTTGTTTAGTGGCTTAAGGATCCCAGATGTGGCTCAGATCCAGTATTGCTGTGGCTTGTGGCGTTGGCATGCAGCTACAGCTCCAATTCAGTCCCTAGCCTAGGAACTTCTATATGCCGCAGGTGTGGCCATAAAAAGAAAAAATAATAAGTAAATAAATAAATAAATGAATGAATAAATAAAATGAAAATGGAACCAGCTTCTTGCAAGGTTAATTGAAGCTCTGCCAATCATAATTTAGACTCAACTTTTGAATTATGCAGATGTTGCAGGTGTTGGTTGGATGTAGAATTTTGTTCATCTACTTTTTTCTATATTACAAACCCAGTATTAATAAGTAGAAAGTATTGTCGATTTCTTATTTTCTTTCTTCCCCTTTCCACTCATGAATTCTTTTTAATCTTTTAAATTGATTTTTCTTCTCTACAGTTGTTGTTGTTGTTGTTGTTTTTAACAGTCTTATTGGGAGCCCTAGTTATTTTGTTGTTCTGTTTTATTTTGTTTGCTTTCTAGGGCCGAACGTACAGCGTTTGGAAGTTTCCAGGCTAGGGGTTGAATTGGAGCTACAGCTGCCGGCCTGTGCCACAGCAACACAGGATCCAAGCTTGTCTGCACACAAAAACTTAACCCACTGATTGAGACCAAGAATTGAACCTGCATCCTTATGGATCCTAGTTGGGTTTGTTACCTCTGAGCCACAGCAGCAATTCTCCCTGGGAGCCCTAGTTTAGATTTAGAGTTTGTCTTTGCATTCGTATGGTCAGTGAGGTGCATGTTGATGTTCTCTACCCCTTCCTCCCAGTAGAACCATAAAGGACTCTCAGAAAACTTGTGTGACTCAGGACACTGAAGAAATATAACTCTATATCCAAAGATAAGACTTAACAGCCTTAAACTATGGTAAAGATTTCTTCTCAGGCTCATGGGCACATCAAGGGTTATTACAAAGGCACACCCTTAAAAATCAAGAGCTCTGCTTCAATCTTAATACTAGGTGTTGGGAGTTCCCGTCGTGACGCAGTGTTAACAAATTCGACTAGGAACCATGAGGTTGCGGGTTCGGTCCCTGCCCTTGCTCAGTGGGTTAAGGATCCGGTGTTGCCATGAGCTGTGGTGTAGGTTGCAGGTGCAGCTCGGATCCCGCATTGCTGTGGCTCTGGTGTAGGCCAGTGGTTACAGCTCTGATTGGACCCCATATGCCATGGGTGTAGTCCTAAAAAAAGACAAAAGAGCTGGAGCGGCTCAAGAAAAAAAGGCAAAAAGACCAAAAAATAAATAAATAAATAAAAATAAAAAATACTAGGTGTTACTAATAGCCCCCCGTTTCATATTTTTCTCCAAAGGTTGGTACGGTTAAGTGAAAATGCTTATTACTACATCTCTGTTGTTATGTAGGTACTGAGTTCAAATAAACCTGTATCCTTCAGCAAAGCAGAGCTGCCTTATGAATGAATAATTTTTTTTTTTTGCTGGCGGAATTTCCCCTTGTTCAGCTCTTTTCCTATTATTCTATTTATTGTCACTTAATATATGAGCTCATTAAGTTCCCAGGGACTCAGAAGAAAATCTGTATTAATCTCATGTCTGGGTGGGAATGGGATAAGAAAGCTGGTCAATGTGTTTATGTTGGGGTGAGGTGTGTGATGGCAGTGGCAAAAAAACTTATTTTTAGGCAAATTACAGCCTTTTCTCCTCCTCTAAATCATTGGTCACTTTCTCTTTAGGTCCTGCTTTGTCAGATGACCTTAATGCTCTCTGTTTTGGTTGGAAAAGCCATCTAGTAACACTGGTAGCAATTATTTGCCATCCAGTTATATGGCCAGCAAGTGACAGATTCCACTCCCACCCCAAGAAAGGTCTCCTTTTTTAGGGAATACCGCTGTAGGATGTACCTGGCCTATAAGTTATTCCCAAGGCTAGCCTAGAGGTTAAGGGAGATTTCTTTGAATGAAACTTTGCACAGTTAAAAAGCACTTATCCCAGATAACTGGTCTTTGGACCATCCCATCTTCTCAGTGGATCTTGCCTAGCTAATGTGTTCTGATATCTGAATGGATAGCTGAAAGTTTGACATCATGTGTCATTAGCATATGGCTCAAACCTGACAGCCTCTGCAGCTCTGAGGCAACATTTGAGCAAGTCTTTTTGCACACCCAGATGACACACTCTGCCGTGGGTTGCCCGTATGGTTCACAAATCAAGGAGGCATAGCATAATATTGCTTAAGATCTTAGGAGTTTTAAAGGAATGGAGCAAGAAGCTTACTTTAAAGATTTAAGCTTTTGGCTGGGGGCAGGGGATGAAATTCCTAACCTTGGCTTTCTAAAAGGATTTTGCAGACCTAGTTTCCTTTTTTACACATTATTTCAATCTAGTGTGTATAACCACAGCATGAAAATTAAGGACCAGGGTTAAAGTGAAACCTGCAAATAATTCAGAGCTTCTCACATTTGAATTTTCTCAGAAGAATTTGCCTTGTCATTGTTTATTATAATGACAAAAAGCAGGAGATCTCACTCCAACCCCCCCCCCAATACAAGCATAACACAGAGATTTTGTTTTTTCTTTTCCTTGTGTCAGAGACTTTAAATTTTTTAATCCAGATTATAAAAGAATGTAATTTAGAATAGCTCTTGAAAGAAAGAAGGGGAGAAAACCCCCTTCATATCAGAACTCTTAAATTAAATGAAAACCAAGTCCTTCTTAAAATGCTGCCTTTTAAGTTTAGGATCTCAGCTTTAAAGAAGACCAGAGGAGTATTTCCTATTAAACGTTCCCATAATAGTTTTCAGAACGACATGGTAGGCAGTATCGTTAACTAAAGAAAATAAGTCTATCAGTTCCACTTAGATAACCTTTGGTAATAAACGAACTCCATACACGTTGTGACCTTAGCGCCTGAACTTTCTAATCACATGACTGGCTTGTAAACTGACCTGTGAGGATGACTGTTGTAGCCCGGGCTGAGAGAGAGGGCTAAGAGAGAGAAATTGGCCAAGTGTCGGAAGGGTGGTCATCAGGCTGGACTTGTCCTATAATCTCTGTTTCTTCATGGCTGCAATAGAACTTCTCAACAGACTCCGAGAAGCATGAAATGGAGACATGGGAAGGTAAGGGAACTGACTGCTTAAGTCTGGGCTCAAATCTAAGGTTTAGAAATTTTCTTTGAAGGTTTAGAGCAAATAGTAGCCTTGAGGGTTGTGGGAGGCAATCCACTCTTTTTTTGTGTCTTGGCAGAATTTGGCCAACAAGTTTTCATGTAAGTAACAAGCAACTAGCTATAAATGTTTTGGGATAGAGAAACACGAGGGAGAACTGTAGTAAATTGGTTGTTGTGGTTGATGTTTTTAAGAGAAAGAACAAAAAAAAAGACAAAAAATGGATTGAAATTTTATAGTGACTTGAAAAAAAATTTTAAACTTCATTTTACATCACAGTCCTAAGGTAAAGTTTACATTTAAAAAATCGTTGTGTTTACCTCTTGACAGACTTTGTTTATATTTTAAATTCCCTAATCCAGTTCATCATCTGCCAAAGCCTTATGTAGTACTGTTAATTATAGATAGTATTGGGGTCATGAGACCTTTGATAAGACAGCCTCATTCCCTTTGCGGGAACAGTTTGGGGTATATGATTAAGCCATTGCTAATTTCTTTTTAAGTGGATTGGTTTTTTTAAATTTTATTAATTTTAATTTCATATTAAAGTCTAGTTGATTTCATATTAAAGTCTAGTGTTAGTTTCAGGTGTACTGCAAAGTGATTTAGTTACACGTAAGTGGATTGTTTTTAAAATGGGTAAATTCTTTCCATCTCTCTCATTAATAGCAAGTAGTTAGTGTTCAATTCATGTATGTAGAATAGGCTCTTACTTGGGTGACAAATACCTGTGTCCCACAGCTTTATTATTTGGGCCAAGAAAGAAATAGGCAGCTGAAGAAACAGCTAGAAAATGAATCTTAGTATTAAATATTCGTTGTATTTCTTTGATGTATTTATACAGTATAGAGTCTGAGTTTGTCACAAGTTTTGGTTTCTTATAGGCAAGTGCTGCTGAGTTATAGCCAGAAGAGGTTCAGATTCTTTGAGGCAGTGGTACATTTGTAGGAACTGCATTAATCTATGAAATAGCTGGTCTTAGGAAGACTTCCCAGCCCCTTGCAGCATGCCTAACATCTGCCAGGGACAGCTTTGCAGTTTAATTCTAACTCTGAGGATGTGCAAATTAGGGAAGTGGGACTCCCTCTCACAGTAGCATTCTTCTTTATGGTAACACTCCCGTATATGTTCTTCCCTAGCACTTTGTAGGCCAAAATTACCTCATTGATTTTTATTATAAATTGGTGAAAAGAACAAAGTTTATAGAAATTATCAATTACGTGCAAGACCTGTTATATTTTTCTCTTGAACAGCTAGCTTCCTGTCTTTCCCCCAGTAGGTACAGAAATTCTTTGTTAAACTCATCTGGATATACTAGCTTTTCCAGAAGGGAGTAGTTTAAGAAGTAAGATTTGCTCTGAAGCCATTGGAATAGGAGTTTAGGGATAAGCAGAGATAGCAGAGCAGTAGTTAGATGAGTTTGGAGGGGATAGCTCTGGAGGGTTGGAATTTTTTTCAACCAGTTTGAATCTCTTAGTAATTTCCCTAGTTCTGAAAGAGAAAAAAAATGTTTGAACAGAAAGTTCTCCCTCAGTTCTTAACTAAATATTGAAACTTAAATTTTTCTTGGCCGTTCAATGGCAGAAAAATAACCTATAATACTAAAACAAGAACTTTTATGAAACAAGAGAATTTTTTAAATTTCACCTGAACAAAATGAATTATCCCAGCTGAAGGAGGTCTTTGGAGGCTTAAAAAGTGAAATCAAACAACTTAACAAAAGAGATCAGTGAAAATGCTACTGTAAAAAAGCATTGCTTGGTTTTAGATATTGGGCCCTTGTCCATTTAAATTAACCTTTGTCACAGCTGGGCATACAAATGTTTTGTTTTAGTTCACAGAGGGTTAACTCTATTCAAGCTTTCACTGTGGCAGGCCTGATCTGTGGAGTCATACAATCTGGTCTTTCAGCCCTGCCAGTCGCTAGGCAGGAAGTCTTATTTCTTAAGCTATCTTTCAGAATGGGGGGTTGGGATTTGGAGAAAGGTGGGGGAAGGGCCTTGGAGCATCTGTAAGGATCAATAACAGAGAGCAAGCCGCAGAGAGGCCATTGTGCACACTTCAAGATAGATGTAGCCCTTTTGCATGGCCCCTGCCTGGCAAGACAGACACCTAAAACCAAAACAATGCCCCTCGAATGAATTCCCCGTGAAAATAAGATGGTTGCTTAAAAAAGAAAAAATGCTTAAAAGTGTCCTTTTAATGTTGGGAATATTCTCATTCCCCAACTTGCTGAGATCAGGCAACCTCCACTAGAAATAACTCCAATTGATTTTTAAACGCCTTTTGTCCTCATGCTAATACTGTATTGAATTGGAGAGGATGATCATTTTGGTCTTAGTCACGTGCGTCAAAGCTTTGCGTAATCTTTTTTTTCTTCTTTTTCTTTACTTCTTTCTCCCCTTCCTTCTTTCTTTTTTTATTCTAACATTTGCTTTACCCTATTGGTATCGAAGGCATCATTAAGGGAACGAAAAAAACAAAATTTGGTTAGGATTTGAGTAACACGTGGGAAACCCCTACCCCAGCAGCTGATTTTGGCTCTTGAAACTTCAACTGAGCTAAACAGATGCTCTTAGTGTGTTATTTTGAGATCGTTTAAACCAGACATGTAGCTAAGAAATCTACGAAAATCATAAGTCTTATTTTAAAATGCACTGAGGTTGTAATATGCCACATCTTAATGTGTATCACATGGTTGTTAAACAGAAATACCTGAGCTTTGGAGAGTGAAAAAATTCCAGCAATGAAGTTATGATTTTAAAAGCACTACCAAGTTTGTTGTTCTTTCATTCCAGCCCAGATTTTCATTTTTCAAATTCCCCTTTCCCAAGCCCAACTGTAACATTCCTGTTTTACTGTATCCTTTTTCAGAGGACCAAGGCAGTAATTCAGTAGGTATTTTTATGATGTGAATTCTTTATGGCAGTTGGAAAGAGTATTGGAGTCCTTGCTGCCTCTCTTCCACTAAACCCTCAAAGTATTGCTGACAATTGGTGGTAACAGCTGTGGAAAATGAAATCATAAAGAACTTGTAATATCCTTCTTCCAGTTAAAAATCTTCCAGGAATAAATGCATAAGCTAACTTGGGGATCCACAATGTGACTTGCAAATATACAAACGGAATAAGGGGGGAAAAGACCAGAATACGAAATGAGTCTCAAGTTTATTTTATACTTTTTGAGTTGAGACCTGACATATTTAACTGGACAGTTTTGAGGCTTGAGAGAATACATTAATTGACACTTCATAAGATCATTGGGACATTTTGAACCCATCTCTGACCTGTACACCTTTTCTGGGGAAAACAATATATTAAAAAAAATCTGATTTGATAGCATTGTTTGTGCCTTTCTGATATATTATTATTCTGCATTACTATTTAAACCAAGGGCTCAGTTCTTTTATTGGGTATTTTCTAGAGAGATACAAGTATAACTAACAAAACTTGGAAGTTCAGTTACTATTTACGTTGCATTAAAATGTGGTATGAAACCTACCATGACCCTTTGAACAATGTGGTCTTTAATGTGCTTTAGGGGGAGGGCCTAGTGAAGGAAAAGCCATAAAAGTCTTCAGGGTTCAAGATGAGGTTGGGATTTTAGGCCATTGCTTTTGTCATTTTCACACACAAACATCACTGCAATCATGTTTGATTTAGCATCCTTAATACAATGAGGTGGGAGAACAAAAGGATATCAGAGGCACAAGTATGGAAGCCAAACATTCTCCCTTCCCCCCCAATTTTTTCAGATCATTCTTTTCTCTGTCTCCTGCTACTGAGGTTTCTTTTTAAGCCAAGGAAATCAGTCCACTTAAGAATCTTCTTTTGCATGGCTCACTGGTCTGCCTGGGCATTTTGAAAAGCAAGCTGTTTCTCAAATATGTTTTAGTAAAAAAATTGTGTCTCAAAGACTTGATAAAAACACTATAATTAGGAAAAATGCATCTACTCATGTTTTAAGGTTGAGGGTTTGGGGGGCGTTCCCAATGCACAGCTGCTTTACATATTTTGAAAAGCCTGATAGATGTAAAGGTCATTGCTAACTCTAACAGGGTCTTGATGCTCACACTGTGATCCAGGGACCTTGCATTAATTAGGTTGAGAATGATGGAAGGTCAGGAGTCAACTGACTAGTGGGCCTTGGTGGTTTGTCTTTGGGGCCAATCAGAATTTGTATAGGATTTTTAGCCATTGAAACCAAACAAAAACAAAAACAAAGGAACAAAAATAAAACCTGCTGTTGCTTCCAAGGCCTCTGAGCAGATACCTTGGCCTGCATGGTGAGGACTCATCCCATGCTGCCCAGATGGCTCATAAAAACTCGACTGCATCTATTGCTGTGCTACAGGCTTCCCAGTGTTGGGGAAAGAACCTCAGCAGTCTTCTCTGTCACTTGACCAAATCACTTGACCTCTGTGAGCGTCAGGTTCCTCATATGTACCACAGAGTTGTTATAGGAAATAAATAAGAGAACCTCTGTCACAGTGCCTATCACATACTTAACATGCCTTGACATTGAAACGAGGGTGTTTTTTTTGTTTTTTTGTTTTTCGCTTTTTAGGGCCAAACCCATGGCATGTGGAAGTTCCCAGGCTAAGGGTCTACTTGGAGCTGCAGCTGCAGCTGCACAGTCACAGCGATGCCAGATCTGAGCTACCTCTGCGACCTACACCATGGCTCACAGCAATGCTGGAGCAAGGCCAGGGATCAAACCCACATCCTCATGGATACTAGTCAGGTACATTACCGCTGAGCCACAACAGGAACTGCTGAAATGAGTTTTGTTTGTTTTGTTTTGTTTTTTGGGTTTTTTTTTTGTCTTTTTAGGGCCTCGCCCACAGCATAGGGAGGTTCCCAGGCTAGGGATTGAATCGGAGCTGTAGCTGCCAGCCTGCACCACAGCTCACAGCAACACCAGATCCTTGACCCACTGAGTGAGGCTGGGGATTGAACCCGCATCCTCATGGATGCTAGTTGGGTTCTTTAACTGCTGACCCACAACGGGAACTCCCTGAAATGAGTTTTTAAGAGTAGTAAATTTAGAGAGATTAGAAAGGAGAGGATTCTTGAAAGAGCCTGCAGCTGGTGCTGTTTATAGTCCGAGTAGAAAAGTCCCCAGAGAATGCCTCCATTCAATGGAGAACAATCAGGAAATGGTCCTTTGGAAATTGGAAAATGCTACACCACCAGTGACATGAACTGCTGAGCCTTCTCCTACATCCAGTTGCTGTGCTAATATCCTATTCCTGGGCTAAGGAAAATAATTAGTAATGATTGGGTCCCTGCAAAATTTGTAGCTTTATCCCCAAGAGAGGCTTTTTACAGTTGTGGTGGGGTTTTTTGGTTTGTTTGTTTTTTGTTTGTTTGGCCATTCCTAAGACATGTGGAAGTTCCCAGGCCAGGGATCGAACCCTCACCCACCGAGCGAGGCCAGGGATCGAACCCGCAACCTCATGGTTCCTAGTCAGATTTGTTTCCATTCCTAACTCATAGTTGATGCAGTGACAATGCCAGATCCTTAACCCGCTGCACCACAAGGGAACTTCCTTTATGGTTATTTTGCTGGAAAGAAAAAGGAGAAAGGATGGCTTCTGAGTAACACACAGATTTAAGTCATTGTTAGGAAAGATAGGTCACGTTAGTTTTACCTCTTTTCATGTGTTTTGGAAGATAAATAGATGCCAAGATAATTACTATGGCCGTGTTTAGCAGCCCCTTCTTAAAAGCCTTACTGTGAGGTGGTAAAAAGTTGGGATTATTATTAGCACGCTCATCATTGCCCTACTTCACTTGAAAGTCCTCTGTGTCTGCCTTCTGGTTGAGAGGTTATATCAAGTGTTCATTATTCTTAGCTCTGTTTTTAAAATTCTAATTTATGTAGCTGTCATTCATTGCACCCTGGAACACAGGTGAATCAAAAATAATTCCTTACCTGAACTGCAGCTCCCCCTTTTCAGCTACAAAAAGAGGGAAAATTAATTTTAATGTTACTTAACAAATTCTAACTGTATCACTTAAAATGATGTTTCTTGGGTTTTTTTGTTGTTGTTCGTTTTTGGCTGCACTCACAGCATATGGAAATTCCTGGGCTAGGGATCAAACCCATGCCACAGCAGTGACAATGCCACCAGGGAGCTCTAAAATAGAGTTTTTGATAAAGACGTGTGTGTGTACACACACACTCCCCAACACACATGCAATGGAATACTACTCAGTCATAAAAAGAAGAAATTTTGCCATTTGCAGCAACATGGATGAACTTGGAGGCCTTTATGCTAAGTGAAAGAAATCAGGCAGAGAAAGACAAGTACTGTATCACATGTTGCAGAATCTAAAAAATATAGCAAACTAGTGAGTATAACAAAAGAAACAGATTCACAGATATAGAGAATAAACTAATGGTTTGGAGGAGCGGGGGGTAAAAACTATTGGGTGTAAGATAGGCTCAAGGATGTATTGTTACAATATGGGTGATATAGCCAAAATTTTGTAATAACTGTAAATGGAAAGCAGTATACAAATAAAATTGTATAAATAATAAAAAACCGTTTTTCCGGGCAATTGCTGGGAGAGGAAGAACATTTGGCTGCCAAAGCATTATTCAAAACTGGCAGTAGGATTTGTTTGTACTTTGGGGCTCTATACTTCTTTAGTGACTAGTTTAGTTTTGTTTTAATGGGTGCACCCATGGCATATATATACAAGTTCCCAGGCCAGGGATTGAATCTGAGCTGCAGCTGTGACCTGCACCATAGTTGTAGCAAGACCAGATCCTTTAACCCAAGCCAGGGATTGAACCTGCGCCTCTGCAACAACCTGAGCCACTGCATTTGGGTTCTTAACCCACTGCCTCACAGTTTCTTTAGTTTTTTAAACTGCATTTGTTAGGCATTTGCAGTGACAACACCAGATCCTTAACCCTCTGTGCCACAAGGGAACTCTGTTAGGCATTTCTTGAAACGTTTTTGCTCTTACAAATATGTAGTTACAAAGTAGTGTATTCAAATCTTTTTCTTAACATAGTAAAATTAGTCCTGGAATGCAATTGGCAAAAATGAAGAGAGACTAAACCTCATGTTGTTGTTTTATTTATTTTATTTTTTAATAGTTATTTCCCCAATACAATTTCTTTTCTACTGTACAGCATGGTGACCCAGTCACACATACATGTACACATCCCATTTTTGCACATTATCATGCTCTGTCATAAGTGACTGGACATAGTTCCCAGTGCTACACAGCAGGATCTCATTGCTAATCCATCCCAAAGGCAATAGTTTATATCAGTTAACCCCAAGCTCCCCAACCACCCCATTCCCTCCCCCTGCCCCTTAGCAGCCACAAGTCTATTCTGCAAGTCCATGATTTTCTTTTCTGTAGAAAGCTTCATTTGTGTCTTACATTAGATTCCAGATATAAGTGATATCATATGGTATTTGTCTTTTTCTTTCTAACTTACTTCACTCAGTATGAGAGTGTCTAGTTCCATCCCTTCACTCGGTATTAGTTCCATCCATGTTGCTGCAAATGGCATTATTTCATTTTTTATGGCTAAGTAGTATTCCATTGTGTATATATACCACATCTTCCTAATCCAATCATCTGTTGGTGGACATTTGGTAAACCTCATGTTTTTGTTAGCATCCTATTCACTGTTAGCAAAGTTTTCCTTTCATGAGGTTTCAGCTTGCCCTCAGTGTGATAACTACAGCAACCTAGCTTTGCTTTTCAAAGGAGCTAGTAAGTTACGAATAACATTAACTGTCAGATATATTTAATTACAGTTTATTAAATAACTGCTGTACAGCAAATACACATTTTGGAGCTTTAAAAAGGAAAGAGATAAATATCACCCCAGTGGCCATTTAATCCTCAAACATGTGCACATGAGTCTGTGCAAAGAAGAAATGTGTAAATGAAAGTTTTGGCACCCAGTAGGTGCTGGTCATGAAGTCTTTGGCTATTATTACTATTATAAGAATATGTATTCATGCACATACATGCATATGCATTCATGGTTTTTAAGTTTGCCATGATATAGTTGTTAATTCCTGCTGACAGGAAAATCTACCACCCTCACCTCTTTTATTGGTTGTGGGTAGGATAGGGCTTTCCCTGTCATTGGATATAGTCCATTCCATTGGTTTGTTTGTTTGTTTATGCTTTTTAGGGCTGCATCCGTGGCATATGGTGGTTCCCAGGCTAGGGGTCCGATCAGAGCTGTAGCTGCCAGCCTACACCACAGCAACATCAGATCTGAGCTGCGTCTGCAACCTACATCATGGCAACACCAGATCCTTAACCCACTGAGCAAGGCCAGGGATTGAACCCGCAACCTAATGGTTCCTGGTCGGATTCGTTTCCATTACGCCACATCGGGAACTCCTGGTTTTTTTTTTTAAACCATAGCATGTATTTAAATAATACTTTAAGAAACTGACCATCACATTGTACTATTGGGAGTCTAGGTTCCTTTTGAATGTGTAGAAATTAAATCTCCCTCAGCATCTCTGCTCTCATCATCACCCACCTTTCTGGAGTCTTGTACCTAAAATACTTGTCATAAGGTTAACAATCTGATAGTTATTCTCTAGAATAACTACCCACCATAGAATATGCTTTAGGGAGTTCCCATTGTGGTGAAGCAGAAACGAATCCAACTAGGAACCGTGACGTTGAGGGTTTGATCCCTGGCCTTGCTCAGTGGGTTAAGGATCTGGCATTGCCATGAGCTGTGCTGTAGGTCTCAGATGCAGCTGAGATCTGATATTGCTGTGGCTGTGGTGTAGACTGGCAGCTGTAGCTCCAATTCGACCCCTAGCCTGGGAACCTCCATATGCCGTGGGTACAGCCCAATAAAAACCAAAAAAAAAAAAACACAATAAAAAAAAATACTATAGTATGGAAGATTCAGCGTACATTGAAAAATATTTGAACTTAGTTTCTTAGTTCTTTATTTCCACCAACCAGTAGTCTTATCAAAGTAAGAGAATGATGAATGTTTGGAGAGTCTTGGGCAGTGGGGAGAAAGAGTGCTAGTTTTATGAAATTATTGATCTAGGGCCTCAGGGAAGCAGAACCCTGTGATTCTGATGACTGCATTAGCAAAATCATGTGAGAGTAATTGTGAAAGAACGTTCATATGCATTATTTAAATTTCATAATGTGTGGTCTTAATAATGAATGCTGAGTGACTCTAGTACTTATTCTGAACAATGTTTTATATATGAAAGTAGTTATAAAACCACTTTTTGGCAAATAATGCATGTGTGAATCTCAAATAATGCATGTATCTGTGTTCTGGCCCTTTATACTAAATCTTGTCAGAATTCTAGAGAAAGTGGCCTTTTGATAAAGCAGTATGGCAATTACATTTTCCACCCTTCTAGAACATGTGGTTTCACTTAAAGCATGATACTTTGACTCTCTTTCATCAGTACCTTAGAACTGGGCAGTGACCTAGGTAGCTGAGTACCAAGCTTTGAGCATTGGCATGAGGTTTCTGGGCAGGCTCACCAGTTTGTCATCTAGAGTTCTTACAAACTGTGCTTTGGTTTGCAAGTAGAGAAGCTACACTTTCCTTTCAATTGACATTTACTAGTGGTTGCCCTCTGCTTAGTATTGACCTATGTATTAGGGATACAGGAAAAATAAGTCTTTCCCTGCTTTGTGGACCTTACAGTGTTGTAGAGGGAGATAAATAGATAAGTGCAGCAAAGTATTGGAGACACAATAATAGTAATTCTGAAAGATACAGAAGTTGTACAGAGGTAAGAGTGCTAGTTTCCATGTGGACTATGAGGTTAGCCTTCAACCAGGAAGGCAACATGACAGATTGGTCAATGTTATCAAGTGGGTAAAGCAGGAGAGGGTCTCCCAGGCAGCAGGAGCAGCACGAGCAAAGGCGCAACAGTATAAAACAGTCTGAAAGAGGACAGGGTGCCTTTAAGGCCCACATAGGACAGAAAGATTGATCGGTTCTAGATGCAAAGGAAACCCTAGAGAGAGCTTTGGTCTGCGAATGCATACGCATAGCCCTACTGAGCAGAAGAGAGTCCTCTTCACATTCCTGTCAGTCTTTTTCTTGCAAATACGTTGAAGAGATGAATGTACTTTGCTAGGAGTGGGCACAGGTCTGCCCAGAGCCAAAGGCCTGGACACTGCTACTGCTGGGTTTTAGGGAGCATGCTGTAGCCTTACTTTACTTTGTAACAAATTGGAAGGTACTGCAGAAGTAGAGGCCTTGGGTAAATGGTTCTAATAAGTTAAAGTTACACCATCTGTGCTCTGGGGGAATTTTCCAAACAGAAATGGGGTCTGTCGTATTTTTAATGACTAGAAAAGGAGTCTTAATAATATTGTACTCAGACTTTTTCATGAGTTTAGACAAGAAGTTTCTTTTCGTTTTCCAGGGCAAGTTATTTTTTTGAGATAATCATTATAGTTTTTACTAGCTCTTGGTGAAATAGTTGATGACCTAGTAACTAAAGCATTATAATGTTTTGAATAGGTACTCTTGGATTCTTTCCTTTTTCAACTTAATTTAAAAATTAACATGCAGTAAAATCAGGGGTCTTAAAAGGGGTGTACAGTTATATGAATATTTTATGTAACCACCGCTAGAATAAAGATACAAAAGTTTCATTATCCCACCAAAAAACTCCCTCATGCCCTTACCTTAATCCTAAACCCCTAGCAATCACTAATCTGTTCTTTGTTACTATAATTTTATCTTCCCAACAATGTTCTATGAATGGAATCATACACTATGTAACTTTTGAAACTGGCTTCTTTCAGTATAAAGCCTTTGGGATTCATCCAGGTTGTTACATGTATCAGTAGCTCATTCTTTTTCTCTTGATGAGTAGTAGGTCCATTGTATATTTGTTGATTCTTTCACCTCTTGAAGGACATGTGAGTTATTTCCAGTTCGCAGTGATTGTGAATAGAGCTGCTGTGAACATTTTATGTACAAGTTGGTGGGTGAACCTTAAGTTTTTATTTTGTATGGTAAATAAATAACTGGGAGTAGACTTGATGGATCTCATGGTGAGTATATGAGAACCAGCCCATCTGTTTTCCATAGTGGTTGTTTCCTTTTACGTTCTTACTTGCAGTATATGAGAGTTCTAACTGATCCAGATCTTCACCATCGCATAGTATTGTCATTTTTAAGTTTTAGCCATTCTATGAATAAAGACTCGATATACAAATACAATGGAATGCTACACAGCCATTAAAAAAGAGATCGTGGCTCAGTGGAAACAAATCTGACTAGCATCCATGAGGACACAGGTTTGATCCCTGGCCTTGCTCAGTGGGTTAAGGATCTGGTGTTGCCGTGCGCTGTGGTGTAGGTCACAGATGTGCCTCAGATCCTGCATCTCCAATTCAAATTCTAGCCTGGGAACCTCCATGTGCCATGGGTACAGCTCTAAAAATACAAAAAAAAAAAAAAGAGAGAGAGAGAAAGAAATGAAATCTTGCCACTTGCAACAACATGGGTGGACCTTGAGGGTACTGTGCTAAGTGAAATAAGCCAGGTGGAGGAAGACAAATACCATGTGATTTCACTCATGTGGAACATAAACAGTAAATGAACAAACTAAACCAAACAAAAACAAACTTTGGTATAGAGAACAGAGTAGTGGTTACCACAGGGTTGGTAGTGGAGGGTGAAATGGTAGAGGAGCAACATGTTGGGACAGATGGAAACTAAATATTTGGTGGTGAGCATGCTGTAGGGTATATAGAAGTAGAAATATGTTGTACACAGGAAACTTACATAGTATTACAAACCAATGTTATTTTAATAAAAAAAATTTTTAAAATAATGATCCAAGGAGTTCCCGTTGTGGCTCAGCAGATTAAGAACCTGACTAGTATCCATGAGGATACAGGTTTAATCCCTGGCCTCTCAGTGGGTTGAGGATCTGGTGTTGTCACAAGCTGCGGCATAGTTCACACATGTGGCCTGGATCCCGTGTTGCTGTGGCTGTGATGTAGGCCAGCAGCTGCAGCTCCAGTTTGACTGCTAGCCTGAGAACTTGCATATCCCACAGGTGCAGCCCTAAAAAGAAAAAACAAATAAATAATAATTATCCAAATAGCAAAAGTATTTATAAAAAGTATTACGTGATTAGAATCTTCTAAAACTTAGTTTATATGTAATTTTTTATTAAAGACTAATATTTGCATAAATGTATCTACCATGGGAATACATAAAGCAGAAAGAATTGAAAAAAAATTTAGCCATTTTAATATTCAGTGGTATCTCATTGCAGTATCTCATTTCTTTAAGGGCTAATGATGTTAAACATCTTTTCATATGTTTATTTGCCAGCCATATTTCCTCTTGGGTGAAATGTTCAGGTTTTTCCTTTTTTTCCCCCCATTTTTGGGCCACACTCATGGCATATGGATGTGCCTGGGCCAGGGATCGAATCTGAGCCACAGCTGCAGCAATGCCAGATTTTGAACCCACTGTGCCAGGCTGGGGATCAAACCAGCCACGCCACAGAGACAAGCTGGATTTAGTCACTGCACCATAGCAAGAACTCCCAAGTCTTTCCTTTTTTTAATTGCAATATGTTTAGTTTTTCATTATTGAATTTTGAGAGTTCGGTATTCTGTATATAGATCCCTTTTCAGATGAAATTTTTTCACAAAAATGGACTGAAGATAGAAGGGATAGAATGTCAAGTTGTTTATAATGGCTTGCTTATATTTCCAGATAATTTTTATTTTATTTTATTTTTTTGTCTTTTTGCCATTTCTCGGGCCACTCTCGCGGCATATGGAGGTTCCCAGGCTAGGGGTCGATTCGGAGCTGTAGCCACTGGCCTACACCAGAGCCACAGCAACGTGGGATCCGAGCTGTGTCTGCAACCTACACCACAGCTCACGGCAATGCTGGATCGTTAACCCACTGAGAGCAAGGGCAGGGACGGAACCCGCAACCTCATGGTTCCCAGTCGCATTCGTTAACCACTGCGCCACGACAGGAACTCCCTCCAGATAATTTTTAAATCATAGTTTATGCCTCATGCTTTTACAGCTCTCAGCTTTGTTCTTTAATAACCAACTGGTTTTCTCACAATTCTACAGTGCCTTGTGGGATTTAGGAATGTTAAGTAATTGAGTTGATGTATTGTGATTTCCACCCCTGTAATCCTCTCCCTAGATGTAAATTGACTCTTTTGACAATGAGAAAGGATTATTTCCTGTGAGTGGAAGAAAGGAGAACTAGATAAGGTCAGAGAATTAGGCTAGGACCTGATCATAGTGGATTGTATATAGGCCATGGATATTTTAAAAAATTTTATTAAAGTATAGATGACTACAGTGTTAATTTGTGCTGCACAACAGATTGATTCAGTTATATGTATATATGTTCTTTTTCATTCTCTTTTCCATTAAGGTTTATTACAGGATATTGAATATAGTTCCCTATGCTGTACAGTAGGACCTATTTGTTATCCATTCTGTATAAAATAGTTTGCATCTGCTAATCCCAAACTCCCAATCCTTCCCTCCCCCACTCGCCATCCCCCTTGGCAACCACAAATCTGTTCTCTATATCTGGGAGTCTGTTTCAGTTTCATAGATATGTTGATTTGTGTAATATTTAGATACCACATTAAAGAGATATCACATGGTATTTGTCTTTCTCTTTGTGATTTTGCTTAGTATGATACTCTCTAGGTCCATCCATGTTGCTGCAGGTAGCATTATTTCATTCTTTATTATGGCTGAGTAACATTCCGTTGAACATGTATATGTACCATATCATCTTTATCCATTCATCTGTCGATGGACATTTAAGTTGATTCCTTGTTTTAGCCATTGTAAATAGTGCTGCTGTGAACATAGGGGTACATGTATCTTTTCAATTATAGTTCCTCTGGATATATGCCAGGAGTGGGATTGCTGGATCATATGGCAACTCTGATTTTAGTTTGGAAACTTTTGTTTGTTTTGTATTTTTGCCATGCCCATTACATGTGGAAATTCCCAGGGCAGGGATGGAACCCGTGCCACAGCAGAGACCCAAGCTGCTGCAGTAACAACACTGGATCCTTAACCCACTGCACCACAAGAGCACTCATATTTTAGCTTAGGTTTTTTGTTTTTTGGTCTTTTTAGGGCCACACCCATGGCATATGGAAGTTCCCAGGCTAGGGGTCGAATCAGAGCTGCAGCTGCCAGCTTAGGCCATAGCACAGCAACACAGGATCCAAGCCTCATGTGCAACCTACAAAGCAGCAATTCACAGCAATGCTGGATCCCACTGAGTGAGGCCAGGGATCAAACCCTCATCCTCATGGATACTAATCAGGTCTTAACCTGCTGAGCCACAACAGGAATTACTTGAGCTTGTTTTTGTGTATGATGTGAAGATATGTTCTAACTTTGTTGCTTTGCATGCAGCTGTCAACTTTCCTCATACCACTTGCTGAAGAGACTTTTTCTCATTGTTTTTTCTTGCTTCCTTTATTGAAGATTAATTGACCATAGATGTGTGGGTTTATTTCCGGGTTTTCTATTCTGTTCCATTGATCCATATGGTCTGTTTTTGTGCCAATATCATGCTGTTTTGACTACTGTAGCCTTGTGGTAATGTCTGAAGTATGGGAGGGCTGTGCCTTCTGCTTTTTCTTTTTCCTCAGAATTTCTTTGGCAATTTTGAGTGTTTTATGGTTCCATATAAAATTTAGGATTATTCTAGTTCTGTGAAAAATGTCATGGGTAATTTGATAAGAATTTCATTAAGTCTCTAGATTGCTTTGGGTAATAAGGCCATTTTAACAATATTAATTCTTCCAATCCAAGAGCATGGATTATCTTTTCATTTATTCAAATCATCTTCTGAATTCTTTTTTTTTCCCCCCACCTTTTCTAGCGCCAAACCCGCGGCATATAGAGGTTCCCAGACTAGGGGTCTAATCTGAGCTGCAGCCGCAGGCCTATGACACAGCCACAGCAACGGGGAGCTGCATCTGCGACCTACACCACAGCTCATGGCAATGCTGGATCCTTAACCCACTGAGCAAAGGCAGGGATCGAACCCGCAACCTCATGGTTCCTAGTCGGATTCGTTGACTACTGAGCCCCGACGGGAACTCCTGTTTTCTTTTTAATAAAATGTTTTGTAGTTCTCAGTATACTAAGTCTTTTACCTCCTTGGTGAGGTTTATTCCGAAATTTTTTTTGGATGTGATTTTAAAAGGGATTGTTTATATTTGCTTTCTGATATTTCATTGTTAGTATAAAGAAAACCAATTTCTATATGTTAATCTTGTATCTGCTACCTTACTGAATAGTTCTGGCAATTTTTGTGTGGAATCTTTAGGGTTTTCTCTATATAGTATCATGTCATCTGCATAGAATGATAGTTTTTCTTCTTCCCTACCAATTTGAATACCTTTTATGTCTTTTTTTTTTTTTTGTCTCATTGCTTCCAATACTGTGTTGAATAGAAGTGGTGAAAGTGGGCATCCTTGTCTTATTCCAGATTTTAGCAGGAAGACTTTCAGCTTTTCACTGTTGGGTATTATATTGTATGCCATGGATTTTATTTCATGTCAAGAAGTATTTAGAGTGTCTTGAAAGAAGAATTGATAGGGTTTGCTGATGATTTGTATGACAGAATAAAAAGAAAGTAAAGGGATTAAGAATGACTTTAAGATTTTAGGCATGAACAGTTAATGAATATTGTTGTCAGAACGATGGGGAAGATTACCCAAGAAACATGTTGATGTAGGAGGTAGTGTATATAGAATTTGTTTAAAATAGAATTTGTTTGACTTTGATAAGTAGATGTTTATTAGAATGCCAAATGGAATGTTAAATAGTTTGGTTATAGAAATCTGGGGCTCAAGGGAGTTATCATTAAAGACACACTTTGGGGAATTATCACAATATGTGTAGAATGCCAAAGTCATTTACAGAGAGACTCCGTGGAAAAGAGATCCAGGGACTAAGACCCTTAGGAATATGCCAGCATTCAGGACAGCCAGGAGAGTGGTATTTTGGATGCCTAGGGAGGAAAGCGTTTGAAATAGAAGAGAATTCAAATGCCTGTGCAATTTCTTTCATTCATCCAGCAGACGCTCTTGAGTGCTTTTCGTTTTATATGACTCCATGGATAGGTCCAGAAGTGATCAGGAGAGATAAAGTAGTCCACAGTAGCAGTTACTTATATATTTTTAAGGATTTCAGTGTGAAGCTATATAGGGGTTCTGGGGGCCCATCTCTATTCAGTTATGATATTTAAATTTCAGAAAGTTGTCTTGAACACTTTAACACTCATGGTTCCATACTATTCCCAGGTTTTGTTTTATTTTGTTTTACTAGAATAGAAGGTTTGGTATGCCAATTCATGTGATCCAGAGTAGCAACATTGAGTATTACAGATACATGGGTCATTTAAAGGCTAAATGAAATGCAGAGGCAGCTGTAGAGGCAAACATGTGCAAGTTACTTTAATTCTCTAGACCCCAGTTTCTGCATCTGTAAAGTAAGGATGAGGAACTAGTTTATTTCTAAAGGCTTCTCTGGCTCTGAAATTTAATAACTCTGTAATCCAGGACCAAGTAACCAGAGAAGTCACAAATGACTGAGATAGAACAAATACATCAACCCTCAATGTTAGTAATATCCTTATCAATGAAACTTTTAGTAGCCAGATTAACCTCTAATTGAGTGTCTGATGATAAAAGCACAAGATTCCTTCAATTAGAAGCTACACTGAAGAAGGTCCAGGGGAGTGTCTTTGGAATAAACCCAAGGACAATTTTAAATATACATACTTTCCTAAAGGAGATTTTGACAATTCTGTTTTAATGGTTTGGTGTAATTGCATTGTGTGTATTTTCACCTCTCTAATAGAAATCTTTACATTAAAATTCAAGTTCATGGAAGATATTCCTTTTTTTTGTTTTTTTTGTTTTGTTTTGGTTTGGTTTTTTGGTTTTAGGCCACACCTGTGGCATATAGAGGTTCACAGGCTAGGGGAAGAATCAGAGCCATAGCTGCTGGCCTACACCACAGCCACAGCAACGCCAGATCCAAGCCACATCTGTAACCTACACCACAGCTCACGGCAATGCCAGATCCTCAACCCACTGAGCGAGGCCAGGGATCGGACCTTTGTCCTCATGGATGTTAGTCACTCATTTCCACTGAGTCATGACGGGAACTCCTTCTCATATTTTATATTCATAGTATAGCATATTGGTTCCTAGCAGTGTGCGCCACAATTATTTATGAAGACATGTTGAGTTTGAGCTGGCAGGAGCTTTGAGGCCTTCCAGTCCGGGAGTCTAAACATTCATACATAGAAAACGAGGCTCAGAGAAGTTCAGTGACTTATCCAAAATCATAGCTGGTAAATAAAGAACACTGAGCTAGACATCGGTGTCCAGTAAAGTTCTAGTCACCATACCAAAGAGCCTCAAACACTAACACGAGATTTCTCCACCACGGTACTACATTTTGGGCCAGGTTGGCCAGATAATGCCTGGTTGTAGGAGACCTTCAAATGCATCACAGAATGTTTAGTAGCAGCCCTGGCCTCTATCCTTTAGAAGCCTGTAATGAATGCCCACACCCCTGAGTTGTGACAACCAAAATATCTCTAGACATTGCCAAGTGTCCCCGGGAGAAAAATTGCCCCTAGTTTCTCTGGAAGGGCTAAACACATCCTTGGCTTTTGGAAGGAGTAGTGAGTTTCCTCTGCAGAGGTTTAGATTTGGAGCCTGGCATGCCTCTCCGGCAACTGGAGGGTATGGACAAACCTGTAAAGTTGCCCCAGTCTGCCTTCCAGAGCCAGGAGTGTGGGTGCTGAGAACCCCTATCCCACTATGATGGTTCTGAGTCAGCCCTTCTTCCACAAGGCCCACAGAATAGCTGAACTGGCAGGCAGAGGATGGGCAGGGAGGTGGAAGTAAGCTCACACACTTGTTGCAGCCCAGGCTTCTGGCTGAGATGGAGGCAGCACTTCCGATTCCAGGAGAGTGACACAGCGGGAGTATGGAGCAGGCCTTCCCAGGATGGAGTGTGAAGCCCTGGTGAAATCAGCACCACAGACAGCTCCCAGGGCAGCCTGTTTGCAGACAGGGCATTTCAGATAAGAGAGGAGTCCCGGAGAGGACAAGATGGCGGAGGAGTAGGGGGACACGCTCGCCCTCTCCCACAAACACAACAAAAAAAAGCACATCTACAGAATAAATGACTCGCACAGAACAGCAACCAATCGCTGGCAGAAGACCTAAACTCCAATAATGGCAAGAAGTTCGTGACATTATGGGGCAGAATGGGAGAAAAGAGGAGAGTGAGAGAAGGTGAATCCGAGCGGGACGGGCACTCCCGAAAGGGAACTGTGGAGGAGAAAGGGATCCCGCACCTGGAAGTCACCTACACGGGGGAAAGATCAAACGAACCGGAGGAATCTCCAGATGCAGAGAAGAGTGTAGCAGTAAGTTGGAGTACGGAAAAGCTGATCAAGAACTGAACGGACCATCTGAACTACGGGCACAGTCACCAAAAATTGAGACGCCTGGGTGGGGGCTGGCACCGAGTCCTCAGCTCCAGAGGTTAGTCCCCGGGAAAGGGCCGGGGGACACCTGGGTGGGGGCTGGGCACTGAGACCTCGCCTCCGAGGGTTGGTCACCGAGAAAGGGCTGGGGGACGCCTGGGTGGGGGCTGGGCACCAAGACCTAGGCTCCAGAGGTTAGTCCCCGGGCTGGAGGGGGCGGGGCGGAGCGGAAACTGCTTGGGAGGTCTAGAAACCATTTGACGGGGCAGAGACTGCCTGGGAGACTAGAAAACAAAGCTGTCGCAGAGGAAGGGAGCAATACTCTAGGGGCGGGGAAGTGGAAAACCGCATCAGAGGGAACCTGGGAAAAGAGCCTGGTCGCGCCCATGCTGGGAAGGGGAGAGAAGAAGGGGTGGGTCCCCATAGAATACCCCCCACGCCACAGCAAGCTTACAGCCCGCTAGCTAGCTGAAAGCTGTGCTTCCCAGTGCATCCCCTCCCCCCACCCCCGCCACCCCTACGCTCTGGCGGAACCTGGGCTGCCTGTCCCATCCAGGAGGGCTGGCCTCAACAATTGCCTGAAGCCTACCACCGCAGGGGTTGTCCCTGCACAGGCCTGCTTGCCCTTTGGAGGGGCTACACTTCTGCAGAGTAGCACCAAACACCACCAGCCCCTGAGAAAGGCCTGCAGCCCAGAAAGCTAGAACAAGCCTAGCCAGGCAGTGAATAGATCTGCCTAATTCCTAGACGGTTTTTCTGAGTCAGGCTGCCCCGGGAGGAGCCTCTTTGGTTTCCAACGGCCCTGCTACCCACCCAAGCCCCCAGGGGGTGCCCTAGTGGATCAGCTGTATAGGACTGCCAGCTCCAGGCAGGACCCTACAGCCCAGAAAAGCTGCAACAAGCTGGCCGAAGTCGGGAAAAGATCTCAGGGCGGTTTTTCTGAGTCAGGCTGCCCCGGGGAGGAGCCTCTTCGGTTCCAAGGCCCTGCTACCCGCCCAAGCCCCAGGGGGTGCCCTAGTGGATCAGCTGTATAGGACTGCCAGCTCCAGGCAGGACCCCTACAGCCCAGAAAAGCTGCAACAAAGCCTGGCCAAGCGGGAAAAGATCTCAGAACGGTCTTTCTGAGTCAGGCTGCCCTGGGGAGGAGCCTCTTGGGTTTCTAGTGGCCCTGCTACCCACCCAAGCCCCAGGGGGTGCCCCACTACTGCGAATAGCTGCTCACACCACCAGCCCCCTAGAAGAGCCCCCTGCAGCCCAGAAAAGCTGCAACAAGCTTGGCCAGACTGTGGAAAAGACTGCCTCACAATTCTCAGGCCTCCTTCTGATTGGGCTGCCCTAGGGAAGAGCCTCTTAGGTTCTCAGTGACCCAGATAGCTGCTCCAGCCCCAGGGGGTGCTGCACTCCTGAGGAACAGCTGCCCAACACCGCCAACCCCCTGCAAGAACCCCACAGCCTAAAAACACCAGAGCAAGCTCTGCATGACCAAGTGAAATCTGCTGCCATCGTGGTGTGGACCTCCCAGTCCTGTCTGCCCCTCAGAGGTCCTCCTTTGCTTCAAAGAAAACACTGTCAGCCCCATCAACACTCCAGAAAGCCACACTGCCTCAAAAAAGATTGACCAACACGCCAGCCCTCAGGAAATATTCCAGCGGCAGTGACAAGGCAAACACTGCCCGATAACGGAGAGTACAACTCCCTCAGGAGAAGAAACAACAAGCAAGATGAAGAAGCAGAGAAACCACCCAAGTCAAACCAACAGGAGAACTCACCTAAAACAGTCAACAATGAAACAGATCTCTGCAGTCTGACAGACCTGGAGTTCAAAAGAGAAATAGTGAAAATACTGAAGGAATTAAGAGAAGATATGAACAGTAATGCAGATACCCTCAGAAAAGGAACTAGAAAATATGAGGAGCCAAGAAAAACTAGAACTTCATTTGCAGAGATGCAAATGAACTAAGGGCAGTAAAAACCAGAATGAATAATGCAGAAGAACGAATCAAGTGATATGGAAGATGAATAATGGAAATCACTCAATCATCCGGTCAACAGACAGAAAACCGAATCAAAAACTGGAAAGCAATATAGAGACCTATGGGATAAT